>NW_006408724.1:1719963-1835971 GCF_000296735.1 Chrysochloris asiatica
ATATTCTCCTCCAACACCATAACTCAAAGGCATCAATTCTTCTATGGTCTTCCTTATTCACTGTCCAGCTTTTGCATGCATATGAGGTTATTGAAAACATCATGGCTTGGGTCAGGCGCACCTTAGTCCTCAAGCTGACTTTGATGTCCTCAAGGACATCTTTGCTCTTCAATACTTTAAAAAGGTCTTGTGCAGCAGATTTGCCTAATGCAATGCGTCGTTTGATTTCTTAACTGCTGCTTCCTTGAGTGTTGATAGTTGATCAAAGAAGAACAAAGTTCTTGACAATTTCAATCTTTTCTCCATTGATGACAATGTTGTTTATTGGTCCAGTGGTAAGGATTTTTGTTTTGTTTACATTGAGATGTAATCCATACCGAAGGCTGTGCTCTTTGATCTTCATCAGTAAATGTTTTAAGTCTTCTTCACTTTCAGCAAGCAAGGTTGTATCATCTGCATATTGTAGGTTGTTAATGAGTCTTCCTCCAATCCTGATGCCACATTTTTCTTCATAGAACTCAGCTTCTCGGATTATTTGCTCAGCATACAAGTTGAATAAGTATGGTGAAAGAATACAACATTGTCACACACCTTTCTGAATTTTAAACCATTCAATGTTCCCATGTTCTGTTCGAACAACTGCTTCTTGGTCCAGGTACAGATTCCTCATGAGCACAATTAAGTGTTCCGGAAAAATCACACTTCGCAATGTTGTCCGTAGCTTGTCATGATTCACACAATCGAAAGCCTTTGCGTAGTCAATAAAGCACAGGTAAACATCTTTCTGATATTCTCTGCTTTCTGCCAAGATCCATCGGACATCAGCAATTATATCCCTTGTTCCATGTGCCTCTTCTGAATCCAGCTTGAACCTCTGGAAGTTCTCTGTCAATGTATGATTGTAGCCATTTCTGTATTACTTTTAGCAAAACTTTACTCACATGGGATATCAAAAAGATTGTCCGATGATTTCCGCATTCTGGTGGGTCACCCCTCTGAAATGGGCACAAGTATGTATCTCTTCTAATCAGTCGGCTAGGTAGTTGTCTTCCAAATTTCTTGGCAGAGATGAGTGAGTGCCTCTAGTATCGCCTCACTTTCTTGAAAGATTTCCATTTTTATTCCATCAATTCCTGGTGCCTTGTTCTTTGCCAGTTCCTTCAATGTACCTTGGACTTCCTCCTTCAGTATCATTGGTTCTTGATCATATGCTACCTCTTGAAATGGATGGACATCAACCATTTCCTTTTGGTACAGTGACTCTGTGTATTCCTTCTATCTTCTCTTCATACTTTCTGCATCATTCAGTAATTTGCCCAGAGAGTCTTTCAATAACTAAAGTCGAGGCTTGAATGTTTTCTTCTGTTCCCCCAGCTTGAGAAATGCTGAGTGTGTTCTTCCTTTTTTGTTTTCTGATTCCAGATCTTTTGCACATTTGGTTGTAATATCTGGCTTTATCTTCTCGAGCTGATCTTTGAAGTTTTCTGTTCAGCTCTTGTACCTCCTGATTTCTTCCATTTGCTTTAGCATCTCTACGCTGTAGAGCAAGTTTCAGTGTCTCTTCTGACATCCATTTTGACCTTTTCCTTCTTTTCTTGTCTTTTCAGTGACTTTTTGCTATCTTCATGTATGATGTTCTTGATGTCATCCCACAACTCTTCTGGTCTTCAGTCTTTAGTGTTTAATGTATCAAATCTGTTCTTCAGATGCTCTCTAAATTCAGGTGTGATATATTCAGGGTCATATTTTGGCTTTTAATGGACTTGTTTTCATTTTCTTCAGCTTCAGTTTGAATTTGCATATGAGTAATTGATGCTTAAGCATCACAACAGTAGTGAGCTTGGCCCACGTCAGGCAGTGTTTCGTTCTGCCATGCTTAAGGTCGCTATGGGTCGGTACTGACTCGATGGCACCTAACAACAACAATTGATAGTGTGTTCCACAGTCTGCCCCTGGCCTTGTTTTCACTGATGATATGGAGCTTTTCCATCGTATCTTTCCACAGATGTAGTCACTTTGATTTCTATGTTTTCCATCTGGTGAGGTCCATGTGTAGAGTCGTCTGTTATGCTGTCTAAAGAAGGTATTTGAAATGAACAAATCATTGGTTTTGCAGAATTCTATCATGAGTTCTCCAGCATCATTTCTATCACCAAGGCCATATTTTCCAACTACTGATCCTTCCTCTTTGCTCCCAACCTTTGCATTCCAATCACCAGTAATGAGCAATACATCTTGATTGCATGTTTGATCAATTTCAGATTGAAGAAGTTGATAGAATTCTTCTGTTTCATCCTCACTGGCTTTAGTGGTTGGTGTGTAAATTTGAATAATAGTGGTATTAACTGGGCTTCCCTGTAGGTGCATGGATACTATCCTATTACAGATCGCATTGTACCTCAGGACTGATCTGGATATATTCTTTTTGATGATGTATACAACAAACACCATTCCTCTTCAATTTGTCATTCCTGGCATAGTAAGCTATGTGGTTGGCAGATTCAAAATGGCCAATACCAGTCCATTTCAGCTCACTAATGACGAAGATATCAATGCTTATGCATTCCATTTCATTTTTGACAACTTCCAATTTTCCTAGATTCATACTTTATACATTCCATGTTCTGATTTTCATTGAATGTTCACAGCTGTTTCTCTTCATTTTGAGTTGTGCCCCATCAGCAAATGAAGGTTCCGTGGACTTTTCTCCCATGGGCTTTACTCCATTCACGTCATCACGGTCAGCTCTACTTTGAGGAGGTAGCTCTTTCCCAGTCGCCTTTTGAGTGCCTTCCAACCTGAGGGGCTCATTTTTTGGCACTATATCTGACAGTGTTTCTCTGCTGTTCATAAGGTTTTCAGTGACATAAATATTCGGAAGTAGTTCGTCACTGTTTCTTTGTAGTCTGTCTTTGTCTGAAAGCTTATTTGAAGCCTGTCCACCACATTTAAAATACCAGTGGCATAGCTTTCAGAATTACAGCAATTCACAAGCTACCGCAGTACGACAAACTGACAGACGAATGTTGGCCGTTTGGTTTTAAGTGGAAACTTGTCACTTTAAATTTCAAGTTGCTCTGTGCACATGTGTATTAGAACCCTCCAGGGGTGTGGTGGAGTGTTCATTCGCTCAGGCATCCCCTGTTGTCACCAGAATGAAGGTGCATAGACAGCGAGAGACCAATGAACAGATACCAAAAAAAGAATGTCCACACCTGTATCTCCGCGGTTCTGTCAGGTTTTCTTGGCTGTTCTGATCTTTCCCCGGCTTGGTCACTCCCAAGATGGTGGCTCTGGGAGCAGCTGAACCTCTTGAATTAAAAAGTAATGGATTTCTTGATTCTGCTACAAATTCCCCTAGCTAAGCCCTCCAAGCTTCTAAATATTCCTTTATATGTGGTCAGAGTTCTAGCACCATCACCTGAGCTTGCCTGGTCTGGTATTCTGTGTTGTTGTTGATGGAGTTCCTCACTGCACGTCTACCTGATCCACCATCTTGTTGATGTCTTCTATATTAGGCAGATTTATTTCTTGAGTCTTAACTTTTCTTATATGAGGCTGCTGATACTTATAAGTGTCCCATATAAATAAGGTAAGTATTATAACTTAAGCTTGTAGGATTAAGTGAAATTTCATATGAGGGGGCTTAAGTTCCCTTTTTCCTTAACTCTAGACTCATGGAAAAAGAAAGACTGTGTGTTGGTTGTCAGTAGACAAGGTTTCAGAATGTAGCCTTTGGTTGTTTAAATGATTATATATTCTTGAGTGTTTTCTTGGTGTACATCTCCCCACCAACAAAAAACAAACAGAGGGAATAGAAGCAAATACTGTTGAATGACAATGCACGGAGGGGATTGTAATCATTGCAGTGAAATGATGAGTGTAAAACTGATGTTCTCCCATGTAAACTATCATTCAATTCACAATAAAAACTTAAAAATAAAAAAGAATGTTGTTACAGATTCCTAAAATACAGGCTGTCAAGTGCTCATGAAATGAACGTAATACCTTTCCTTTATTTCAAGTATTATTGCATTAATCTCAGTAAAGACTTCTTAAATATTTTTTTTAATCCTGGTATTGTGAATTGAGTGAAGGTTTACATAGCAGATAATCAGTTTTACAGCCAACAAATCATACACTTTGTTTCAATTCAATAATTAGAATTCCGGCCTTGTATCCCAATGGTTCCTGTTGCCATTCCATTCACCTTCCCAACCCCGTTGAACCTTGTCCCAGATAAATGGTGCCCTTTTTATCTTGAATGGCTGACCATTCCATGGTGAGCATACCTCACTAGTGTTGTTGCTCCCCTACATATCTATCCGCTGCTTGGTTCCATATTGGGCTACAAGGGTGAGTTTCATCCCAGACCTGAAATGTGGCCAAAAGCCATAATCTCAGGTTCCCCTGATCTCTTTCTGACCAGTAAGTCTGTCTGATTTTTTGTTTTTTAATTTTGAGTTTTGTTCCATATTGTCTCTCACTCTATCTAGGACTTTTTAATGTGACCCCTTTCAGAACAGTTGGTAGTGATAGCTGGGCGCCATCTAGTTCTTCTTATCTCAGAGTCCTGGAGACTGATGTTTATGTGTCCCATTAGTCCATTAGACTAATTGATGCCAAGCCTCTTGTATTTTCATCACTCCTCTTTCCTCCACACATGGAGAGACCAATAGCTGTACCTTAGACCACCGCTCATGAGTTTATAAGATCCTACTTGTTACTCACCAAAGTAGTATGTAGAACATTGTCTTTGTGAACTAAGATTTCTTATATTTTTAACTTCCAACTCTGCATATTGTTCTTACAATTTTTATGTATCTTTTGATACTAACTTTGTCTGTTGTTGTTAACCTCCATCGAGTTGATTCCAACTCATCATCCCTGTCCAGGGTTTCCAAGGAGTGGCTGGTGGGTTTAAACTGTCAACCTTGTGGTTACAGTACAGTGCTTATCCTACAGCACCATAATGAAGTGTAAATGAAAAGTGACTAGTTTCTCTCACTCTTTTATAGTTTTTCCTTGTCTTGATTTGGCAGACATTAGTTTATTTTTATTGTTTGTTCCATCTGTTGCCATCACATCCCCTAAAACATTCCTTAGATTTTCTCAAGTCCTATTTTTCTCCTTGCTAATTGGTTTGCTTTTTATTTTTTCCTGTTTTTCCCCCTAGACTTTCCCAGAAACTTTTATTATTTTTCTAAATTCTTGAATGCTAGCTCATTTACATTTTTTCCTAAAAATTTTTAACTATAATTTTATTTTATTAATAGCTTTGCTTTCATTTTGTACACTTTGATAAACTATGTTCTCATTTTTTTACTTTTATAATAATCTGTGGTACTTTATATTTTTCTCCATGTTGTTTAGCTTCATGGTTTTTCATTTCCAAGTAGTTGGGTTGTTTGATTTTTTAACGGTAGTTGTGTTTTTTGAATTATTGTTAACGTTGTATTTTAAAAGCCCTTTGTAAGAACAGTTTCTTTGCTTGAAAAAACATGATGTCTAGAGCATCAGTAATAGCATTTTAGCTTTTTATCCCTTTAAATGAAAATATTTGAAAAGCCAGGAGTCCCCAGGATTATTTCTTTTGCACAATACATTTATTGTTTATTAATAAAGCTTTTTTTGTTAAATCTGATAAATTTTTAGATATTTGTTCTCGTGGAACTTAAATGAAATCTTAAAGAAACTATCTCTTTACTTACCTCCAAAATAGATCTTTTGGGGATCTTTGCTAAGTTAAACCTTTTTTTGTATGTTTATTTGTATCATTCAGCTGATGTTCACCTGAAGATTAATATGGATCGCTCATCACTTCATACCTCACGTTAAAGAGGTTTACTTTTCATTAGTTAATCCTTTGCGCTGTCACATTGAGTTTTCAGAACATCTGTAAAAAGACTGAATGAAATATGAAATGTTTTTGATGATTTCCTTAATTGAGCTTCATATGTGCTGTTGCAGTTGTAAGGTGCCGTCAAGTCGATTCTGACCTATAGCGACCCTGTATAGGGTTTCCAAGGAGCAGCTGGTGAGCTTGAACCACCAACCTTGCAGTTCAAAGGACTTTGCAGTCTGATGCATTAGCTCACAGCGCCACACCAGGACCCTCATATGTGCTGTTACTGATTGTATATTCTGAATATTTCTAGTCATAAATAATAAAGGATAAGTTGATGAGGAACTTAAGCAGTAGAACAGTAGGGGCTTTGAAAGGTTCGTGGAAAAATTATATTAGCTTTTTAAAATTTAATTTCATTTTTAAATATTAGCTTATTTCCATTTTTCTGTGAACTTTCTGAAGCCCCTTTGTAGTCTATGAAGTTATTCAGAGGCAATAGATTTACTTATTCAGATGGTTGTTGTTACGTGCCGTCAAGTTGGTTCTGACTCATAGCAACCCTGTACAGCGTTTCTGGTGAGTTTGAACCACCAACCTTGCAGTTAATAATCCATTGCTTATCCTACAGTGCCACACCAGGACTCCCAGATGGTAGTAGCAGGTGAGGCAGGGAGGGAATTGTAATCATTTAGATGAAACAAAATGAATGACTAGCTGAAAGTAAATCTTATGATCTTGTCAGTTAACCTTCAGTCAAGTCACAATAAAAAGGTTTTTTTTTAATTCAGTAAGACTTATTTAAACATTTTTTAAAATGTTACAACAGTAGAAATTATTAATATCTAATTATTACTCAAATTAATATTTGGAATTAAGCCTTATTTGCACAGCAACCCACCAGCTGCTCCTCGAAAACCTTATTCAGGGTCCCTATGAGTCAGAAATGACTTGACAGCATTTAACAACAACAACAACAAATCATTAATTATATTAGCTTTTAATTCCATTTTTCTGTGAACTTCTGAAGCCCCTTTATAGTCTATGAAGTTATTCAGAGGCAATAGATTTACTTGTTCAGATGCTATTTATTCTAATACAACCAAACCAAACGACTATCAAGTCAATTCTGATTCATAGGACCCAGTAGACGTGCTTTGTAGGGTTTCCGAGACTGTAAACCTTCATGCAAACAATCAGTGGCATCTTTCTCCCATGGTGCAGTTGGAGGACTTAACAGCCAGCTTTGTAGTTAACAGTCCAATACTTAATCCACAGTGCCACCCCAAGAACCAAAACACTGTCATCAAGCTGTTCTGAGCCATGATGACCCTGTGTATAGTGTTTCCAAGGCTGTAAATGTTTATGGGATTTACATATATTCTAACATGTGAGATTTCCTTGTTTTCAGTTTGGTTGCTGTAAATCAAGAATTCATGTCAAAGTAATGTATTAAAATCTAGGCTTTTGTATTTTATATTACAAAAACAAGATGGCTGGGCATAGTACACTTAATTTTTTTTTCCCTAGAAGTAAAATGTGAAAATTACTTTGTTTTCTAGGTTGTCCTTTGTGGAGGGTCTTCTCGAATCCCAAGGCTACAGCAGCTTATTAAAGACCTTTTTCCAGCTGTTGAACTTCTAAATTCTATCCCTCCTGATGAAGTTATCCCTATTGGTGCGGCAATAGAAGCGGGGATTCTTATTGGGAAAGAAAACTTTTTAGTGGAAGACTCTCTTGTGATAGAGTGTTCGGCCAAAGATATTTTAATTAAGGTATATTTAACTTTCCATTAAAATACTGCTGACAAATTATCATAAATTTTCATGCATATCATGTTTTTATCTTAAATCTTCGTATTCTGGTTAAACTCTTAGATTTAGATTTATTTTACTTTTAGTGAATATCTTATGTTCTTTTAGTTACCATTTATTTAATATGTTAATTTCTTAAAATGAAAATAATATTAATCAAGCTAATATAGATTTTAAAACATTTTTTGTAAAGTGGGATGGTATTTAAGGGATCACATCTGTTTTCTACTTGCCTATGTGTAGTTTATAGATTATCAGTAAGGAATATATTCAATACTTACTTAAAAATTATACAAGGTAGCTTCAACAAGTTCATGGAACATTTTTATTATTCTTTTAATTCTATTTTTCCATAAAATGTTTTTAGCTCCCTCATAGTAAATATTTAATTGAGTAATATACAAGGGTGAGTCAAAAATTATCCTCACTCTGGCTGTAGAATTTACTTTAACAAACTTTTAGAAAAGACAAGTACATCATTTTTCAACATAATTACCATGCTTTTCAATACACTCTGTCCATCTGTCAATAAGCTTTTGTATTCCCTTATTAAAAAATGTTTTAGGCTGAGCTGTGAGCCACGCATTCACCACTGTCTTTACTTCTTCATCAGAGGTGAATGTTTGTCCTCAAAGGGCTGCTTTCAGGAGAACAAACAGGTGAAAGTCTGATAGAGCAAGATCAGAACTATAGGGAGAATTCTTTAACATATCAAAATGAAGTTTTTGCAAAGTGTCAACAGCGTGGACAGAGGGGTTTGGACGTGCATTGTCAAGCAAGATCACAGTGCCCTTGGATGGCAGTCCTCTGTGTTTAATCTGAAATTTAAGCTTCATCTCTTCAGTGAGCCACCTCTTTGTAATGAGATTATTGATTGTTGAACCTTTTTCCTGAAAGTATTCCAGTACTGTCTCTTGAGAATCCCAGAGAACTATAAGCATCAATTTTCCAGCTGATAATTGACTTCTGAACTATTTCTTGGTCAGCGATTGAGAATGTTTCTATTCTATACTCTGCCGTTTGCTCTCAGGCTCGTAGTGATGAATCCATGCCTCGTCACCAGTAATGATTTTTAAAAAAATTACCTTCCTTCATGTGTCAGTCCAAATTTTGTTTGCAGATGTCCAAATGCTTCTATTTATGCTCTCCTGTGAGTTGTTTCGGTACCTATATCACACAAACTTGTCCACTGTCACTCATATATTTGACAGAATCATTTCATATGCAAACTCAATATTGTCATCAGTCATGGATGTGAACGGGTCTTTTAATAGAATCAAAGTGCAGGTAATTTTTCACTCACCCTCGTACTAGTACACTAAATATTTAATTTAAAATATATTGCACTTATAGTAGGGGTGATTTTTTTGTTTTAATTGTAAAAAATACCAAAGGATATGCATATTATTTTTCTGCTTATTAGGGAGTGGATGAATCAGGCACCAACAGATTCACAGTACTGTTTCCATCAGGAACTCCTTTGCCAGCTCGAAGACAGCACACATTACAAGCCCCTGGAAGTATATCTTCAGTATGCCTTGAACTCTATGAGTCGGAGGGAAAAAACTCTGCTAAAGAGGAAAACAAGTTTGCACAGGTAAATAAACAGTATTAGGACTGTGAATTAGTCACATGAAACTGTTTAGCTTTTCTCTCAGGATTTGATTCTGCTTAATATCTCAATTATATCTAACAAATTTTTCTTGTTATTTTTTTAAAGAGAATAGGTCATTTTAATTTAAAAGCATTATGAGAAAATAAAAACAATAGCGTTTGTATGTATACTGCTTCTGTTTATGCTCTTGACCCTCCCATGGTATTTGAGAACCAGGTTAAGTGGAAGAGGAAATAACATTTTGTTGTTGATGCTTACTAAACATCAGATGCTATATTAGGCAATCTACAAACCTAATCTCAAATGTTGTGAGATAAGTATTTTTGTTAGGTTCCGTTGAGTCGGTTCGAACTCACAGTGACCCTGTGCAAACAGAACAAAATACTGCCCAGTCCTATGCCATCCTCACAATGTTACGTTTGAGCCTATTATTACTGTCACTGTGTCAATTCGTTCCTTTGGGGGTCTTTCTATTTTTTTCATTGACCCTCCACTTTACCAAGCATGTTCTTCTCCAGGGACTGCTCCTTCCTGACAACATGTACAAAGAGAGATGAACCCTTGCCGTTGTTGCTTCTAAGAAGCAATTGGCCTTACTTCTCCGCAAACAAATTTGTGTATTCTTCTGGCAGTCCATGGTACTTTAAGTATTTTTCACCAACACCATAATTCAAATGCATCAGTAATTTTTCAGTCTTCCTTATTCATTGCCCAACTTTCACATGCATATGACGTCATTGAAAATGCCATGGCTTGGAGTCAGGTACACGTTAAACATAACTATTCCCATGTTATAGGTGATTAAGAAACTGAGTCTCAGGGTAGTAAAAAAAAAGCTTGGTTATTTTCAGTGGCTTTACTCCTTACTTCACGTTCTTTGCATATTACCATGGTACCTCTGATACAGGATAAGTTTGTATTCCCCATCAGAGTCCTCTGGGAAGCCTTTTAAATTGACTACTTATACATTTTGTAATGCTTGATCCTCTGCCTCCTTTAAAAAGAGCCATGCTATTTACTTATAAATATGCCCAAGAAAGATGGTTACATTAAAACACACACAAGGCCTGAAGAATAATATTTTCAGTATGATATCATTTGTGTTTAAATAAAAAGATTGGGAGTCTGGGTGTGTGAGGGGGTGGTGCTTGGGTAGATGTGCATTTTTAGATGTTTATGCTTATATAACAGAAAATATCTGTAGATATTTGAACCATATTCTGGAAACTTAGAAGTGGGTAGGTTTTTAAAGATACCAAGAGAGGCCTTTTACTTCTTGCACCTTATACAGGCATACCTCATTTTATTACATTTTGCTTCACTGCTTTTAAAAACAAATAGAAGGTTTGGGGCAAACCTGTGCCAAGCAAGTCTGTTGTACCATTTCCCCAACAGCACGTGCTCACGTCATGCTCTGTGACACATTGTGGTCATTCTCAACAATATTCCAAACTTTTTCGTAATGCTACTGCATGCTTATTAGACTACAGAATAGGGTAGACTTAATTTTTATATGCACTTTGCTGTTGTTAGGTGCCATCGAGTCGGTACCGACTCATAGCAGCCTTATGCACAGCAGAACGAAACACTGCCTGATCCTGGGCCAACCTCACTATTGTTGTCACGCTTGAGTCCATTGATGCTGCACTAGGAAGTCCCAAAATTCACATGACTTGCTTTATGTGCTGTCCATTTTATTGCAGTGTTCTAGAACTGAACCCACGATATCTTTGAGGCCTGCTTCTATTGAACTTTTAATAAGCAACACAGGGCATGAGCATGAATTACATGTATAGTTAAAACGAATGTACGTAAGAAAAAAGGATGTACTTTATGATTGTAGTTTTTTAATGCATACATTCTTTTTAGCTTAATATATCTATTACTAATTCTACTGAAAGAATAATGAAAGTACAAACAAATACATATAACATGCCTGGTCCAGCTCAAACTTACTAACTTTGAATCTACTAGAGTGTCCCTTAAACTAGAACATTTCTCAACAGCTCCTCCAGGTGATTGTGATGTGTAATAGTATACGAGGGGGCTCAAAAAGTTCATGGAAAAATGAAATTAAAGTATAATGGACTTTTTCCACAAACACTTTGAAGTCCCATCATATTAGCATTTACTTAGCACCGGGTTTTTAAACCCACTTGGCAGTCATTAAGCATTCTCCTAGCTGCTACTCATTCTTGTACCTTTTTTCCTCTTCATATACTACTTTGAGACTTCATAGTATCTTAAAGACTTCACCTAACTTAAATATGCAGAGGAGACTAGTTAGCTATGTTGTTGTTGTTAAGTGCCATCGAGTCGATTCCGACCCATAGCGACCCTGTATAGGGTTTCCATGGAGCACCTGGTGAACTTGAACCACTGACCTTGCAGTTCAAATGACTTTGCAGTCTGATGCATTAGCCCACAGCGCCACACCAGGATTCCAGTTAGCTTTATCTGGTTACAACTAAATGCTCATTAGCACTGAATTTGGAAGCGAGCCTATATCTGTCCCACTTTCCATATTAACCAGTAAGTAAAGCCAGGTACTGAGGTACTTTGCCTGATGTCATAAAATGTGATATTGACAAAGTCAGAAAAATCACTTTAAACTCCAAATTTGGCCTATAGATACACTTAAGAAATCAGAGAATTTTCTAGTACATTCTTTAGGGTCTCTTATTTACAAATGTAGAGTTTTGGTGTGGCCCTGTGGGTTAATGCGCTGGACTGCAAAGCCAGTTTGAACTGCAAGGTTGGTGGTTCAAGCTCACCAGTACTCTTCAGAAACCCTATACATGGTCGCTGTGGATCAGAACCAACTCGACGGCACTTAACAACAACAACATTTACAAATGGAATATTAGTGGTACAAAAGAGTTTGCTGTTTATTTCCTTTAAATAAAAGGTATTTTAAATGGCTGTTTCTGAATTCTGTATAAATTATTCACAGGAATATAAATAATTATCCCATTAATTTTTTTTTCTTCAATAACATTTAGTCCTTTGGAATAATTGATATGTCTTTTTTTGTGTGTCAAAATACTAAAATGTCTTTGTCATGATTTTTTGTACATCTAGGTTGTACTCCAGGACTTAGATAAAAAAGAAAATGGATTACGTGATATATTAGCTGTTCTTACTATGAAAAGGTAAAAATTAAATTACTTTTGATATTAAAAACTATTCACTTTGAAGCGTGACCTTTTTGCAAATTTATTGACTTTTACCCACTGCCATTCTGTACAAATCATTTATTGCAAAGTTACAAAGATTTTACTAGTGAATTGCACTTTTTACCTCCAAAATGATTATATATTACAAAGTACATCAAATCATTTGCATTCTGATTTTAAAAATCCTTTAATTATTTTGGATATAGTCAATCTGAAAAACTGTTCCGTGCTAATTTGAAACATACATGTAAATTCATAGGATAAGTACTAGACTGCAAGGCCAGTTTGAACTGCAAGTCAGCAGTTCAAGCATACCAGCCACTCCTTGGATACACTATGCAGGGTTGCTATGAGTCAGAACCAACTTGATGGCACATAATAATAAAGCAAAGTATGATACTATACTTAAAGACACTGAAATTATGGTTATTCTGTGAGTCCTGATGTGGTGCTGTAGGATAAGCACTGGATTGCTAATCACAAGGTTGGCAGTTCATACCCACCAGCTGTACCTTGGAAACCCTATATCAGGTCACTTTGAGTCAAAATTGACTCAACAGCATGTAACAAAAGCAACATATCTTAGACTCTTCTTTCAAAAAATGAAAATTACATCTCAGTTATTTTAAGTTTTCAAGTAGTTTCTTAGGACTTTGGTTTTATGAAATGAGCTTATAAAATGTTACTTGTTTTTTATTTGTTTAGAGATGGATCTCTACATGTGACATGCACAGATCAAGAGACTGGAAAATGTGAAGCAATCACAATTGAGGTGGCATCTTAGCATTTTAGAGAAACCATGAATTTTTTAGAATCAGGATGTCAACATTATTTGGTTTGGTTTATAAGTGATGTTTATATTAAAAAATACTTTTGAACTATATAATCTATGTTTCTATTAAACAACAATACATTGGTAAGTGTTGGAATGTTTTTTTCCATGTAAGATGAACTAGCATTGATGAGAAGTGGAAGCAACCTTTCATAACATGAAGTTCAGAATTATTTTAGTTTATTGGAGGAGAGATATTACTAAAAATTTATCATTATATTGTTTCTCTGCCTTTATAACACTTAATTTTAGCCTTTTGTTGATTCTTATTTAATAATGAGAGAACAATGAAAAGACCTTGATATTAAATGAAAAAAAAATTGTAAAACACATGCAACATACCTTTTAGTTTTTTAGAGCAAGTTCATAAGTTCAACTGTTGTGTACATATGAATGTATACACAATAGAGTATAGAAGGCTAAATCACCAAATGTTTAGCAGTAACTTCTGTGGCGAGAAATATGGGTTGGGAGCAGGGGTAGATTTTACTTTTTTTCTATACAATTTTGTCAAAGGAACTCTGTTTGTTTGCTTGTTTTTTAGTAAAAATAAAAGAGTTTTTAAAAGAGATACTTAGCCATATATCCATTTGCTAGAAAACATTCACTAGCACATTGAAATACTTAGTGGGCTACTAATAAAAAAACTTTTTCTTTAAATAAAGCAAAAGAAGTATTCTCTACATATCAGAGGAAGAGGCAGAAGGTTAGAGATTTTATTCTCAAGGAATTTCCATTCACTTTTTCTCTTGGTTCCCAGTTGAGCTAAAAAAAAGAACTTTTATCTATCTTTCTATCTATTCCTCGTCAAATTAAATCTCTGCTTTTTTTCTTCTTTTCTTTTTCTTAATCATTTTAACCGTAGTGGACGTGCTTTATTAGTAAACTTGCTTTTTATGGTTAATGCTCTGGTCTGCAAAGTCAGTTTGAACCACAGGTCAGCAGTTCAAGCTCACCGGCCGCTCTTTGGAAACTGTACAGATCTGGTTGCTGTGGGTTGGAACTGACTCGACGGCACTTAACAACTATGTGACAATGCTCTAATGAAATACTTTCAAAATTACTGCTATCCTTTGTTGACAAGTTTTTGGGCATTTTTTCCCTCTGAATTTGTGAAAGATGTGCCAACTAAATTTTCTAGTTAATATTATTTTTCAAAATGAAAGTAAGTTTCAATTTTTTCTGGCTATCAAATGATAAATGTTTATTATAAAATGATAATGTAAAGCATCCTCAAGAGTTCTAATATCTACCACATTAGAAATTAAGACCAAGATATTTTTGAAATAATAACTGAATTTTAAGTAACAAAAAGAAATACAAGAGTAACTCAAAAAGTATTACTACTAAAGTTCCAGTTTGTACATGCATGGGTTTATTTGAAACAAAACATGTTTTAAAATGTCTCTTCACTCAGTGGATGACTGTGGACAAGTTCTCTAGTAATTTGCATACATTTGTCTTAATTTCATTAGTGTGCCTTAAGAAAAGGGAATCTGCTAGGCCACCTACATTCAAGCCAGCTAAGTCACCTCAGAAAATTATGGTAATTTTGAGGGGGAACCCAAAAAGGATAATTTTTTTATGGTTTCTCAAGGGGCACAGGAAAATCACAGGAGCTTATTAGGAAAAATTATAGCTGTTTTGGTGAGAAAAGTTGCACCTAGGAATTTTTTTTTCATCAAAACAGTGCACCTGCTCATTTCTGAAGGTTAGAATGGGCTATCGTACAAGAATTTCCTTGGGAAACTGTCCCCTTCCACCGTACAACTCTGATTTGCTTTTTCATACTTCTTTTTGTTTCACAAACTGAAAGAACATTTTAAAGAAATACAATTAGAGTACCTCATGGATACTAAAACTGCTATTTTGATGTGGTGTAAAACTGAAGAACACAATATTTGGGGAAAGTTTAGAGAGATGGAAATACTGCCTTTAGAAGTATCTAGACAGTGGTGGAGAATATATTGAGAAACAAGATTCACATTTTGATATTTTTGTTTAATAAAGGTTTCTATGATTTCTATAATACTTTAAAACTTAACCCTTGTACATGTTAACATTTTGATGGAAAAAAAAACAAACATTTAAAACAAAACTTAGTGGCAGCAGTGGTGTTTTATATTTTTTCAAATCTCTAATGGCTGGCTTAATAAAAGCTGTATTCTTGTATCTGCTTTGAATTCAAGTAGTTGGAATATCCGCATTGTGCAACCTCTAGAAAGTCCACTAGGGTACTTAATGAGAGGAGTGTGAAAGCAGTTAACATCTTAGAACTATTACAAAAATGCTTGTGAACCCACGAAGACTCCCAGGGTTCTTGAACGATACTTGGTGAATTGCTGCTCTAGATAGTAGACATAGTGATGTCTTCAGGACTGAAGAAACAAACAGATGATTTACCAAGCATTGTTATATATGTTGTTGTTGTTATGTGCTGTGGAGTCGGTTCTGACTCATAGCGACCCTGTACAGGGTTTCCGAGGCTGTAAATCTTTACGGGAGCAGAAAGCCTCATCTTTCTCCTGAGGAACAGCTGGTAGTTTCGAACTGCTGACCTTGCGGTTCACAGCCCAATTCGTAACCACAACGCTACCAGAGCTCCTTCATTCTGTAAATTGTTATTGAAACTGATCAAGACAAAAAAAAAAAAAAATAATTGAAAATTCTGTTAAGTGGTTTTGAGGATACAAAGAAGAGATAGAGAGAGGTACCTGATGCTGATGGAGGAATCAGGGAGGCCTGTCTGAAGAAGTAATACTTAAGCTACAACTCATTAAGAAGGTGAAGAGTGGGGAAGAGCTTTGCCTCTGAATGATGATTTAATTGAGCATTGCCTTATTGTTTATTATCTACTTCCACTAGAAAATAAGCTCCATGAAGACAGAGTCTCTGTCTCATCCACTGTTAAACTGCCAGGACCAGGTCTAGTGCCTTTTACATAGAAGATGTACAAAACAAGAATTCAGATTGAAAGTAATAGCAAACAGTAAGCAGAGGCAGAAGTTGCACAGATAAGATTAAAAAGTCACAGTGCTAATCACAGAAGGCTGAACATGGACCATCAAGTCTGAATTTTATTCGTGGTTGCACTGGAAAGTATTTTAAATGGGAAGACATTTTCCACTGTATGTTGTAAGATCACTTTTATAACTGGGGGGCATTACAAGTTGAAGTGAGGAGACGAGTTCAGAACTTTCGCAGGACTCCAGTTAAGAAATAATTGCCAAGGTCTGTTTGAACTGCAAGGACAGCAGTTCAAACTTACCAGCCACTCCTCGGAAATGCTATACAGGGTCGCTATGAGTCATATCGAATTTGATAGCACTTAACAACAACAATAAGGCAATGGTGGAGTCCTAGTGTGGTGCTGTGGAATAAAGTGCTAGGCAGTTCAAACTCATGAGTCGCTCCTTGGAAACCCTGTACAGGGTCACTTATGAGTCAGAACCAACTTTATGGCACTTAACAACAACAACAAGGTAATGGTATACGCCTTTCCTTTGGTGTGGTGTGGGAGGATCAGCACTGGACTTCATACCACAAGGTTGGCAGTTCAAACCCACCAGATGATCCGTGGGAACCATTATGAGTCGTAACCAACTTGATGGCACTTAACAAATTAATGGCAGTGGAGATAGAAGAGGATAGAATCAAGATACATTTTTAAAAGCATATTGACCACTCATCTGTCACTTTGTTGTACTGTGGTCACTTGCTTATTGCTGGATACTGGGAGCTATGCCACTGGTATTTCAAACACCAGCAGGTCACCCCTGGAGGACAGGTTTCAGTGAAGCGTCCCAGATTCACATAGACTAGGAAGGAAGGAGGCAGTCTACTTCTGCTAAATTAGCTACTAGAAGCTTGTCTGATACATGCCAAAAGATAAGCCCCTCAGTATAAAGGCATGCATAATATGGGAAGAGCTGCCTCCTCAAAGTAGAGTCAACCTTAATGACATGGACAGAGCAGAGCTTTCAAGACCATATGCTGATGGGACACAACTCAAAATGAAAAGAAACAGCTGCAAACATCCATTACTCAGAATGTAAAATGTATGAAGTAATGAATACAGAAAAATGGGGAGTTGTTAAAAACTAAGCGGGATGCATAAAGATTGATATTCTGGGTATTAGTAAACTGAAATGGATTGGTATGAGCCATTTTGAATTGGACTATCCTGGTTTACTATGCCAGGAATGACAAATTGAAGAGGAATGGCATCTTATTAAAAGATTTCAAGGCTCTTCCCTGAAAAACAAAGCTGTCAGTGATAGGTAATATTCATATGCCTACGAGGAAGACCAGGACTCCTGGTGCAAGCGCTGTAGGAGCAGCACTGGACTGAACCACAAGGTTCATAGTTCAAACCTACCAGCTGCTCCTCAGAAACCCTATACAGGGTTGCTATGAGTCAGAACCAACTCGACGGCACTTAACAACATAAGGAAGACCAGCTAATATATGAACTATTAAAATTTACATGCTAAGTACTAAAGAAAATGAAAAATTCTACCTTTAGTCAAATTGATCAAACATGCAATCCAGATGCATTAATAATTTTTGGTGATTAAAATGCAACAGTGGGAAACAAAGATTGGTAGTTGTGATAGAAATAATGTCAGAAATCACATGATAGAATTTTGCAAGACCAGTAACATTCCTAGCCAAATACTTTGCCAGATGGAATTCACAGGAATTGAATTAACTACATTGTAGAAAGAGACACTGGAGAAGCTGAACATTATCACAATCAATTGCTCATATGCAAGTTCAATTTGAAGCTTAAGAAAATTAAAACAAGTCTATGAGAACCAAACAACTGGTCCCTCCTGACAATATGTCCAAAGTATGAGAGATGAAGTTTGGCCATCCTGGCCAACAAGGAGCACTCTGGCTGCACTTCTTCCAACACAGATCTGTTGGTTGTTTTGACAACCCATGGCACTTTCAATGTTCTCCAACACCATAACTCAAAAGCATCAATTCCTCTATGGTCTTCCTTATTCATTGTCCAGCTTTCGCATGCTTATGAGGTTATTGAAAATACTATGGCTTGGGTCAGGCGCACCTTAGTCTTCAAGCTGACATCTTTGCTCTTCAGCACTTTAAAAAAGGTTCTTGGAATACCTAAAAGGGGTTCTACAACTTGTCCAGTGAAATAGGCCTCGTGCAAAGCCTTTACAGAATATAGGACCTTAAGTGGAATCCTGAGACCCATCCACAACCTTGTGAGGTGAGACATTACCACTAGAAAAGACAAGCAGACTGGAACAGCTACAATGACAGAAGATACATCTTCATTATGAACCTGACCTATACTCAGAGCGATAGTTACTCTAAATACCAACAGAGAGGGAAAGAGTCTTCAAACCAAGTATCAATGCTATCTATCCTCTTTGCTATACACAGGGTAGATAGGGACGGGCAACTTAGACATTAGCTACCTAAAATGAGGGGCAATAAAGGCACGAAGTGACTGGTTTACAAGGTTTCAAGAGAGTTTAAGAGTATGGGGGGAAAGAAAGAGTCCCCAATGAATAGCTGTCATCTTGTCTAGGTGGGTCTGGTGAAAAGAGATGGGGATAAGATTCAATAGTGAATAATTGTTATCATGACTAAATGCAACTGTCACATTTGTAACAAAAAAAAGGGGAGTGGTTAATTTCACAGTCCAGAAACAGGATTCTAGAGCCATCAAGAGAGAAATGCACAAGCAGAATGCGGGACCTTATCCAGAGAAGCAGCAGCGCCAGAGATGGAGGCAAAGATGGGGCCATGGAGAGGGGGAGCAGCTGAGGATTCTAGATTCATGGACTAAGAAGAGAGGGACCAAGAGCTGGTGGCCAGGAGCAGACTTGCAGAAAGTGCCCTTTGGAGATGTAAATTATTATATATGCCTGAGGGTTTTTGTTTGTTTGTTTTTTAAAAAGCTAAAGTGGATAGAGAGAAATACTGTTAACTGATGGTACATGGAGGGGATTATAATCATTGTAATGAAATAAGGTGTATGATTTGTTGAATGTAAAACTGATGATATGCCCTGTAAACTTTCACTCAATCCACAATAAAAACCTTAAATAATTAAAAAAAAAAAAAAGAGTGTGGGGGGGGAAGGTCTTGTGCAGCAGATTTGTCTAATGCAATACATCGTTAAGGTGGAGAGTCAGAGAAAAAGAGGAAGACCCCCAGCGAGATGGATTGGCAAAGTGGTAGCATCAATGGGCCAAGCATGACAATAGTGAGGTAGGCCCAGGATTGGGCAGTGTTTTATTCTGCTGTGCATAAGGTTGCTATGAATTGGTACCAACTCAATGGCACCTAATAACAACACAAGAGCCAAAACACGGCCTTGATATCTAGTCCACCTGAATTTACAGACTATGTCGAGAATAGATTTGATGCACTGAACACTACTGATAGAAGACCAGACAATCTTTTTAATGACCTCAATGATGTCATACATTTGAAAAAAAAAAAAAAAAAAAAGGTCACATAAAAGAAAGGAAAGAAAAAAACAAAATGGATGTCAGAAAAGACTCTGAAACTTGCTCTTTTATGTAGAGAGGTTAAAATGACTAGAAGAAATGATGAAGTAAAAGACCTGAACAGAAAATTTCAAAGGGCAAGCTCAAGAGGACACAGTGAAGTCTTGTAATGAAATGTGCAAAAGCCTGATGTTAGAAAACCAAAAGGAAAGAACAAGCTCAGCATTTCTCAAGCTGAAAGAACTGGAGAAAACATTGAAGGCTCAACCTGCAATATTGGGCAAGCTATTGAACTATGCAGGGATACCAAAATTACATGGAAGAAATACACAGAGTCACTTTACCAAAAACAATTGGTTGATGTTCAACCATTTCCAGAGGCACTGTATTATCAAGCCCTGGTGTGGCACTGTGGGTTAATGAGTTGTACTGCAAAATTGGTATGAACCACAAGGTCGGTGGTTCAAACACACCAGTCACTCCTCGGAAACCCTGTACAGGGTTACTATGGGTCGAAACCAACTCGACAGCACTTTATGATCAAGAACCAGTGGTATTGAAGGAATTATTCCAAACTTGCAATGAAGGCATTGGAGAAAAACAAGGGTCCAGGAGTTGAGTGATTACCAATAGAAATGTTTTAACAAACCGATTCAGTACTCTAGGTTACTTGCTAGTCTTCACCAAGAAATTTGGAAGACAGCTACTTGGTCAACTAAATGGAAGAGACCCATGATTGAACAACATAATTAATCATCACATGCAAGTAAAATTCTGGTGCAGAGAACTAAAAGACTTACAACAAACAGGAAATAACAATGGGAAATATAAAATCTTTGGAAGTTGTTTTTCTTTTTTTTACTTCTCATTTTATATATGTAACCATTTTCTACGTGGCATGTAGGATAAGCACTGGACTGCAAGGCCGGTTTGAACTTCAAGGACCGCAGTTCAAACTCATCCTGCCACTCCTCAGAAACCCCGTACAGGGTGACTTAAAATAAACCTTTTAGATGGCTAGACAGTATTTCATCACGTTATCAAATTGTTAAGTGCTGTTGAGTTGGTTACAACCCAGAGCAACCCTGTATAGGGTTTCCTAGGAGCAGCTGGTGCTCTTGAACCACCGACCTTGCAGTTCAAACAACTTTGCAGTCTGGGGCATTAACCCACAGCACTACACCAGGACTCCAGAATCAAATTAGCCATTCCTTTAAAGTCAAGTAAATTCTGATTCATAGCCACCCTGTGTACGGTTTCTTAGGAGCAGCTACCATTTATTTCCAGTATTTCAAATTTGTACATGATGCTTTAAGATATTTATGTTAAGGTTTCATAATTTAAAAAAATATTGGTGGCTGTCAAATTGTTTTCTATAAATGGTTTTCTAAACTTCAAAGATTTTAGCTTTAGATTATTTAGAACCATTACCATGGAAGCAGCGTGAACAAGGGGTGGGGCGGGGTGGATTGTGATGTAGAATGGAAACCAGTTAGGAGGCTGCAGGATTTGTTGCACATCATGTAGACTTATACTACTGTGTGCCCCATCTCCCCAGAGACCAGCAGCATCAGAAATAGCCTGTGAATTTGTCAGAAGTGCAGAATCTCAGGCCTGAACCAGAATTTCCCAATCAGAATTTTCATTTTAACAGACTTTCCCAGATGATTCATTTGCCCATCAAAGTGTGAAAGCGCTGATTTAGACCGTCAGTCTCAAACTGCTGCACATTAGAATCACCTGGGAAGTTAAAAAAAAAAAAACTCCAGTGCCCAGAGTGGGACAAAGATCAATTTGCAAGCTTACATACACAACACACACAACACTCACACATTCTCTCCACGTGATTCCAACGTGCAATCTATTTTGAGAACCTGTGATCTAGGAAGTAGAGAAAAAAAACGGGTTTATTTGATTTAGGAGGCTGAGGAACAGGAAGAGGAAGGAAATTCTTCCACCGTATATCCCCAATGTACGTTTTGAATTTTGTACAGTATTACTTGTGATGCTCGCTTAAAATAATTTTAAAAGCGTGGGATGGCCTTGGTTACATAATCTTGAATTAAACAGCATAACAGGCCAGGCGGATAGCTGCCCACTAATCCAGCATATTCTTCCCCCACCACTAAGACCCACTCCCGACGCCCACTCCTGTGGCCCGGGCGGCCGCCCCCTCCGCCGGCCTGCTGGGACACTCCGCGTTCCATGACTGCAACGTGGGGCGCAGGCGCGCTCGCCGCCGCCACCGGGAATTGGCCTCTGGTGACGTCAGGACGCTTCGCGGGTTCCAGACCCCCAGCCCCGGCTCCCGAATCCCGCGCGGACCGGAGGAGGGGCGGGGCGTCGGCCCCAGCTGAGCTATCCCGTCCGACCGCGCCAGTTTGAATGAAAGCTCTACAAGATGGCGGCGGCCGAGGCCGAGTCGCGAGGAGGTGAGGGCTGCAGAGCGACACCCCTTCGCTATCCCTTGTTCTCCAAACTCCACGAGGCCAGGGAAGCGGGGCCGAGACGCGCGGGCCAACCTAGAGGGCGAGATGAGGGAGAGACACCTCCTCCATCCTGGACCCCCAAATGAGCGAAGCGGGCTCTTACTATTTCTCTGGCCACGGCCCCTTTCCCGGCTCAGCCCGCTTCCTGCCAGTCTCCTTTCTGCACATGCTTCCGACTCTGCCTTCCCGCGGGCTGCGCTCGCAGGACCGGTAGAGAGGGCGCCCAACCCACAGGCTACTGCGCGGCGTCGAAGGTCGGCGCCTTCTAGGTGATCGGTGTCGCCCTCCTCACCCTTGGGTCCTGAGGACTCCGGGGGGGGGGGGCTGCCTGTTTGGCCCCGAGCGCCCCTCCGCGCCTTCTGGCGGCGTGAAGGCGTCTGCCCCGCCGCGGAGGTGGGAGGTAGGGCAGCGGAGGCCGGGGCTTCCCCAGAGGTGGCGCGTCCAGGATGATCCCCTGGGGGCTTTGAGGTCCCTGAGTGCGGGGCTGTGGCTTGGCTTCTTTGTGGTGGTTTGGGCGGGACATTTTGTGTTGTTTGCTTTTTAAACCGGGAAGCGGGAAATATCCGGTGGTGTTTATATGATCTTGATCACAGGGTTCAAAGTAATTGGGGCAGAAGTCTGAAGGATAAGAAAGGAAATGAGGCTACACCCCAATTAGGGCACTCTAAAACGGTGAAACTCAACATTGGGAAATACCCAGTGAGTGGGCACGTTTTTCTGGGCAACAGGAACGAGCGCGCTATTTACGTGGAAGCCCAAGCCGTCTCTACTCCAGGGGGAGGGGAGTGCGCGAGCGCGTTCTTTGAAAGGCTAGAACTTTAAAGACATTCTCGAATTGAAAGGTGGTTATCGAGCTCTGCTCCTCGGCACAGACTGAGCCTGAGCGCATTATCCCTGGAGTTTGCTTCTATTATGAATGGCAGGAGTAAGTGTGAACTAGTTTAAGGTTTTTGTGGTGGTAACGAAATGTTTTTCATCTTGTAAAGGAAGTCTTTTTTTTTTACATTTTTTAATACGGAATGGGAATTTTTTAAAAAGCGAATCTTTGAAGTTTTTATATTCAGTGTTGTTGCTTTTTAATTCTCATAAATATATTTCCATCGAGGGTTATCTTGAAATCCTCATGTCACTTCAACTAGATAAAAATTGTAGGGACAGCCGAACCAACAGCTAGGGTAGATTCCAAAGCAGTATCTCCCTTCTATGTGGTCAGCATCATGAGGTTAACTTTACACAAAAGATCCTGACATTTTTTAGATGGAAGGAATTCTAGGCATTATTTCTGTTTTAATCACTGTTCTGAAAACCCCCAACCAATCCAGAGCAAGCAACTCCTCATGTTTTTGAAGAAATGCCTTTCACTTTTTTAGAATTCAAGTTGTTGGTAGAAATTTGGTGGAAATAGTGCTTCAGTGTTTCTGACAACGAAGCCCCTGTGTGAGATGGAGAGGAACCAGTGAAACCAGAACAGCAGTGTTCCCTTTTCAGTGGAAATTACCTCAAAACAGAAAAGGAGAGCCACCAGCCAAGCTTTAGCTTACTGATAAATTTTCTTTGGTAAACCCAATTTACTCCAGCCCTCACATTTTTTTTCAGTGAATCTGAAACCCAGAGAGGCGAGTCAAGCAGCTAGGTGGGAGAACAAGGACTTGGGGGCAGAGGACTTCTGATCCTAGTGCTTACCATGAAAATACAAGTTAGTGCATGTTTCTAAACATCAGTTTTATTTACATTTTAAATGCAGTTTGATAGCATACTTCTTACAGGAATTTTACTGGCTTCTGTAAGCTTGATTCTAAGCATGCCTGATTTTCTTCAAGTTTGGTATATGGATTATATAAATTGAATACTCTGTTTTTGTTATGGCTTTATAAGCAATATAGGAACATACCAAACTATCAAAATGACTATTGCATATATATTTTTACTGTTGCTCTTGGGTTTATTCACCTTGATAATACAGTACAGCATGGGCAATACAGTAAGTGGAATTAAAATTTCATTCAACATTCCAAAGTGGGAAAAGTAGGATTTGTCTTGTATATATTATCTAACAATAAAACTACATTTGAATTAGATTTCAGTTCTTACTGTCTAGTCAAAAGGGTGGGGGGGGGGTTACTTTTTAAATTAAATGAAAGATTGTTTTTTAAAATACATTTTAGATCTATTTCTAAGAATAACTATTGCCCTAGGCAAACTGAGATCAAATTTAGTAAAACTTAGATGGCAGTTACATTCTGTATAGCGAATAATAGACAAGTATGATGTCCCAGAGATCTGTGTTTCATTGCTGTTTGGTAAGTGCCGTGGAGTCATTTCCGATTCAGCAACCCTGTATTGGGTTTCTGAGGAGCTTCTGGTGGGTTTGAATTGCCAGCTTTGTGATTAATAACCCAATGCTTATCCTACACCAGGACTCCAAGTTTCATTAAAACAGCAGTTACATATTTTACATAGAATATCATTGAAAAGTCAAAAACATTGCTTCAGGTGATCTTTGCATCTGTATGTAATTTTAAGAAAAGCAAGTAGATAAGTAGTATTTTATTTATGTAGTTTAGTAAGAATGTATTGACCTCAACTAAACATTGCAGGAAAGAGGTCCTTGAGAAAATTCAGAAAACCAGTTTACCAATATCATTGTTTACTGCTCAGTTTTCCTTGAAGACACATAATTGGTTTCCTGTCATGAATTTTCAGTCTTGCAGCACTGCCAGTTGAAGGGTGGGAAAATGAAGATTTTTACGGTTTTCTTTACTTTTTTTGTTTTAATTGAGTAGCTATTTCATTAGTAAAGAATTCTATTTTCTTATTGTAGCTTGGTGTGTGCCTTGCCTAGTTTCACTTGATACTCTTCAGGAATTATGTAGAAAAGAAAAGCTCACATGTAAATCGATTGGAATCACCAAAAGGAATCTAAACAATTATGAGGTGGAATACTTGTGTGACTACAAGGTAGTAAAGGTAAGGCAAATGTCTAGCCCCTTAAAAGAGACCTAATCAGACTTCAGTATTTCATATTTCTGTAATGTGAAAAGAACCTTAAAAACAAGCAAAGTTCTTACTGTTTAAAATTCTAAGCCATGATAAATTTATATGTCCTATCTTCTATATTGCCAAATAACATGAAAGGATATTGAAGCCTAAAATGTTCTTACATTAAAATACTTTAAGGTACTTGTATCATTCTGCATCCAACTCTTGATTATCTCTGTGTGGATTACCAGAGCAAATGTTTTATCTCAGATTGGCTTCTCCTGTCATTCATTTTGTTCCTAGATCATATTCCCCACTATCACCTGAAGTGAACCTGGAAATTCAAACCAATTTTAGTGCTACTGAATCTCCTCAAGATGTTACTGAATCTCCTCAAGAAGCATCACCATTTGTATTTCCTGACATCATTCAAACTCCAGATTTTAGTAAGGTTCTGTGGTGTGATAGAATGTCCTGGAGTTCAAAGTAATTTCTAGCCTTGGCTTAATACAAGCATACCTCATTTTATTGCGCTGTATTACATTTCCCAGGTGTTGCAGTTTTCACAAATTGAAGATTTATGGCAACCCTGTATCGAGCATGACTATTGGTACCATTTCTCCAATAGCATATGCTCAATTCATGTCTGTCATATCTTGAAAATTCTCACAGTGTGTCAGATTTTTTCATACACAATTATACCCTTAGACTACAGTGTAGTGTAAACTTACATGCACTGGGAAACCAAAAAAATTATTGTGGTGGGCTGGAACTGAACCCGCAATATCTCTGAGGTATGCCTGTAATTTCTGGCTTCAGCAAAGTCATTTAATTTCTCTGGGCCTTATTTTATTCCTTTAAAATTAACAGGCTTGTTCTTCATAAAACTTTTTGATCTAAAAGGTATAATTTATTTTTTGAGGAATTCATCTCTGTGTAGTCTACCTCCATCTCCAAGAAGTCTGTTTGAGTCATTAATCTGTCGTTTCTTCTTGACAAAGAACTCCGGAATCCTGTATACGTCTTTGTTTTCCTTCTCCTTCATCTTCCATGTTAAATCAGTCTCTAAATTTAATTCTTCCTTTGAAATTCCCTTAGGCCTTTGTCATCTCTGCCCTCCCTACTCAATAGGATCTTGGGTTAAAGCATTTCATCTATATGCTCATCAGCCTTCAGCCTACAAACAGCCTAGTCAACTGCAATCTCAGAGTACAAGTTCTGGACTGACTAGTCCAGCTGAGAGTGTCATGTTGTTATTGTTGTGTTAAGTGCCATGGAATGGTTTCAAACCTACCAGCCACTCATGGGAGAAAGATGTTAGAATATTTTCATTACCCCTAAAAGAAACCCACACCTCTTAGTCACCAAATTCCCCTTCCCACTAGCACTAGGCAACCTCTACTTTACTTTCTTTCTCTATAGATTTGGCTATTCTGGACGTTCCCTTGTGACTAGCTTTTGCTTAGCATGTTTTCAAGACTCATCCATGTTATATAACATGTATTTCATTCTTGTTTATTGCCAGATCACATACCACATTAACTTATTCCTTCATCACTTGATGGAAATGTAGGATGTTTGGAAGCTTGGGGCTGTTATAAATAATGCTACTGTGAACATTCATGGAGTCCTGGTGTGGCACTGTGGGTTAATGCACTGGACTACAAAGCCAGCGGTTCAAGCCTACTAGCTGCTCCTTGGAAACCCTTTACAGGGTCTCTATGGATCAGAACCGACTCGATGGCACTTAACAACAACAACAACATAAACATATATAAGTATTTATGTGGACTTTGGTTAGATCTTAGGAGAAGAATTGCTGGGTCATGTAATAACTAAATTTAATCTATTGAGGAACTGCCGGGCTGTTTTCCAAAGATAACCTGTACCATTTTACCTCTCCATCAGAAGTGTATGGCGATTTCAGTTTCTCACCAACATTTGTTGTTATCTCTCTTATTGATAATAGCCATCCTACCCCCCAAACACCACTGCCATCGAGTCATTTTGAACTCAGAGTAACCCTGTATAGTGCTTCTGGGATTAAATCTTTATGGGAGCAGAAGGTTACATCTTTCTCCTTAGGGGTGTGAGCTTGGTGAGTTTGAACTGCCAACCTTGTGCTTAGCATTGTACTGCTTATCCTACAACACCACCAGGGTTTCTTATAGCCACCCTGTTTTTAACTCAAGTCAGTTCCACCTCATAGCGACCCTGTACAGGGTTTCCAAGGCTTTAAATCTTTGCAGGAGCAGAAAGCTTCATCTGTCTCCTGTGAAGTGGCTGGTAGGCTCGAGCCACTGACTGTGGTTTGCAGTCCAGTGTTTACCCACAGAGCCACCATACTCTTTATAGCTATCCTGTTGTTGTTAAGTGCTGTTGAGTCAGTTCCGATTCATAGCTACAGCACCACATCAGGTTTCCATAGTCATCCTGTTGTTGTTAGATGCCTTCGAGTTGATTCCGACTCATAGCTACCCTGTATAAGGTTTCCGAGGAGTGGCTGGTGAGCTTGAACCACTGACCTTGAAGTTCAAACTGACATTGCAATCCTAGTGGGTATTAAATGATATTTCATTGTGCTTTTGATGAACATTTTCTTGATGGTCAACAATATTGAGCATCTTTCCATGAGCTTATTGGTCTTGGTCATTTATATCTTTTTGGAGAACTGCCTATCCAGATCCTTTGTCTATTATTTAATTGGATTGTTTTTTTCTGTATTCATCATCATT
This sequence comes from Chrysochloris asiatica, assembly GCF_000296735.1. Taxonomy (NCBI): domain Eukaryota; kingdom Metazoa; phylum Chordata; class Mammalia; order Afrosoricida; family Chrysochloridae; genus Chrysochloris; species Chrysochloris asiatica. Next base: position 1,747,940 of record NW_006408724.1, read on the forward strand.
ATTGTTACCCATCCCTCCTCCTTGCCATCTCTTTTTTCTTACTGTTCATTATGAACCTCCTTTATTGTTGCCTGTTCCTCCTTCCTCTGAAATGTTGACATTCTCTAAGTCTTCATCCTTGACTATCTTATCACGATGACTTCTTTCCCAATGGTGTTTGCTCGTATCTATTTGACTCATAACTCCCAAATCTTTCAGAGACTTTGGTTTCATTTTGAACTGACTATCTTGCAGGTACCCAAATTCAACATTTTAAACTGCACACATTTTCTTTCACCAAATCTGCATCTTGTTCTAGTGTTTCTTGTCTTGATTAACAGAATCATACTACTAGTAGTTACCAGAGCTAAAATTCTGTATATCTGTAATTCCTCCTTCCTTCCTTCCTGCTAAATCTAGTTAGATTATCAGATTTTGTTAGCGCTACCTTTTTATTAGCCTTTTTCTGTTCATTCGTGTGGTAGTTCAGGATCTTGTCTGTAATTTAACTGTCTCTTAGTTTCTTCACTTTCCCGTTTTTAATTCTTGATAAAAATGTGTGCCTCAATTTCAACTGGGTATCATTGGAATAGCAGGTTTAGATATCGAGAGGTGTAAACAAGTCAGATTTATTCGTAGCTTGGTCTCAGGTAGATAAAGGAGTGCTTTGTTTTGCAGGCTTCACAGTCCTGAAACTTCCTAGGATTGCAGAGACTGCCAATCTGTAACTGTCCTACGCTAGACCTGGTGTGGTGTTGTGGGTTAATGTGCCAGACTGCAAAGCCATTTGAACTTGAAGGTTGGCGGTTCAAGCTCACCAGCTGCTCCTCGGAAACCCTATACAGGGTCACTATGGGTCAGAAACGACTCGACAGCACTTAACAACAACAACAGGCAGTAGGCATCTCACCAGTGACTGTCACAGGGTATAGTTTCTGTTATCATTAATGAGGATAGAGACACCTCTATATAATTATGCAAAGTACATAGTTACATTTGAGGTAAGTTCTAGTAAAACTGAAGGATCTAACTTATTCTGAAGGAGCTGGACAGGTGTCCCTGAGAACTGATGTTCAAGCGTAGTACTAAAGAATGAAAAGATTTGGGGGTACGTGGGGAGTGAAGGCAGAAGAGAAGCTGGCTAACTTCAAGGACTAGAAAAGAGGTCAGTTTGTGGAACATAGTGGGCAAAGGGGAGTGAGATGAGGCTGCAAGGATGGGCAAGATCCAGAAAGTACAACTCCTTATAGACCAGGAAAAGGAGTTTGGACTATGTTTTAAGGGTAATAGGGAATAGTTAGGAATTTTAACCAGAGGAGTAACATGGTGAGATGTAGGCAGTACTCTGTTTGCTGTGCATGGATGTATTGAAAGTGGCCAGAATGAATACAGAAGAGTCAGGAGGCTTTTGCAGTAGTCCACATTAAAAAATCCCAAAGAGAAGAGGACCGAGGAGAAGCCTTGATGAGGAATAGAAAGGGGTACTTACAGGAAGAATTGTCAAAGAGACAAAGTGGTGAGAAAGGTTGGAAGAGATAAGGTCAAAAAGAAAGTAGTGTGCAGTGGATTTAGAGGAACTAGAAAAAATCAATGGTGTTTGGTAATGGAAGAGTGCTTGATGCCCTTAGACCAGTTTCTGTGGTATAGATATAATAAGCCAAAATAGAATGGATTTGAAAAATTGAAAGTGAGAAAGTTGAGTTTAGTATGGACACCTCTTTCAAAAATTCTAATTTTGAATAAAAGGAAAAAAGAAGGCTATGTAAGCATAAGAGGGTTTGTTGTTGTTGTTAAGTGTCATCAAGTTGGTTCCTACTCACAGCAACCCTATATAGGGTTTCTAAGGAGCAGCTGGTGAGTTTCAACTACCAACATTGCAGTTCAAACTAACCAGTGCTTATCCTACAATGCTATACCAGGACTCCATAAGAGGGTTTATAATCTAAAAAATTATATGTTAAAAAAATGTGAGTAGATGATATGTGCATGTGATTCTTAAAAATGAAATGTTAAACACCATCTTCATGTACATAAGTCTCTCAATCCAGTCTCCTGGTTCTCTCATAGCAATTTATCATATCTTTCAGAGATTCTTTACATATAAGTAAGTGTCAAAATTTCAAAAGAGGCTTAGTAGAACGTTGCTTTTAAAAAAATAGGGGCATGGGAGGTGTTAATGCTAGACAACCAATGTTGTTGTTGTTAAGTGCTGTTGAGTCAGTTCTGACTCATAATGACCCTGTATAGGTTTTCCAAGGAGCAGCTGGTGAGTTTGAACCGCCAACCTTGCGGTTCAAACCAACCTTGAGGTGGAGTGCTTATCCTATGATGTCACTGCAGGACTCCAGAGACCCAACAGAGGAAGAAACTAAAGATGGAGGGGAGAGGAAAGGTGGAGGAAGTGTATTTCTTCAGTTGTATCTGCATCCATCCACCTTCTCTCTAGTTACATGTCTGTATAAGGCAGGAAATGAGAGGAATTTAGACCAGGTAGTTTCTATTTTCTCATTGCATTTGGACCAAAGGTCATATACTACTGATAGTAATCAAGGAGTTAAGGGTCATGGACCTTGAAGAAAGTGGAGGAGATCTGAAATAGCCAACTTGGAGATGGAAAGAACACAAACTGATAGAAAAGGAGGATTGTTAAACAGTTGTGAGTTAATGGCAAGAGTCCATTCGAGGTCATAAATTATAATAGGAACTCTAGGTATGGTGCTCTTGGATTTTCTGCAGCACAATTCTTAACCCTGAACCATCTCATCCCTGTTAAAAGCTGTGGGTACTCTATTAGGAGGTCTGGTATGGTACTGCGAGTTACTGCGCTGGACTGCAAAGTTGGTTTGAATCGCAAGGTTGGCAGTTCAAGCTCACCAGCCACTCCTCAGAAACCCCGCTATACAGGGTGTCTCTATTCTCTATGCACCTAACAACAACTCTTTATTAACATAACTTAGGTAAACAATAAACAAGAACCTCATACACATTGGTGGGACTTCTCCCTTAGAAAGCTAAGGGAACTTTGACGTAGCTCTGACTTTTGGAAGTAGTTAATTTTGTGCCCCTGAAAACATTATGCTGCATGGCAAAAACTATCAGAATGTTCCTCATATAACAGTGAATTCATATTCCTAGAATAGTTTTTAAAACTAGATTAACATAGAAATCGTTAGACTGAAACCCAGATTTTAGAGATCAAGAAAACAAGCTCATCTGAGGTCACAGGACTAATTTGTGTCAGTGCTGGGTGTCTAACCCAGGTCTCACAATCGTCTGTCATTGCCATGACAATCCAGTGACATTCCACTGACCACAAACCTACTGCTGTCAAGTCAGTTCTAACCCTATAGGATAAACTGCTCTATAGGGTTTCAGAAATTAAATCTTCATGGGAGCAGACTAGATTATCTTTTCCCCGTGGAGTAGCTGGTGGGTTCAAACCACTGACATTTCAGTTAGCAGCCCAGTGCTTAACCCAGTGTGCCACAGGGCTCCTTTCCAGCAACTATGTTCTTTAACTTTTTGCCCATGGAACACCGTATATTCTCAGAATCTGATCCAGACTATTTACTAATACTAATGCTATTATTAATCATAATACTGAATAATGATGATTTCAGAATTTGCAGGCAAAAAATAAGTTTCATGGGCAGATAGAATTTGGGGTTTTTGTTTATTTTTATTCTGTGCCTCCCCTATATAGTTTTAAAGTTTTGGTCCTTGCTGCTCCTTGTTGGCTATGGGCAGTTAGCAGATGATAAAACACATATTAATGAGAAAGCATGAACTGCTTTCTCCAGGATCAGTTTAAACAGTTGTATTTCTAAGTTACAATTTTGATTTTTACACTGCATACATATAATAGTCCTATTTTTTGTTATGTATTCAGAAACATTTAGTCAAAGCCTAAATATAGGATATATCCCTAAATATATGGGATATAAATAAGATTTCATCTTTCCCCGTGAAGACTTGTAGTTTAGATTAGAAAAGGTAACACAAAGGGATTGGCAGTTATCACTTCTGGGCTAAAGAGGCAGGAAACTACAGATGTGAGCTTTTTTAAATGAATAGATTTTTGATGTATAAAAACAGGAAACTAAAATAGTGTTCGATAGGCAAATGGAAAAGATCTTTCTCATTAGAGAAAGCTTTGTGAACAAAGCAACAGAAAAGTATGAGAATGCCTGACCTGTTCAAGGACTTACAGCAGTTCAGTACTCCTAGAGGGTAGGGACAGGGCAGAATGGGAGACTGAGCCAGAGAGATGCAGAGACTGAATTAAGAATGGCCTTTTTTTGTTATAAATTTGAAGTTTATTCTGTAGGCACAGAGAGCATTACCAATTTATAATCAAGAGAATAATAGAATGACACATTCTGTGGAGTTTCTATTTCTGTAAGAAAACTCAAAACTTTAGTAAAGAAAAACAGATTCAAATGTCATTCTGGGGTTAGGGAAACCAGTTGGAAAACCAGTGTAATCATTCAGATAAGAAGTGGGGGCCTGAAGTAATTAAAGCTACAATTATAGATAATATAATTATGTATCTTTTAATTCTATATTAAAATACTAGAATGTACAGAAAGAAATTTCTAAGGAAACGAAATAATGGATTGAGTTGAAGGCAATAAGGAATAAAAATTACCATGCTGGGTTTTGGCTTGCCTTTGCACTATTCACCATAATGATGATATAGAAAGAATCCATTTGGGAAGGACAAGATTGCTTGGAGTCCTTTTGGGCATCTGTATGGACATCCAGTTGATGTTGTTAGTACCTTCGGGTTGGTTCTAACCCCTAGTGACCCTGTATAGGGTTTCCGAGGAGCAGCTGGTGGGTTTGAACCACCAACTTTGCTGTTCATACCGACATAGCAGCCCAGCGCATTAGCCTTCGTGGCACACCAGGACAGGATACTGGATGTATGGGGCTACAGATAAAATCATGGGAGTCATTAGTAATGATGTTGCCCAGAGAGAGCATGTAGGGCTGGAATTCCTAACCTGGAATTTAAATAGCGTGAAATTTCCAATATACTGTTTATGTGACTCGTTGGAAGGCACTCATCAGGTTTTCAAAAGGCATAAACCCTGCTTTGTGTGAAAAGGGGCCAAGAACAGAGCCCTGATTATCTACATTGTTTGAGTGATAGACTAGGGAAGCAGTCTCAGCAGAGGAAAAGGAACTAGAATGAAGAGAGAATTGATACTAAAGCCTGAGTGAGGGAAGCAGTGGTTGATGTTACAGGGACTCAAGATTTTGTTGTTAACAGCCGTCGAGTCGGTTTCAACCCATAGTGACCTACTCCGTATAGGCTTTCCAAGGAGCAGCTGGTAAGCTTGAACCTCTGACTATGCAGTCTAGCACATTAACCCACAGCGCCAAACCAGAACTCCGCAAGTAAGATGAGGGCTTAAGAATTCATTCATTTAACCATTAGAAGACTGGTGTAATTGTTTCTAATTAACAAGTTGGATCTAAATATATTTGTATTTCATGAAGGTTCCCAAAGAAGCACCATGGTTTTTAGAAGTTGTTAAGAACTACTGCTCAAAAATAAAATACAGATATTTCAGCCACTATTCAAGGCTGTCCAAAATTTGCTTTTGTCTTTCCATTACAGTATTATTCTCATTTCAGCATTCTGAACTTTAAACCTTGTCAAATCAATCTATCTCTTTACAATTTTCTGGATAAAACCAAAACCCTTGTCACTGAATTGAATAGTGATCCTATAATGTTTTCAAGGCTATAATATGGAAGCAGATTGCCACTTCTTGTGCTGTTGAGCTGCTGGTGGGTTTGAACCAATAACCTTTCAGTTAGCAGCTGACCTCTTAACCACTGCCCTGCCAAGGTTCCTTTGTTTTCTTGATAACTTCATGCAAATCTTAGCTCTAAGCTCCTGCTTGTGTTTTCCATCCTACCTACGATTTTCCCTTCTCAACACATTTTATCAGTCTTTCACTTTTTAGTTTGTTATGGATATTTCCTTGTGTCCTTTTTCTGATTGACCCATATTGATTTTCCTTTCTTTTATAACCTAGTGGTGTTTGTTTTGATATTTTCAATTTTGTTTCCTTGCATTGCTTCTGCATTGCTTCTTGCATTGCTTCTTTTCCCAATGAGATTTTAACACCTAAAGACTAGTGCTGGTGATGATGGTGGTGGTGTGCTGTCGAGTTGGGTCCAATTCTTAATGACTCTTTATAGAATTTCCAAGGCTATATATAATTCTTTATGGGAGCAGAAAGCCTCATCTTTTTCCCTCAAAGCAGCTGGTGGATTTGAACTGCTGACTCTGTGGTTAGCAGCCCAATGTGTAGTCTACTACACCACCAGGCTTTGTTGTTGTTGTTAAGTGCTGTCGAGTCAGTACTGTGTAGGATTTCCAAGGATCAGCTGGTGAGCTTGAACTGCTGACCTTCCTGTTCAAAGCAACCTTGCAGTCCAGTGCATTAACCCACAGTGTACTACTATACCAGGACTCCACACCATCAGGCTACTAAAACTTTGTAATTCATCATATCCCCTAGTGGCAGAACTTTCATGTGCTTAATGTTGATGCTAAAGTATTTCTATGAATTTAATGTAAGTCAAACATTTGTTGTTGTTAAGTGCCTTCGAGTCGATTCCAACCTATAGCGACCCTTTATAGGGTTTCCCAGGAGCAGCCGGTGAGTTTGAACTGCCGACTTTGCAGTTCAAACAGCTTTGTCAAACATAGTGTGGAAAAATGACTTTAAGGGAAGATTCTTATGATACATTCTAAATTACATGACAATGATTTAGGATCATTTTTACCACTGTACTCCATTGCTATAGGTAATCAAGAGTTGATTACATATCAGAATAAGATGGTGATATACTACATAAGACTTAAGAACTGTCTTTTATTTGGAAATTTTGATGTCAAATTAATTAAATTTATTTCCTGAGTCAGTTATTTTTGCATCTAAAATTAGCTTATTTTTCACAATGAAAATACCCGTTTGAGATGTTGAAAGTAAAAGTTGCTTATAAGATTCAGCAGTCTACAAAATAAATTTAAAATACTAATGTTTCTATTTTTGCCAAAGGCATTCATGTTTTGTTAAGTATCTTTATAGTTGTTGTTGTTATGTGCCGTCGAGTCGGTTCCGACCCATAGCGACCCTGTACAAGGTTCCCAAGGGTGTAAATCTTTACGGGAGTAGAAAGCCTCATCTTTCTCCCGCGGAGCAGCTGGTAGTTTCGGACCGCTGACCTTAAGGTTCGCAGCCGGATTCGTAACCACTACGCTACCAGAGCTCCTTTATAGTACTTCCCATAAATTCAGTAGGTGTCAGTGTGTTTAACATATAAAGCGTAGTCACTAAAACTACAAGTGATTCGTCCAGGATTAGAGAATATACTAAATTATTTGGGGAAGAAAAATATTAGTAAATTAACATGTTAAACTTCACCGTTGTTGTTAAGTGCTGTCGAGTTAGTTCTTACACATAGCGACCCTGTATAGGGTTTCTGAGGAGCGGCTGGCTGACTTTGTGGTTAGCAGTCCATTGCTTATTTTACAGTGCCACACCAGGACTCTAAACTTCAATGGCAGGATAATTGGTAGTTTTGCAGGATGATGATTTTTAGTCATCTGACTTGTGCTGTGGGTTAACGCGCTGGACAGCAAGGTTGGTTTGAAACGCAAGCTCGACCGTTCTGCCTCACGAGCCACTCCTCAGATACCCTATACATGGTCACTATTTGTTGGAACCGATTCAGTGGCACTTACCAACAACATACACAATTATTTCTATTTCTTGGCAAGTTTTAGTGTCACTCAGGTCTGTGATTGGGAAAACTGTAACTGAAAAAAAAATACAGAGGACATGGGTTGCAATGATTTTGGCATCAGAAAAAATAAACTTTTAGAATTGCAAAACAGATCAGCTAGATAGTGCTAAATGACTCTCGATTGGTATGCAGTTATTTATTAGCAACACCTCCACTTGCTGTAATTACCTGACATTCAGAAGGGATCAATTCTTTGACCTTAGTTTGTGGGGAAATTCCATTACCTTCATTGCCATTTTTCCATGAACTTTTGAGGCCCCCTTTGTATATCTATGTTTCGGGGGTTTTGTTTTTGCTTTCTGGAAATCGCAATGTGTATTTCCATGAAAGTAAAGTTTTTGTGTATGTTTTCACACCATAATTTGACTAATTTTTTTAACAGAGAAAACACATTTTGACCAGTTTTTAAAAAGAAGCAAAGTCTTTTTGATTCACAAGAATCACTGCTTGCTAAGTGGAATGTAATAGAACGTTAGATGCAGATTGAAGGAGAAAAGCAGAACAAAAAACAATGCTTCCAAAAGTCAGTTTTGACTTGTAGCAACTCAGTAGGACAGAGTGAAACTGTCCCGTTTTCAAGGCTGTAAATCTTCAGGGAAGCAGATTGCCACACTTTATTCCAGAGCAACTGGTGAATTCACACCACCAACCTTTAGGCCACCAGGGCTCCCCTAAAATGCCGATGAGACTGCTAAGCACTATTGAGTCGGTGCTGACTCATAGTGACCCTGTATAGGGTTTCCTCGAGTGTCTGATGGACTTGAACTGTTGACCTTTTGATTATCAGTCCAATGTTTATCAGACTGAGTCACACCAGGACTCCAAGCTGCAGCTATAATGGGGGATACACTGCAGATTGATGTGCAACTGCTGGTTCATGCACTAGAGGGAGTGCAAGGTCGGTTTGAACCACAAAGTCGGTGGTTCAAGCTCATCAGCCACTTCTCGGAAGCCCTATACAGGGTCACTGTGAGTCACAACCAACTCACGACACTTAACAAAACAACAACAAGCTGCAGATTATTGTTGTTAAGTGCAGTCAAATCGGTGCTGACTCGTAACGACCCTGTATAGCAGGGGGTGGGGTACTTTTCTGCAAAGATTTATAACATTATTTGAAGGCCATACAAAAATTTGTCTGCTGTATTTGGTCAAACATTTAATTAGCTCACTTCTGTGTGGTGTATGGATCAATACTGAACTGTAAACCACAAGGTCAACAGTTCAAACCTAGCAACTATTCCTCAAAAACCCTATACAAGGTTCCTGAGTCAGAAGTGACTTGACAGCACTTAACAACAACAGTCTGGTGTGGTGCTGCAGAATGATGCACTGGACCACGAGCGCGAGCTCAGGTTGCACAACAAGGTCAGTGGTTCAAACCCACCACCACTCCTTGGAAATCCTAAACTTGGTCGCCATGGGTTGGAACCGAATCTACAGTACTTAACAGCAGCAACAGTGTGATGGCTGGCACTGAAGTTGCCTTGGCAGGGCACACTAAATGATTTCACGGGCCTTATGTAACCCGCGGGCTGGATGTTCCCACCCCTGCTGTATAGGGTTTCTGAGGAACAACAGCTGGTGGGTTTGAACCACTGACTTTGTGATTAGCAATCCACTGCTTATCCTACAGCGCCATACCAGGACTCAAAGCTGCAGCTAATAGTGGGATAAAATAAGCTCGCTCATTAGCTTTGTGACTTGCATCAGCACAGCTGTCTCACAGTGTTCCTCACCCCAAATTGTACCTCAGCAAGATTTCAAATACCACATGTCCTAGACCTTCCAGATTATTTGGAAAGTTTTTATGAATATTTAAATGCTGTCCTTAGACACCCCTACTTTAAAATAAAGTGTTACTAAAATTGTCATGGAAAAGCTAAGTGTACCACAATGAAGTTTTTATCAGTATGAATTTTTTAAATAAAACCTGTAAAATACAGTTTACTCACTTTAATATGTTAGAAGGCACTTTATAGTCTTATTTTACCATAGGACACGAGGATTTATCTTTTAGTCCAGAGGACAAAAAAAATTAAATTAGGGGATTTTACTTTACTTCAGAATTTTCTGTTGTACACACTTAGTTACCTTTGTCAAGAGAAATGATGTCAAGTTCACTGGGTGGAAAGACAAGATTCTAGGTACCATGGTGTCCAATAGCAGCCTAAGGGACAAATCCAAAGACATGCTTTTTGGTAGATTGAGTGCCTGCTATCCAACCCAACTGTGAGTGGATACAACTTACGTAGTATATATTCTCTAGAACATCCTACTGGAAATATAGTGTAAGCCGCATGTGTCATTTACATTTTCTAATAACTACCTTAAACAAAGTAAAAATAAAATTGCTTTAAATAGTATATTTAATTCCACCTATCCAAAAGATTATTTCAGTGCTGTGTGTTATGTGATGAGTTGTATGTGACTCCAATATAGTCCGTAACCAAAGCCATTCTTAAAGCTTTCACATTAAACATGCCTAAAACATTAAAGATAGTTTACATTTGTTTTTCGTTTTTGGTTGTTGTTGTTAAGTACCACGGAGTTGGTTCCCACTCAGAGCGACCCTGTATAGGATTTCCAAGGCTGTAAAAATCTTTACGGGAGCAGAAAGCCTCATCTTTCTCCCGTGGAACCGCTGGTAGTTTCGAACTGCTGACCTTGAGGTTGGCAGCCCAACTCGTAACCACTACACTACCAGTACTAACTTTGAAATTTGGTGTTAAAGCTCCTTCAGTTACCCCTACTTCAGGTGCTCACTGGCCACACGTGGCTAACAACTGTACTGGACAGAACATCTCTAGAACGTCTAGGCAGTGTGTCCTACAGTGTGTAATATCAGGTTATAGACCTTAGAGAATACCTGTTCTGTATTTGGCCAAATAAGCCACTAATGTAGGTTAGCCTTGGGACCACCCATGTCCATGAACAAGATGTTGTCTTTGTTTGATCACTGTTCAATGAAGTATTTATAAATTCCATTATCTCTACTTCTCCAGATAAGACTGTTTAGCAGGACTCTAGCTTATTGCCAGTCATATTATGCCACATCTAAATTCTGTACACATTTTCCATATTATAAAAGGCAAATCGTTTTATTTTTATGATTTGTACTTGATCTATTAGAAAGCTAATAGACATATTCTGAATTCTTAAAAAAATGACCATAAATATCTTACTTATTAAGATATTTAATCATATTAAGTAATGGAGACTATCATAATCTGATTTACGTTTTCTTTTATATTTTAAGGACATGGAATATTATCTTGTAAAATGGAAAGGATGGCCAGATTCTACAAATACTTGGGAACCTTTGCAAAATCTCAAGTGCCCATTACTACTACAGCAGTTCTCTAATGACAAGCATAATTTTTTATCTCAGGTAAAGAAAGGCAAAGCAATAACTCTTAAAGACAATAATAAAGCTTTGAAACCTGTCATTGCTGAATACATTGTAAAGAAGGCTAAACAAAGAATAGCTCTGCAAAGATGGCAAGATGAACTCAACAGAAGGAAGAATCATAAAGGAATACTATTTGTTGAAAATACTGTTGATTTAGAGGGCCCACCTTCTGACTTTTACTACATTAATGAATACAAACCAGCTCCTGGAATCAGCTTAGTAAATGAAGTTACCTTTGGTTGCTCATGCACAGATTGTTTCCTTGAGAAATGTTGTCCTGCTGAAGCTGGAGTTCTTTTGGCTTATAATAAAAACCAACAAATTAAAATCCCACCTGGTACCCCCATCTATGAATGCAACTCAAGGTGTCAGTGTGGACCTGATTGCCCAAATAGGGTCGTACAAAAAGGCACACAATATTCCCTGTGCATCTTTCGAACTAGCAATGGCTGTGGCTGGGGTGTAAAGACACTTGTGAAGATTAAAAGAATGAGTTTTGTCATGGAGTATGTTGGAGAGGTATGTTCACCTTATCATAGAGCAAATTGTACATGTAAGATTTACATGTTTGAGAAGTTACCTTTTTACCTCAGTAACAAATGTAATGTTTGGTATATTTTGATATTATTTGCAGATAAGTCTAAATTCTTTTTCAGGTTTGGGAGAGAGTTCACTGGCACGGTTTTTAAAATACAAACTTGTAGATGACAAATAAATATATTTAATGACAAATGAATACATAGAGTCATCTTTCAACAAACACCATTCATAGTCACTGGAACTGGCATTTGTATATTTTAAAGTGGGAACCACTATTTTTTACAAGAGTTCTAAGAGGAAAAGCAGATTTTAACACATGCTCACTTTGAAACACTTAAATTATAATTTACTCTGTCCATTTGGCCAAATACAGTCAAGTGAAGTTGGTAAAACTCAATTTTTTATCAACATGAAAGATGGTGAATTGACCAATTAGGTAAATTAGCTTCATAAACACTATTGTAAAATAGATGTAAAAGCATTCATTGCATTCATAAGAAAATCCACACTATGTCGTAATAACTCAGATACTTTGAACCATGGAGAGGGTTCTCTAAATTACCTTACAAATACTAGCAAACTTATTTTTATACAGATATTTTATTCTGTATACTACATACTATCCCAATCACTTTATATATAACTCCTTAATCTTTTCAGTAATTCCACATGAGGGTGTATGTAGCATTATCTCCATTATTATAGATAAGGAAACTGAGGCTCAGAAATTGAGCAATTTGCTGGAAGTCACACAATAATAAAGAAGAGTCAGCATTCAAAACCAAGGCTCCAGAATCTGTTCTTTATCCCCACACCATGCTGCCTCATACTGTATGGTGGATTAAACCATGACTAGAAAAAGGAGAGTGACTACATATCTGGAGTTGTTGATTCTGATTGTTGATTGTTTCGTAGTTATATGGAATTGGAGCATCCAATATTATAATAGGTATTCCTCTGGAATTCAGAATTTAAATTAGATCATTATGTTGATACTAATATTTTTAGAAAGTGACAGAGTATGATAATCACTATTCAGGTTACTATAGCTTTTAAAATCACATGGTGTCTCTGGCTTAATTAACACAACAGCCAAATTTGATTGACGCCATGAAACACTTCAGACATTTTACGTTACTTAAGCTGAGCACGTAGCAAAGTTGGGTTCTTAAGAGCAAAACTATGGAAGTTAATTTTGAGCTACAGAATTTTATGAAACCAGTACATCTGCAAAAGTTAACTTTCCATACAGTTGACTGAAGATTTAACATACCTTCTCTCCAATAAATTTCATTTGTGACTGCACACAAACCAATTATAGGAAAAGTATACCTTTAGAGCGTTTTTATGTAAATGTAGCCCTTTACATTTGGTTATGTCCTATACAGAGCTATAGTTGTATAGCTATTTGAATATCTAGTAAATTATAATGAAAGTAGTACAGTGTTTTAACTTATTTATTGTTATTGTTAAGTGGAGTTGATTCTGACTCATAGCGACTCTGTATAGGGTTTCCAAGGAGCTGGCTGGTGAGCTTGAACCGCTGACTTTGCAGTCCAATGCATTAATCCACAGCGCTACATCAGGGCTCCTGTTTATTGTTGGTTTGTCTCAAATGCTATTTGAAAAGTCATAATTTTTCTGCACTATTATTTTTCCATTCATTGTTTCCCTCCTTTGCTTCTAGCTGTTCTTGAATAGTTGTGTTAGTGTTTGAATGTTTGTTTTGATGATGAAACTTGGATTTTTAAAAAAATATTTGTAGGCTTGATACATCAATAAGCTTACGCAAATTGATTAAGTTTGTTGGTTTTCCATTGCTTTGTAGAGTTACAAAGAATATTTCTTCAGTTTAGCAATAGCTACGTAATATACTGTAGTTTTTTCTTTTAGGTAATCACAAGTGAAGAAGCTGAGAGACGGGGACAGTTATATGACAACAAAGGAATCACGTATCTTTTTGATCTAGACTATGAATCTGACGAATTTACAGTGGATGCAGCTCGATATGGAAATATATCTCATTTTGTGAATCACAGTGTAAGAAATAACAAAGTGTAAACAAGACTAAAATAAAATTTAATACAGCTTTGAATGATTTTTCCCTAGTATAAAGAATAGTCAAGTCTAATTACTAACATACTTGGCACTTAGTAGATGCCCAATAACTGTTAACTTCCTTTTATCTTTGGAAATAGTGTTTTTCAGAGTATAGATTTGATTATAAGATTCTGGAGTTCAATTTTCAACTGTATTCTAATTTTTTTTCAAATATTATGAAGGAAGAATACTGGATTATGATTTAGAAAATAGCCTTTAATAAAACTTTACAAATTGGATGTAAATGAAACAAGATTGGCTAAACATTAATCATTATTAAAGTTACATAGTGGACACATGGGGATCTTTTGTAGTTCTACTTTTACATAAGTTTGAGATTTTTTTATAAATAAGAAAACAGTATTTTTTAATGTTAAAACTTCTTAGACCTCTAGATATAAGCAACTTATTTTCCAACGTAAGTTAAAATAAGTATTACTCTGGGAAATTAAATCTTTTTTAAGAGCTCATTCACATTATTTTTATTCAGATGGGTTATAATGTTCCTTTTTAGTGCAACCCAAATCTTCAAGTGTTCAATGTTTTCATTGATAACCTCGATACTCGTCTTCCTCGAATTGCGTTGTTTTCCACAAGAACCATAAATGCTGGAGAAGAGCTGACTTTTGATTATCAAATGAAAGGTAATGGTTTTTCAACTATAGCTTCAGCATGAGGAATATAATAGAGCATGAAAAAACTTTAGATCACCAGTTGTTGTTAAGTGCCATCGAGTCGTTTTGACTCATAGCAACCCTACCCTCGGGTTTCCGAGGAGCAGCTAGTGAGCTTGAACTGGCGATCTTGTGGTTCAAGGCGACCGTGCTGTCCAGCACATTAATCCAGGACTCCTTAGATCACCTGAACCACAGTAATTCTAAAGTGGACAAAATTGAGGCTCACAGTGTTATCTCATGCAAGGACACACAGCTGATAGAGTCCAGGCCTCCCTGACGTTGGATTGCGTACTGCTTGCTCTTCCTCATGTTGCTTCCTGACTCTTAAGAACTTCCATTTGGACGCTTATTTATTATAACGTCATTTCTCAATAATGTAAAGAATGGCAAGCCTACAGTTCTGAATATTTACTGAAAGACTGAAAATATGATTTAAATCACACACATACTTCTTTCCTACTAAATCTGACTTTTAAATAAAATGTCTAATTCTGTTTCCTTTTTGGCCTCACATTATGTACTCTTTTAGTAAGATATAAAGTAAAAAATTATGCATTGGATTTTCCCAGTAAGTTTCATTCATTCTCACAATTGTGAAGGGACTTCAGAAAGTTCAGGGGAAAAGTACATCTTTTAATTCCATTTTTTTCCACAAACTTGAAACTCCCTCATTACACTTTACCTTTTATTAGTCACGTAAATATTTACATGGATTCCTGGTGTGGCTCTCGCTGTAGTATCAGCATGGGGCTGTGAACCCACAAGGTCAGCGGTTCAACTCTACCAACCAACTGCTCCTTAGAGACTCTATACTTGGTCACTGATTGGAGCCGACTTGAAGGCACTTAACAGCATCCCTTCAAGACAATTCATATTGATTTGTCTGTGAACATTCACACTTACTTACATGTTGTGGTTAGATGCTGTAGTAGAGTCCATTTTCAAGTCACAGTGACCTTATATGACAGAAGAACTGCCCCATAAGTTTTTTTTAGGCTATAATCTTGTGGAGCCCTGGCGTGGTGCTGTGGGTTAATGTGCTAGACTACAAAGTCAGTTTGAACCGATAGTTTGGCAGGTCAAGCTCATCAGCCGCTCCTATACAGGGCCGCTATGGGTTGAAACTGACTTGATGGCGCTTAACAGCAACAATCTTTATGGAGGATGTGGTGCTGCAGGATAATGCACTAGACTGCAAAGTCAGTTTGAACCACATAGTCAGCAGTTCAAACTCAACAGCTGCTCCTTGGAAACCCTATAAAGGGTCACTGTGAGTCGGAACCGACACTGTGGCACTTAACAACAATCTTTTTGGAGGAGTCCTGGTGTGGTGCTGTGGGATAATGCACTAGACCACGTGGTCGGTTTGAACCATAAGGTCAGTGGTTCAAACTCACCAGCCGCTCCTTGGAAACCCTATACAGGGTTGCTGTGAGTCAGAACTGACTACAGCACTTTAGCAACAACAATCTTTATGGAAGCAAATCTCTAGGTCTTTTCCCTCGGAGCTACTGGGTAGCTTTGAACCTCTAATTTTTCGGTTTAGCCAAGTAATCAGGGCTTGGTCTAATTTTTTTTTTTTTAAATACAGAATAAACTTTGTTTTATTAAAGACATGGGTCAAAAATGAAAGCTTTTATGTACATATGACAATGCAAACATAAGGCTTTTTAAATACCATCGACAGACATGTTGCTGGAAATAAAGGAAATGAACGATAGGGGTTTGGATGGTCACCCTGGAACTGCAGGAGGGGGTTGCCTTGGAATACTGGGAGGGGCCCTTGTGGGCCAAGTTGGGACATTTATATATAAAAGGAAAATTACATTTTATACTATTATGATCTTGAATACATAGGCAACCTTGCTAGCTGCTTTAATAGGAAATTTGAAATACATTCTAAATTATCTCCTCTATTTCTTTTCCTGTGTGTTCAGGTTCAGCAGATATATCTTCAGATTCTATTGACCATGGCCCAGCCAAAAAGAGGATCAGAACTGTGTGCAAATGTGGAGCTCTGACTTGCCGAGGTTACCTCAACTGAATTCTCAGAAAATTGAACTAATGATCATTTTTGTTTTATTTTTTCCTAATGTTGATATTTTAGAAAAAAAAAGAAACAAACAACATAAACATTTGGGAACATTTTTTCGTACTATCAAGATTACTCCCATGTTAATTTATAATTCATAATTCTGGTTTCGAAACATGCACCAAATGCATTGGTGAGTTTCTGAAGAAAGGGCACAGGGTCCAGTAGACTCACTGAATTGTACATAGTTAGTGGATGGATGCCAAGCATGCAAGGAAAAGTATTTACAGTTCGACATGCACATACTCCAGAAGTGTGAATAGACAAATGCCTCCTTCAGTGTAAGGTAAAAGCAAAACTAGTAATGCAACAATTGCCAAGGTCAAACATTTAATTTGCCATAAATCTTGGAAAAATGACTGAGTGATTCAATTTGGACCAACATACAAGCTATATTTTTGTTATATTGTCATTCCTGTTTACCTATTTAATACTTGCTGTACTTGTATTTGGGATAACTAGGTAATATTCAAATTTTATACTCAATTTTCTACTTTTATCATTAAAACATTGACATCTGAATGATTAAAAATTAAAGGTATAATATTAAATGTGAAGCATTATAGCTTGATTTCCTATTTTAAAGCAATCTATGTCTTTATGGAGGGAATTTGTCTGATCTAGTAGTTCTTAGACTTCTATACCCTATAGATGAAAACTCTCCAAAAAGCCTTTTCTAAAAATCCAGAATACCTAATCATTATGCTTTTTTGAAAAGATGAGGCAGTGGAACCAGATGGGTGTTATAGAATGCTAGTTAGGGGAGTTAGAGCATTTTAAGGTCCCTCTTAAAACATGAATTAGGATATCCATGGTGTGAGTACTTGTGGTCTAAACGCTACAACAAAAGATGCCTGTGAACACCTGTAACTAGTACTCATGTTGCATACAATACATTAATAGTACAACTTCGGTATTATTTCTTGACAGTCTCTTAAAAAAAAAAAATAATGTATATTTTGAACGAATACTTGTTTTATACATGAATTTTTAAAATGCAACAAAGCTAAACTTTGGGTTTGCCAAAAGTAGCTTTTTGTGTCCCTGAATTATGAGTTGAATACAAAGATTGAAATGGAATGTTTGTTTTTGTTTTCTCCTGTATCATAAAGCCTCAATTAGGAAAAGTTTCCATCTCCTCCTGATTATGGGATTCTTAATCATGGTATCCAGCAAGAAGATATAAGTGCTGCAGATAATGTAGCTATCAGTATTCCTAAGTAAGTTTTACCTAAGCTCTTCCCTTTAAGCCTTAGTGACCTAAAATAATAAACTTGGGTACTATTGAACTGTCTTAAAAAATATATCACTTCAGATATCTTAACCATTAATCCTTTTTTGGGAGAAGCGACACTTTATTCATTGTATTGTCATTGCATGACTTAACTCTCACAGAATAAAAGGACATGTTCAGAGCCTCAGTGTATCTGCTAACCAAAATTTTCAGAAGTCTGAAGGCAAAATTGATTTTGAATGCCATTTCTCATGCTTTCTGTATGAAGCAGTGATGGTGCTGAGAAAAGGCTGCAGACTTCTGGGTTGCCAACCTTCCTGCAAATTACGATTTTCACAGACTTAAAGGTGGAATCTTAACACTCTTTAAAAAGTCAGTGTTTTACTGTCTAGTTATTTGATCCTGTCTTCTTTTTAATGTGTTAAAAAATAATGTAAAACTGGAGGGCAACGGAAAAAAAAGGATATTTCTAGTAAATCTGTAGTTTTGTCCTTGTTAGTAGAAATTTAATGGCCTTTGAGATTTTTAAGAGCCGTTGTTACCTTTATGTTAATGAAGACTGGACGTGAGCAGTAAAAAGTAAGACACTATTTAAGCAACTCTTAGTTGCTGTATTTGAAGCCAACATTTAGCTTGCTACTTTAGTTTCCTCAAGTTGTCAGAATTTGTGCTTTCAAATATAAAAAAAATATTCAAGGGTAATTTTTAGGTGGTTTAAAGTGTAAGTGAAGCCACTGTACGGTTGTATCAGTGCCGTTGTTTTCAGTGTCTATATAAGGGGATTGTGATACACAGTTGGTGATCTCAGGGTTTTTTCTCCATGTGTGCAAAATATAGACTGCACTGCTTTTTCCTATACAGCTTAACAATTTATCCTTGGCAAAATAAATTTGTCATTGATGTTCCATTTAGCATGTGATAGCTTTGTTTCTGAATATTTCACTGTCATTTTTCTAGAAAGGTCACATAGAAGGGCAGAAAAATACTGTATTCCTGACTACTTGCCAATGAGATTAACCAAAGGCTTGTATGAAAGTCCTTTAAATGTTACTTTTAAGAAAGCTTATTCTTGTCATGGTTTCGTGTATTTGAATATTAAAGGTATAGAATTTTATGTTTTGTTAGTATAGTATGGACATTTCTGAATTTTTTTTATTGTATCAGTAGTCACCAGATACTTAAATATATTGCCACTGTAAACTGCCTTGCAAATGCACAGGGATTATAGAACTCATTAACATCCATTGAACAAGTCTTAGGCTTAACTTGGTAAGTTTTTGCTATCCTCCTTACGTTACACCTGAGAGGGGCCGGTTAAATAATATGCTATGCTCAAGGTCATCCCGTGAGTAGGCAGTAAACTGGTACCCAGTCAGAGGTGGTTCAGTGGTAGAATCCTCACCTTCCCTGCAGGAGAACTAGGTGTGATGCCCAGTCAGTCAGTGTATGTCATGTGCCACTATCACCCACCTGTCATTATTAGTTTTAGATAAACATCTAAGTCCTGAGACTCCCAAGGCAAATTTGGCAAGCCATTGGGTGTCTTCACTTTTACTTTATACTTTAGTTTGTGAGTAGCCCGTACAATTAATCCTACCCATTTTAGGCTCTTATTGAGGTATTACAACTTATTGGTTAAGAACACAAGACTCTAGGGCCAAATTGCCTATTTGAGTCTTGGCTTTGCCCCTTACTAGCTATATACCTCTCTCACTTTTCTCATCTGTAAAATAGGCATAATGTTAACTGCCTCAAAGGATTGATGTGAGGAGTAATCACCATATATAAGTATTAGCTGTTATTACTCTCTACTAAGAAACAGTTTTAAAGTATCTAGTGATCATTACATGTTTGTTGGTCAAAGTCTGTTCTGGCACTCTGAGCCCTTAAATTCATTCAGCCAACATTATATGTCTATGTCATATGCAAGATTTACATAAAACAGTGAAAATGTAGCAGTATGTAATATTAAATTCGTAGTGTGATAAATAACATGATAAACAAAAGATTGAAACTGTCAGTTAAAGAGCAAGGATGTCATGGTATTTTTAATTGCCTCATATACTTGAGAAAGCTTGAGAATAAGTAAGAAACACTGGAGAAAAATCAGTGCATTGATGAAGATATATTGAATAGATCATGGACTGTCAGAAGAACAAACATTTCGGTTTTGGAAAATATAACCAAGAGTGTTCCTTGGAAGTAACGAAGGTGAGTCTTCATCTCATTTTGGACACGTCAAGAAGGGCATCGTGCCTGGTAAAGTGGAGGGTCAACAAAAATGAGGAAGACCACCAAGATGGACTGACTACAGTGAATTCAAGCCTAACAACTGTGAGCATGGCAACGAACAGGGCAGAATTCCATTCTGTTGTGCACAGGGCTGCTAGGTGCCAATGCAATGGCACCTAACAGTATGATGATAAAAAGCCAAGAATATATTCAAAAAAATGTTTACAGATATTTTTTGGACACCAAAGTAAAAAATCACTCTGAATTTTAAGTGTCAGTAAATATATACAAATGTGCATAGTTATATTTGATTAAATGACTTAGACAATGAAGCATAATTTGTAGAGCCATGAATAAAAAATGAAAAGTCTTGAGTTTCTGTACTAGGCTTGTTGTAGTGGTTAGATACTAAACCAGTTACCTCCGATCCCAACTTGTTCCAGTGGTTTGTTTTTCACTCACTTTGAATCAAATGTCGTAGCTCTAAGGGGACATATGTAAAACAGAGTTGTGTACAGTCCTGCCCCAATCATACTGAATCTGTTCCCACACATTAAGAGAATAAAAGTGTTACACAACAAGCTTACATTAGCAGCTAAGCTAGAAAAAAAAGGGATGAACTGCCCTTTATAATGAAGTTAGGATAATGAGAAAAAAACCCTCCTTGTATTCATTGTTAGATTCCTCTGCCCCTAGGTACTTTACTCTCATAACTGTTTCTCCTGCTGTACACATTAGTAGGATTAATAATTACAATAAAATCAAGCAATTTAGGGTAGAGCTGCCTCTTAAAGTTCTATGGCTCAGCATATTTATCTTACTCAGAAATGAGAGAAACCAGGCTCCTTTATGTTGCCCTGACCCTCAGCCCTATTTCCATTAAACATGTTAGTTGCTTCCCCTTACTACTCTTGTCCGTTTCAAAGTAGAAGTTTACAGCCTATGTGTCACTCTCTAGTGACCCCCCACAATGAAAGAATCATCCCGACACAAACTTGCTTCCAACATTCCCATCTGGAGAAAGAGGGCTAGCTTGCTGGGTCCTTTTGACATTGGTTCCTCTGAACACCCAGTTTTTTTATTCTCCACTGACTTAGGCCCAATACTTACTTTTGCATGCTGATGATACAATGTCATCAAGTTTCTGTAAGTTCTGCTTTATGATTTCATTTACAATTGTATCAGTGAACACCTTTTGTTTCCTTAGTCTATGAAATAACCATATCAAAGTTTGTGAGTACTAATAAAAGTTTATTAAATCACAATACAAAAACACTTGGACTTTCAGGAAGTTGAATGACTCAAAAAACACATACTTAATCCATTTAATTCTTAAGGTGTTTCTTTTAGGTCCTAATTTTTCTAATTTAAATTTTACCACTGTTTTCACACGTTCTTAAGTGATGTAAACCATCTTTTGAGGTAAACAAGGTGCTTGTCTTTGCCCATACCCATTAGTTTACTGAAAGGTCCAAAATTTGAACATTTTTTTTTATGGCTTAGGATACAGTCTCTAGGTGCATGTTCCACGTGTACTTAAAAAGAATATTCTGCTGTTAGGGTGTTATGTTAAGTGTCATCAAGTCTGTCCTAACCCACAGCAACCACATATGACAGAACTGTCCCACAGGGACTTTTTGAGCTACAATCATTGTGAAGTTGACTGAGCTACAAGGTTGGTGGTTCAAGCTCACCAGCTGCTCCCCGGTAACCCTACACAGGGTAGTCATGGGTCAGAACTGACTCGACGGCACTTAACAAATCTCTACAGGAGTAGATCAGGTCTTCCCTCCCATGGAGCCACTGGGTAAGTTTATAAACCATTAGCCTTGCAGTTAGCAGCTGAGTTCCAGCAGAGCTCCTATAAAGAGTGGGGTGTTCTGTATAAGTCAATTAGCTAATTGGAAGATACTGCTCAGTTTTGTTATATTCTGGGTGATTTCTATTTACTGAGAGAAATGCTGAAAGCTCCAACTGATATAACTGAATATTTTTCTCTTTGAGTTGCCAGTTTTCGCTTCCTGTATTTTGAAACTGTTAGGTGCATACACAATGAAGAGTATGTTTTCTTAGTGATCAGACCTTTCATCGTTAGGAAATTTATCTGGTAATAAGATAGCCATGCTAGCTTTATTTTATGTCGGCATGGTACATTTTTTCCCATCCTTTCATTTTTAACAACTATAAAGAAGCTCTGGTAGCATACTGGTTACGAATCGGGCTGAGAACCGCAAGGTCGGCAGTTCGAAACTACCAGCAGTTCCGTGGAAGAAAGATGAGGCTTTCTGCTCCCGTAAAGACTTACAGCCTTGGAAACCCTGTTCAGGGTCGCTATGAGTCAGAACCAACTCTACGGCACATAACAACAACAACATATAGGCAAAGAACTATAGACTGCTAATTTCAAGGTAAGTGGTTTTCAGACCCACCATCTGCTCGTTCAAAACCCTGTACTGGATCACTATATGAATCTGAACTGACTTGATGTCACTTAACAACATATATTTGAAGTAAGTTTCTTATAGATAGAATATGGTTGGCTTTTTTTTCTTCCTTTCTTAAATTCTATACCAACAGTCTGTCTTTTCATTGCTGTGTATCCACCATTTTCACTTAATATAATTACTGTTAAGTTTAGAAGTCCTGATGTGGTGCTGTATGATAAGCACTGGACTGTAAGGTTGGTTTGAATCACAAGGTCGGTGGTTCAGACTCACCAGCCACTCCTCAGAAACACTACAGGGTTGCTATAAGTCAGAACTGACTCGACGGCACTTAATAATTGTGAAGCGTGGGTTTCATTCTACCACTTTATTTATTGTGCCTTTTCTGTTCCTCTATTTTCCCTTTCCAGCCTTTTAGGTTATGTGAATACTTTTAACTATTATACATTAATTTGCTCTAGAATGATTTTAATTTCAAAGTAACTAAGAGTGAGCTTTTGTATTCCTTCCAACTATTATATTCTCACCTGTTGCCAGCTTCTCATAAAAATATTGCAAGTGTTCTTGTTTAGGTAGCTCAGCATCTGGAGTTGAGGGGATTTCAAAATCAGACGAGCTCTGAGAATCAGTCTTGGTGCTGTAACTCAGCAGCCCTTTCTCCTCAGGTGTGTGTTTCCCACCACTTAGAGTGGTTGCCTCTGCAACACCAGGAACGATATTTACATCTGGATCACCACTCTTCAAATCAGAGCAAGGTTTCGTTGGGCAAAGTATATTTTGTTCCTGCTGGGAGGCAAGAATATTCTCTTTGGTTCTTGGCCTGTAGCTACCTTTGTTTACGGAAGTATCACTACAGTTTCTCTCTTGGGAAGGTAACAAAACTGTGTCTGACTGGCTGTCCCAGCCTTGACTTCCTTGTTCTGATATGTGTGTTGACTGAGAAGAATTCTGGGAAGAGATATGGGTTGACTCCCCATCAGAGTCACTGAAAAGCCTCGGAGACTGAGATGCCCCTGCCTCTGTGGAAGACGGGACATTTTCTAAACCGTCATCTGTGATGTCATTGTTTCTTTTAAAGAAAACTTCCCACTGTGGTACATCCACATCGGACTGCTGCTGCGGCGGCTGCTGAGGTGTTTCAGGATCCACAGCTCCTTGCAAAGAAGCCAGGCTGTCTAACTCTTCTTCACCTTCACTGTTGGATTCCTGACAATCTACATAGTTTGCCATGAGAGAGATTTGCAAACTCTCTTCTTTGAAACATCCAGTGCTTTGTCTTGGTTTTTCAGACTGATTTTGTGATGTCACGATCACTGGAAAGACCTCAGGGTGAAGAGCTGGCTGGTTAGGAACTTTGTGCCTTAACGGTACTGGTGGAGAGTCATCAAAGAGATCCACATCTTCCTCTTCCTCTGAAAAAACAAAACAGGTTTAAAGGCAACAGAATGCAAGGAAACCAATCTGTGCTTGTAATAAAAATCTAATTTGTGGCATTGAATTCTTGGAATTGTAAAGAATAGGGAGCTCACTCTCAAAGAGAAATGAAAACGCTCTTTATTCTTGGGATATTCTGAACACTGTTAAGTACCATTATTCTGGTTTCTATAACACCAGGTAATAAGCTGAGACTTGTGTTCCCTAAATGTGTCCAAAATGGCTTTTATCCATGCCTCCTAGACCTGACTGAGCATTGGTAACACCTGCAGAGCTGTTTTAATAGCAACTTTATATCATCCTGGTGTGGCACTGCAGGATAATGCTCTGGACTGTTAGGTCAGCAGTTCAAAGCCTCCAACCATTCCTGAAACCCTATATGGGGTGGCTATAAGTCAGAACCAACTTGACAACACTTAACAAAAAATATATCTCATCCCAGATCTATCAAATCCATCCTTGAAGCAGGGACCCAATGGTTTGATACTTATTTTGTACTGAAGTTCTGCAGCTGATTCTTCCATCAGCCAGATTTACAAACAATCCAGAAAGGGAGTTTTGTAAAATTCTTTGTGCTCTGCAAAGAGCAGATGCTCAATCAAGCTGCCCCCTCAGACTAGAGTTGACTATGATGACAGAAATGAATAAAAGCTAAGCTTTCGAGACCTTCATTTGCTGATGGGGCACAACTGAAAATGAAGAGAGACTGCTACAGACATCCATTAATAACCAGAACATGGAATGTTTGAAGTATGATTGTAGGAAATTTGGAAGTCATCAAAAATGAAATGTAACACACTCCTTGGCATCAGTGAGCTGGCATGGTCTGGTATTGGCCATTTGATTCAGAAAATCATGGTTTACTGTGACAGGAGCAGCAAATTAAGAGGAATGGCACCACTTTCATCATGTAAAAGATCATTTCAAGATCTATCCTGAAGTGCAGTGCTGTCTATGACAGCATAATATCCATACATTAAAAGGAAGACCAGTTAATACTACTATTTTTCAAATTTACACACCAACCACTAAAGCCAGTGAGGATGAAGAATTCTACCAACTTCTTCAGTCAGAAATTGATCAAACATGCAATTGTTTGATGCATTGATAAACTGGTGATTAAAGTCAAGAAGTATAATGAAATATACAAAGACCTTGATTTAGAAAATCAAAAGGGAAGAAGAGGCTTAGCATTTCTCAAGCTGAAAGAACTGAAGAAGAAATTCAAGCCTCGACTTTACATATTGAAGGATTCTATGGGCAAAGCATTGAATAATGCAGAAAGCATCAAAAGATGGAAGGAATACAGAGTCACTGTATCAAAAAGAAATGGTCGATGTTCAACAATTTCAAGAGGTAGCATATGATCAAGAACCGATGGTACTGAAGAAAGAAGTTCAAGCAGCACCAAAGGTGGTGGCAAAAAAAAAAAACAAGCTCCATGAATTGATGGAATACAAACTGAAATGTTTCAACAAACTGATGCAGCACTGGAGGCGCTCACTCATATTTACACCAGAAATTTAGAAAAGAGTTTCCTGGCCAACCGACTAAATGAGATCCATATTTGTGCCCATTCCTCCTCAACATAATGCAAAAACTATCAAACAACATCATTCATATCACATGCAAGTCAAATTTTGCTGAAGATTATTAAAAAACAGTTGCAACAGTATATCAAAAGGGTGCCAGAAATTCAAGCCAGATTCATTAGAGGATGTGGAACAAGGGATACGACTGCTGCTGTCAGATGGGTCTTGGCTGAAAGCAGAGAGTACCATAAATATGTTTACTTTTGCTTTATTGCCTATGCAGGCATTCAACTGTGTGGATCATGACTAGCTATGGATAATATTGCAAAGAATAAGAAACTTGTACATAAACCAAACGGCAGTCATTTGAACTGAACAAGGGGATTCTGAATGGTTAAAAATCAGGAAGGTGTGTGCCAGGATTGTATTCTTTCACTATACTGTATGCTGAGCAAATAATCCGAGAAGCTAAATTATATGAAGAAAAATGTGATTTCAGGATTGGAAGAATTTATTAACCACTTGCAATAAGCAGATGACATAATCTCACTTGCTAAAAGTGAAAAGGATTTAAAGTACTGATGAAAATCAAAGACTACAGCCTTTAGTATGGATTGTACCTCAATGTAAAGAAAATAAAAATCCTCACAGCACGATCAATAAATAACATGATAAATGGAGAAAACAAAGGCGTTGTCAAAGACTTCATTTTCTTGGATCAACCATCACACTCATGGAAGCAGCAGTCAAGAAAGCAAATGATGTGTCATTTGATTTCTTTAAAGTGTTCAAAAGATGTCTGCAGCACAAGACCTCTTTAAAGTATTCAAGAGCAAAGATGTCAGTCTGAGGACTAAGAGGCGTCTGACCCACACCATGGTATTTGCAATAGCCTCAAATTCAATTTAGATAATGAATACAGACGACCATTGAAGAATTAATAATTTGAGTTATGGTGTTGGGTAGAATTATTAAAAGTACCATGGTCTGTCAGGAGAATAAACAATTCTGTGTTGGAAGAAGTACAGCCGGAATGCTCCTTAGAAGCCAGGATGACCAAACTTCATCCCTTATACTAAGGAGACCTTACCAGGAAGGGCCAGTCCTTGGAGAAGGACATGATCGGTAAAGTAGAGGGTCAGCGAAAAAGAGGAAGACCTCCGATGAGATGGGCTGGCACAGTGGCAGCAACAGTGGGCTCAAGCTTAATAATTGTGAAGATGGTGCAGCATTTCATTTTGCTGTGCATTGTTGTTAAGTGCCTTTGAGTCAGTTTTGACTCATAGTAATCCTATATAGGGTTCCTGAGAACAGCTGGTGAGCTTGAACCACTGACCTTACAGTTCAAACCGACTTTGCAGTCCAGAGCATCAACCTGCAGCACATGGTCACTGTAAATTGAAGGTAACTCGACAGCACCTAAGAACAACATTGTATATAGTGTGTCCTGGTGTGATTCAGTAGGATAAGTACTCAACCTCAAGGTCAGTTTGCGCTCAAGGGCACTATGTGTGTGTGTGTGTTTATCTCTATATTTAACAAATTAAAAACCTGGCAAACTGCTTCTGTAAAGATTAGAGCCAAGAAAATCATATGGAAATAGTTTTACTCTGTAACACAGGTGGATGGCAGTGGGGGTGCCTCATGAACCAGAGCCTACTTCACAACAGATAACAACAATATATATGGCAACTTATTCTGCTGAATCTGATATTAACTTACAATGCTGTTGTGAAGTGCCATCGAGTCATTTCTGACTCATAGCAACCCTGTATAGGACTTTTGAGGAGTAGCTGGTGAGTTTGAACCGTCAACCTTGCAGTTCAAACAGACCTTGAGGTCGAATGCTTATCCAATGGCGCTACACCAGGACTCTGTAACTTGTAATGTTGTTAATAAATGGAGAAAACATTGGAGTTGTCAAAGACTTCATTTTCTTGGATCAACCATCACACTTAACGGAAGCAGCAGTCAAGAAATTAAATGATGTGTAATTTGATTTCTTTTAAGTGTTCAAAAGACTTCTGCATAAGACCTTTAAAGTGTTCAAAAGCAAAGATGTCTGTTTGTAGACATCTTTGTTAAGTGCCGTCTAAGTAGGGTCCAACTCATAGTAACCCTGTATACGGTTTCCAGGGAGCAGCTTGTGAATTTGAACTACTGACCTTGTGGTTCAAGCCGATAAGGTCAAGTCCTTATCTTATGGCACCACACCAAGACTCTTAACTTATAATAAACCCCTTAAATAGATCACTAGTGATAAAGGATGTGTAGCTAATCTCTGCATTTTTAAAAGCTACTAAAATAATGGACCACAGATACTAGCCTGCAACTCCCATTTTCCAATAAGGAAACTGGCCCTGAGGAATTACGAGACAATGCACAGGCTATAAAACTAGACGGAGGCAGTGCCAGAGCGCAAGTCTAATTCTGAACTGAGCATTCTGTTATGATGTATAATTGTTTAAACAAACACATATCTATCTTATCCTTGGCTAAAGGGCTTACAAACAAAATGTATAATGACATAGATTAAATGTACAGCTATACAGTAAAGTGGTAAAATACATAGCCATTAAAATGGTTTTTGAAAAACATGAATTTCTATTAAAATGTTCTAAGTGGAAAAAATGCCTATACAAATATATATACATGTGTGCACGCATATATTCACACACACACAGGTTAAGTCTAAATATGGCCATTAGGTTCTGGTTTATACATGTAAAGGTTTATTCCAAACCAAACATGTCTCTGCAGACCTTTCCAAGAGTGGTGGTGGTGGTGTGCTGTCACTTCTGACACATAAAGACCCTGAATAGGATTCCAGAACTGTGGGAGCATAAAGTCTCATTATTCTCCTCTGCAATGACTGGTAGATTCAAACTGCTTACCTTGTAGTTAGCAGCCCAGCGCTAATCCACTACACTCCAGGAATTCTTACCCAGTCTTAGTAATACAGTTGTCCTAGTCTAAGTTAGGGTGCCTAACTTGGTCTAGTTAAGTTAGCAGTCCAGTGCTTATCCTTGGTGCCACAGTCAACTCAGAAGGCTTTGGTGATTTTTTTTTTTTTTTTTTTTTATTCCAGAAGGGTCACCTTGACAGATTTTCTTGAAGGACACACTACCATCACAGGAGCTTATTATAAAGAAGGTTTAAGAAAACAGAAATTGCAATGGTGAGGAAATGGCCGGAAAAGGTGCGCAGAGGAGTTTTTCTCATCATGACAGTGTGCCTGCTCACTGTTCCAGGTTAACAGGGATGTCCTAAGAGAATTTTATTGGGAACTTTCCCCCTCATCCACCCTACAGCTCATCTTGCCTCTGCAGACTTCTTGCCCCACAAACTCAAAGAACATTTGAAAGGAACACATATTTTAGTCCCCTGAGGATGCCAAAACAGCCATTTTAGTGTGGTGTAAATCTAAGAGTACAAAGTTCTTTGGGAAGAGGAACACAACTTTCATAAGTCTACAGACCTACATGGAGGATATGTCATGAAACAATAGCTTCACAATTTGAGGTTTTTGTTTAATAAGCTATTAGTTTGTAGCAATATTTTTACTTCCCCTCCTATATATAATATATATATATATATGAGGAGGTTTCAAAAATTCATGGAAAATGGAATTAAAGATAATGAAAATTTTATGTACTCTTTGGAAACCTTTGGTGTATGTGTGTCTCGCCTATCTATGATGCAACTTCTTTTTAAAATCTACTGTAATAGCAATTGAACACAAAAGTAGGATACACCATTTTAGTAGAGTAAGATGAACTGGATTATAAAACATTTAGTGGATGTTGGGTACTAAGATTTTTACTTTATACCATATTTTCTACAAAAAGAATATTCTACAACCAAAAAAATGAGTTCATGAACTTAGTTCTTTAAGCAATGTAAAATTCTGTTGCTCTGCCACAATGAAAAATTGACTTTTGCCAATTTTGTTTTAAATAGCTCATAATTCAATTTCGATGCCTGTTTTATAAACATGCTATAATTATATATTAACAAATGAAAACTCATGGAAAAATATTTACTAATCAGAAAACATATATAACAAATTATATTTTTAGATTTTTCATCTCTAACATTATAATTGAAACATTTCACAATTAGAAAGCAAATACCTACCTCTACATGTAAGTACAATGAATCAACTCTTTCCTGAATCACTGCTGTATGCTAAGGGTTTTTGAGTCTCCTTAGAGATGAAAATGAGCATTTTGTCATGCAGTTTGAGAGCATTAACGTTAGGAATATGCATAAACCCACTTTAACTTTGGGAAACGCACATTGTAGTTTATCTTTTATTTATGCAACCCTAACATACCTACATAAGTAAAGTCTGTTTGTCTTAGATCTGTGAACTTAATGATCACATAGGAGTGAAATGTCAGATGTCTCCATTAAGGTCAGTATTTAAGTCATCAGGATAAGCCTGCACTGATTCAGTTGTAACTTCAGGCGTTTTTCATCAGGTATAGCCATTGTTTAAGAAGGAAAATCTACTTGAAACAAATTCATATTCTTTTGCCTTTCTTTTCATGCCAGATTCAAGTGTGTCAACAAGGCTACAGTATGTAGAAATTCATCTCTGGCACTAGATGCTACTTCCACACCATGCATTTCCTTAATTTCCTTATTGCTTTCTAATACGTCTACGACAGTGGACAGTGAACTGCTTGATACTTGTAATGTTTTCAAGTTTTAAAAAATCTTGTCTTAAATTATGTAAATGCTCTGTTAATGACTGAGAGATGTGTGTATGTCTTTAAATTCACTTCTGAATTTTGGGAAGCTTGACTTGTCTGATGAAAATGCTGCATAAATATACACATTTTAAATATACACTTCAGTGTTGGCATTTCATTAGCAATATTTGCAGCTTCTCTTATCTCTGTTTTGTGTCTGATGTTCAGAAAGACTTTGTAAGGCATGCAGAATCTGAGTGTGCAGTTGCAGGATTGCACTCATTGCTACAGCATGCATTTCCCAACACATACTAGAAAGGCATTTTAAAACTCACCCATTGCTGAAATGTGTTTTAAGAACTGCCCGTAATTGATTTGTTGTTGTTGTTGTTGTTGTTAGGTGTCATGTTGTTAGGTTCCAACTCATAAGTGATCTTATGCACCACAGAGTAAAATGCCTGATCCTGCATCATACTCACAATTGTTATGCTGGAGCCCACTGCTGCTGCCGACTCTCACTGCTAGGGGTCTCCCTCTTTTTTGCTGACCCTCTTTACCAAGCATGAAGTCCTTCTCCAGGGACTGGTCCCTCCTGATAGCATGTCTGAAATACGCGAGGCTAAGTTTTACCATTCTGGCTTCCTAGGAGCATTCTGGCTGTACTGATTCCTTTGTTCTTCTGGCAGTCCATGGTACTGTCAATATTTTTCTCCAACACCATAACTTAAATGCATCAATTCTTGTAAGGTCTTCCTTATTCATTGTCCAACTTTCATATGTATATGAGGCTACTGAAAGTATCATGACTTGGGTCAGGCACACTTTATTTATTTATTTTCTCCATTTGCCATGAAGTTATTTATTAGTTCAGCTGTGAATATTTTCATTTTCTTTCTTTATTATTTTTTTTTTCTTAAATGTTTTATTGTGAATTATGTGAAAGTTTACATGGGAGAATCTTGGTTTTACAGTCATTCTATTGTATATCATCTCATTGCCATGGTTACAATCCCCTCCATGCAATCCTTCCCCCGTACCCCCCAGGTCTTCAGCACACAGTTGCTCTCCATCTCTGGATCTAAAGTCTCCAGCTGCTCCATCGCTCCACGTCATCATCTCTGGCTCCATTTCAGGCATCACTGCTTCTCTGGGTAGGGTCCCACTCTCTGCTCTTCTCCCTTGGGACCTCCGCTCCTTCCGCTCCTAGACTGAAAAGTTAATCACTCCCCTCCTTGCTATAAAACATTTCCAACCCTCACAATCAGTCCTGATAACAATTATTCCCTATTGGATCACAAGAAACCCGGCTGCATTTCATTGCATCAGCCCCACCTAGTCAGATTGAAAACCACTCACTGGCGATTCTACCTTCCCCCAGGCACTCTGGATCTAGGTTCCCTCTTGAAAGTTTGTAAGCCAGTCACTTCTTGCCTTTGTGGCCTCCCACCCCCCATTTTGGGTAGCCAATGTCCAAGTTGCCCATCCCTGTCTACTCTGTGTGTGGAGAGGGTGGGAATGATTCTTGCTGTAAGGATTTGTTCCCTCTTTTGAGCTACTGCTTCCATAGGTGTAGGTCAAGTTCATCAAATTGTATGAGAATACTTTTTTTTTTTTTTTCCCCTCTTCTTTTTACTTTTGGTTGTGCTCTGATGATCCAGTCACTGAAGCCAGGATAAATGGGTATTATCTGCAAGTGTGGGTGTTCTTATGCATATGCCCTCTCTTCTTATCAGCTGGACACTTCACTCTCCACTCTAGTCCTCTGTGGCTATGTCACTGACTCTGGGCCCAAGAGTCCCCAGGTCTTGCCACACTGCTGGCCAACCAGGTCTTCACTCGGGTTCACAGAAGTCTATTGAATGTTGTAGGGCTTAGCTCACCACTTCATTGCTTAACAGCTTCATTGCTGTTAAGCTCACTTCCCCTTATCTGTGTCGAGCGTGGTCACCAATCCCAGCGTGTATTCCCAGAGTCTTAGTCTTGGAAGGGGGTTTGCACTCAGGGGACCCGACCACTTGTCAGGCACACTTTAGTCCTCAAGCTGAAATCTTTGCTCTTGAACACTAAAGAGTTCTTCTGAAGCTTACTTACCTAATGCAACACCTCGTTTTCCTTGACTGATGCTTCCTGAGTGTTGATCCACGTAAAAAGAAGGATTTGACAACTTCAATTTTATCTTCATTCATCATTATGTTATTTTATTGGCCCAGCTGTGAGGATTTTTGTTGAGTTGTTGTTGTTATGTGTCGTGGAGTAGAGGTGACAGAGAAACTGAACAGTAGAAGAAGAAGAAAAAAAAAAAAAAATCAACTGCTTCCAAACAACAAACTCCTTCCATATACTATGTCCCACAAGATTAATTATGAAAATGACATATTCTCACATTTAAAATTTTTCTGTTGCATGCTTTTATAACGCCCTGATACTGTCAGCATTGTCATAGAACCTGCACCTGTGCTTAGAAAAATGATTGCAAGTTCCACATTAATAGAAGTATTGGATTTGCAATTTCTTCCCTGGTATGACTTAAGCTAGTAAATGTGATTAACTGCTAGGAAAGTGTTCCATCTACTAGAGATATATATCTTCAAACAATACGTAGCTGATCTGTACAACAAAGATCAGGAGTGGAATTTACAGATGAACTTTCATAATAGATAATATTTCACTTAAAGTGGCTGACTGAACAGTGTTACTTTACTTTTGTTGCGTGCCATCAAATTGGTTCAGACTCACAGCAACCGCTTTATGGGGCTCTCCAAGGAATGGCTGGGAGGGTTGAGCCCAGTTAGTGAGTTTATTGGTTTTCCACCCATTTTTTTAGACATATACGATGTGTTGCCCTTTCCTGTGTTACTGTATTTTGAGATGTGACCTGTAAAAATGGGTCACACGAGCTACAAGTAAATTCCAAACTTTTCCATTTTGTGGGAATCCAAACACTTCTTTCTTGACAAGGTAGTCCATTCCCATGTATTGTTAAACTGACAACAACAACATACTGCAAAACAACTTTTTAGTACTGATGGACTTCATTAATTTGTGTTTCCTGCTCATGAGGTAAGCCAACACTGTCTCTTTGATTTAATATGAAAACATTCCATCTCTGTGAATTGAACTGTTCTTCTGTTTACTAATCAATTCAAGTTGGACCAATCATTGAATCCATCCATAACATATGATCAAAAAACAATGGTACTGAAGAAATCATGTTACATTGAAGTCACTGGCAAAATCCAAGGCTCTAAAAATTGAAGGAATACAAATGGAAATGTTTCCACAAACTGATGCAATACCGGAGGCACTCACTAGTCTATGCCATGACATCTGGAAAGGCGCTCCCTGTTATTTACTGGTTATAATTTACTACTTATTATTTACTACTGAGTATTTATTGGTCCGGTTGTAAGCATTTTCATTTCCTTTATATTAAAGTGATTATGATCTTCATTGGTATTTCATCTTCTCTTCATTTCCAGAAAGTATGTTTGTGTCATCTGCTTATCTCAGGTTGTTATGGAGCTTTCCTCCAATCCTAATGCGAAATTCTTTTTCATATAGTCCAGCTTCTCTGATTATTTGCTCAGCATACAGATTGAATAAGTATGGTGAAAGAATACAACTCTGGCACACACTTTACTGATTTTAAACCATTCAGTATCCTCTTGTTCTGTTCAAATGACTGCCTCTTGGTCTATGTACATGTTCCACAAGGGCAAACGTAAGTGTTCTAGAATACCCATTCTTCAAAATGTTATCCAAGAGACTAACTAAATGGATTCATAACCAATATTCAATCCAAAGAAGACAGAAAAATAGGGAAAAAGAATTTAAAAGCAGATGGAACAAATAAGATGAGAAGTATAAACATATTTTATCCTATCAATAATCATATTCAACATAAATGGTCTAAACACCCAGTTAAAAAGTACAAATTGTCAAGAGTGGTTTCAAAGTAAGATCCAACAATACTGAACCTATAAGAAATCCTTTGGAGTCCTGGGATGGTGATGCAAGTTAATGTGCTGGACCGCAGTGTCGGTTTGAACTGCAAGGTTGGTGGTTCAAACCCATCAGGAGCTCCTCAGAAACCCTACACAGGGTTGCTGTGAGTTGGAACCGACTCAACGGCACTTAATGACGACAAGAAAACCTTCAATAGATGAATATTAATTAAAGAAGGCTGGGAAATAGACAAAATCCATTTGTATATGCACTCCTAATCAATCTGATCAGAAATGATGAGAGTTTCCATGATCAATCACATTTACTATTATCTTGAAAGAAATCTGTGGCACTGTGAGTTAATGCACCAGACTGCAAAGCCGTTTGAACTACAAGATCACTAGTTGCTCCTCAGAAACCCCATACAGGGTCGCTATGGGTTGGAACTGACTCGATGGTACTTAATAACAACAACAACATGGCCAGTACAAATCATAGAACGTATTTCCAGAGATCTCAAAATACCATACCCTACAGGTGCAATTCACTTTGCCACTTGTTTTAAAATTCTGAAGGAGGTTAACCTTGGCTTCTAGTTTTATATGCTGAAGGCAGAAAGGCAAAGCATTTCCAGAAGTCACACACTGTTTGGAGTTACCCAGGGGGTTCAGATCTACCTCTGGCTAATGCAGACCAGAGAACCCTGAAAAGCAATCTTTTGGGGGTTAAGTCCACATCTCTGAACCAAGGGCCATCCCTCTTACCTGAGTCTAGGTGGGTT
Source organism: Chrysochloris asiatica (assembly GCF_000296735.1). Classification (NCBI taxonomy): domain Eukaryota; kingdom Metazoa; phylum Chordata; class Mammalia; order Afrosoricida; family Chrysochloridae; genus Chrysochloris; species Chrysochloris asiatica. Next base: position 1,782,869 of record NW_006408724.1, read on the forward strand.
GTTTTAACTCTCTTCAATTTTCCAAGAGGTTTATACTTAGGCTCAGTGCTTTGGGAAGATCGGCATAAAGGCTTTAAGCTGAAATAAATAAGAATTATCTCCTTTTGCTTTTTGACAATGCCATTGAAAGACATTGTTTATCACAAAAACTTGGCGACGAGGAAATCACAGTTACTTTTAAGAACTGAAAAGCAATGTTTAAAAGCTAAAAATTGTAACAGTATGATGAAATGGTGAATTTTAAATATAAGCACTTAAATACAGTCTGGTGGATATTTTCATCAGATTCTAGCAAAACTTAGATCTTTGCTCTTGCAATGGGGAAAATCAGATCCCTCTTCTGAACAACTACTGTGACACCTTGTGGCCTTCAGGGAGCAAGCTGCTTCCCTTTCCCTGCTTAATGGTGTTTTCTTATATGTTCAGGAATCTCGTAAATATTATCTCTTTCTAGATGCCCACTGGCTGAAAGCTAAGACCCATTGGAGATAATATACAAAAGTACATAGAAACAAGACTTGAGCAGGTCCTAGCCCTTTTCAAGGGACTTACTACCTATTTCCTTGTTCCAGATACCCAGAAGCCTGTCAATACAAAAAAACAAAAAACCAAGCCAATTCCAACTCTTGGCAACCTCATGTGTGCAGAGTAGAATTGTTCCACAGAATTCTTAAGGGTGTGTGTGACTCTTCAGTTCACCAAGTGTGGAGGGCGAGGGGGTTCTGGGTGTCTTTGAACTGCCAACATTTTGGTTAGTAGAGTTTTAACTATTTGCACCTCTTGGGGAACTCCACTCAGAAGTCTTTAAGAGTTATATGTAACATACATAACTTGACCGATAAAAAACATCATGATAAATGGACACAAGTTGAAGTTGTTAACAACTTCATTTTGCTTGGATCCACTATCAACACTCATGGAAGCAGCAGTCCAGAAATGAAACGATGTATTGCATTAGGCAAATCTGCTGCAAAAGACCTCTTTACAATGTTAAAGAACAAAGCTGACAGTTATGAGTAAACTAAGCCATGGTATTTTCAATAGCTTCATAACGAAGATTGTAGAAGAACCGATACATTTGAGTTATGGTGTTGGAGAAGCCAACTGAATGTACCATGGACTGCCAGAAGAGCAAACAAATCTGTGTTGGAAGAAGTAGTGCCTGAATGCTCCTTAGAAGCCAGGATGTAATACCTCATCCCTCATAAATAGGACATGTTATCAGGAGGGACCAGTTCCTGGAGAAGGACATCATGTTTGGTAAAGTCTCCATTCAGTGAAAAAGAGGAAGACCTCCAATCAACGAGATTGGCAGTGACAACAGAAATGGTCTCAAGCATAACAATGATTGTGAGGTTGGCACAGGACCAGGCAGTGTTTCGTTCTGTTATGCAGAGGGTCACTAAGAGTTAGAACCAACTGGGGGTACCTAACAACACAATATACCCAAAGCCCTGGTGTGGTACTGTAGGAAAAGAACTGGACGGCTAACCATAAGGCTGGCTTTTCAAACCCACTAAGCCACTCTCGGAACCACTCTACAAGGCTGCTATGAGTTGGAAATGACTACGCAGCACACAACAAATAATACACCCAAAGAGCCCTAGTGGCACAATGGGTTAACCAAAAAGATTGGCCATTTGTACTCACCAGCCACTCTGGGAGAAAAATTAGGTAGTTGGAGTCAGTAAAGATTTACAGCCTCTCTATGGAGCAGTTATACTCCATCTTACCAGGCCACCAGGAGTGGAAGGCTTTATGTTTATGAGATACCTACTACCAAGGTCCCAAGCTGGAGCTGATTTGTGGTCTCACCTGTCTTACAGCCAGCCAGTGTGTGTTCTTCTGTGGAGACTGTTCTGGGACCTTTCTCCAACTCCAGAACCTGTTCTGCTCAATTGTCACTGCTCGCTACATTTACTTCAACTTTTCTCCTCCTCCCTAACTGACCTACAACAGAACTGCTTATAAAATGCAAATTAGGGTGATTTGCATTTTAACATGCACCCAAACTTGAATATATATTCAATGTATATTCAAATTTAGTGCCCTAACACAGATTTGGAGTCCTGATGTAGACTATAAGATAAGCACTGGATTGCTTTTGGTTCAAACCCACCAGTTGCTCCTCAGAAAACTGCTGAGTTGGAACCAACTCGAAGACACTTAACAACAATAACAACACAGACGTAAATCTCAGCTATTTTTAAATCATGCCTCTAGGCTCTGTTGCTACTTTCCAGTCTCTAACTCTTCTTACAGGCAGCATTCTCCATGTTTCCTCACTTTTCACTCATTCCTCAAACAGCTTCTAACTCATAAGCCCACTGAAAACGTTCCACTGAGCGCACACAAGTGATCTCATTACTAAACTGGGGAAACGTTACAATCCCTGTTTTATAGTTGCTCAGGAATTTGACACAGGTGATCTCTATTCTCCCTCCCCTTAGCCTCCATCAGAGGAGCCTGCGGTTGAAGCACTAAGCTACTGAACCCACCAGCAGCTTTGCAGGAAAAAGATACTTCTGTAAAGATTACTGTGTGCATTTGAGTTGGTTTAAAGCTTTGGAAAAGAGAGGGGGGCAGTTCTACTCTGTCCTATAGGGATGCTATGAGTCCGATTCAACTCAAGGACAAAGGGTTTTCAATGGATTTTGCTTCCACCACACTATGATCCTTGCTTTGGTCTATGATTTGGCTCATTCCGTCTCCATGTTTGTTTGTTTTGGGCCCACCTCGGCATTTTAACTGTATGTAGGACAAGGAAGAGATTGCAAAGTCAATGTGAACATCAAAGTGGTGGTTCAAACCCACCAGTCGCTCCTCACAAACCCTATACAGGGTTGCTATGAGTCAGGACTGACTCGATGGCCCTTAACAACAAATACTAGAAAGAGAAGCCCAGGATGTTTCCCTCTTTTGTGTTTTCGTCTTGCTTGAAGTGTTCCATGATGCCGACTGAGTTTGTCGGTACAATGAAACCAAACTTAGGGGACACGAGTATATTATTCTGCCACTTTTCCAGATCTTTTGAGTTGCATGTCAAATCTGACCACTCCACACTTGTTTAACCTGCGTGTGAGGTTCACCATTTCCCCAGCTCTGTGACCATTAATGATTTCAGATTTGCCAATGTAGCCATGCTTCATCATCAGTCAGAAACAAAATGATGACTGGAGTACACAGTCTACTAAGAACCTGGTGTTTGCCTCTCTTCTCAGCATTACTGATGTTCTTGAGAGTGTCAGCCAGGACAACCATCCACACCATTATGGTGGCAAAGAAAAATGGTGGAAAGAGGAAGGAAGGTGGGAGCGCATGGCTTTGTGGGAAGCAGGCAGACTATCCCACTTTATGTCGTCTTATTCCAGCTCCTCTTTCCTTGCTCCGGCCTGAAACATGCTGCCCAGAGTGTGGCATCTGCTCACCTTTCACTCATGCTCTTTAGTGATTTCCTCTGCCCTCAAGTTTTCAGATGTCACCTGTACGGCCAACTCCTCATCTGCATCTCCAACCCAAAGCTCCTGAACTGCAGTTTCCATGTTGATGTTGTTAAGTGCCATCAAGTCAGTTCCAACCCATAGTGACCCTGTATAGGGTTTCCAAGGAGCAGCTGGTGAGTTTGAATCACCGACCTTGCGCTTCAAACCGATTTTGTGGTTGCGTGCTTATTCTCCAAGGGACTTTAAAACCTGGTACCATATGTCTTTATCACAGTCTGTGAAACCAATTCCCTATCGGGCCTGTTTGGCCACACACTTCCCTCATGCACCATATTGTTGTTGTTAGGTGTCACTGAGTCAGTACTGACTCATAGCGACCTATGCACAGCAGAACGAAACACTGCCCAATCCTGGGCCAACCTCACTATTGTTGCCACGCTTGAGCCACTTTGCCAATCCATCTCACTGGGGGTCTTCCACTTTATCTCTGACCCTCCACCTTAACAAACATGATATCCTTCTCCAGCGACTGGTCCCTCTTGACAATATGTCCCAAGTATGAGAGATGAAGTTTGGCCATCCTGGTCTCCAAGGGGCACTCTGGCTGCACTTCTTCCAACACAAATCTGTTGGTTCTTTTGGCAGCCCATGGCACTTTTAATATTCTCTTCCAACACCGTAACTCAGAAGTATCAGTTCTTCTACGATCTTCCTTATTCACTGTCCAGCTTTCGCATGCGTATGAGGTTACTGAAAATACCACGGCCCCATAGCAGCTTGTATACAGTACATCATAGCAGTTTACACCCACCCTCCCCACAAGACTCTTTGAGCTCTGGTAACAACAGAGAACATATCTTAGTCAACTTGGATTTCAGGCACAGTGCCTAACATTGTAGCTGGCACTAGAGAATTGTTTAATGAATGGATAAATGAAACTCAAAGGAGAGGTGAAAAAATGGTAATAGCAAAAGGGACCTATAATCCCTGTTTCATCTCCTCTTTGAATTTCATTTATTCATTCAATCGTTATTATTGTTGTGAAGTGCCTTTAAATGATAGCCTACTATGGGACATGCTCTTTATATATTACCTCCAAATCTCTGAAAAACCCAACACGTACATATGACTATTCCTATTTTGCCAATTAAAAATTACTAGCTAAAAGACACGATCTGCCCTGAACCACACTGTTAGTAAAAGGTAGCGCTAGGATTCAACCCAGAGCAATATAACAATGCTACGTGTACATTCTGCCACACTGTAAACTGAATGAAACATGGAAACAGAAATGAATACAAGTCCAAGAATATCACAACAGAAACAAGTTCTAGATTTGTAAACATTCAGGCAGCACGAGCTCTCCTAACCACGTGTCACAGAGGGAACACAAAGTTCCAGGAGCAGGAAGTACTCACATTTCTACAACTTTATCCACAGTGGCACCGACTGGAATGACATTTGGGTATACGTTCACAGGACAGATGTAACTCATGAAATCTTTAATCTAGAAGAAAATCAATAGATCAATTACCTCGAAGCTGACAAATGTGGGTGTTGGAGAAGCATGTAAAGGGAGGGGGCAACTGAAAGGAATGTAGATAGCAGCAGTGGCCTGCAATGTGGGTGGCACATGGGGTTCACCTGGGGACCCTCTAGAAAAAGAAAGGCCCCATGCCAAGGCCTGACCCCCAAACCCTGCCAACGCTTGATTGACAGTGGGGCCAGGTGATTTTGTTGCACAGTGAGGGCCAAGAATCACGGTCAAATGTGATTCAAATTTGGGTATTGGGTGGGGTTATTTTTTTATTTTTTTTTTTACGTAACATTAGTTTCTTGTTCAAAAATGTCCCAAACTGATGTTTAACAAATCTCCCCTTTCAAGTAGGTTAATTATATTGTAGACAAGAAAACAAGGTCCTAGAATTGTTTTCTTTCTTCCAACAGATAATTGTAAGCAATACAACTGTTTCTTCCAGGTTGCTTGATTTGTTCTAATGGTTTCTTCGAAGCCAAGTGAGGACAATTACATGCAAACAATTCATGGCTGTCTGCAAAGCTCATTATGCCGAACAGAGGCACTGTGCCAATCTCCCTCCTCTCACCTGACATCCGCAAACAAGCTGAGGCCCGTTAGTCAGGTGCTTGCATTAAAGCAATACATTTATATTTAGACTGTTGTTAAATGCCATAGAGTCTGTTCTGACTCATAGTAATCCTGTACAGGGTTTCCAAGGAACGGCTGGTGGGTTTGAACTGCCGACCTTCCAGTTGGCAGTCCAGTACTTATCCTACAGTCTCCTACATTTAGACTGAGAGGGAAGTGAAATTTTAAGGTTTCTAATGGTACTGTGGGTTAATGTGCTAGACTGCAAAATTGGTTTGAACCACAAGGTCAGCAGTTCAAGTTCACCAGTTACTCCTTGGAAACCCTATACAGGTTCACTATGGGTTGGAACTGATTCGACGGCACTCAACAACAACAAATATACTTTCATGTAGTTTTAAAAGGAGCCCTGATAGGAGTTCAAGTCCCTGTGGGCCCAAGCGTTGCTGACCGTCCAAACCAAAGGCTCTGAGGATCAGACTTTAGCCACCTAGCAGACATAGCAAAATGTCCCTTATCTGATTATTCAGTTATGCTGGTTAGTAATTCCATACATGAGCCCTGGATACCCACAGATAATGTAAAACCCTTCCCTAAAAGCCGAGACTGTAAATTCCAAAAAGGCAAAGTTTTTCCCCCCCAAAAAAAAGCTAAAGAAAAGAGGATGATCTGTTAACTGATGGTATGTGGAGGGGATTATAATCAATGTAATGAAACAAGATATATGAATGTTTGAATGTGAAACCGATGATGTGCCCTGAAAACTTTCACTCAATCCACAATAAAAACCTTAAAAAAAAAAAAAAGAACCCCTGATAGCATGTGATTAAGTGCTCAGCTGCTAACAAAAAGATTTGAACCCATCAGCCACAGCATGAGAGAAAGATGTGGCATTTTGTTTCCATAAAAGACTGACAGTTTTGAAAACTCTTAGGGGCAGTTCTACTCTGTCCTGTCTAATAAGGAAATCAACACATTCTCTAAAGAAGATGCAATGCACTGCTATCTTTCTCCCAGGGAGTAGCTGGTGGATGTGAGCAGCCAACCTTGCTGTTACCAGGCCACTGCTTAACCCACTGTATGTACATCAGGGCTCCTTGAGGCCTGCTAATTTCAGCAGTTTTCAGGGAGGCCTCTCTCTCTCTCCCTCACTTCAGACACTGTGAAAGAAATCAACCAATCAGAGCTCAGGAGTCACCACCCTCTGCTTTATGTCTCCAGGTATGGAGCTATAGGATATAGCACTTGACCGCAAGGTAGGTTTGAACCACAAGATTGGCAGTTCAAACTCACCAGCTACTCCTTGGAAACTCTATACAGAGTTGCTATGAAGTCAGAACCAACTCAACGGCACTTAACAACAAGTAACAAAAAATGTCTCATTGCTAGGAGGTGATTTTATAAAATCCTAAGAAGGATCATGCTCCCCTAATTTTTCTAAGTACACTAAGAGAAATACGACAGAAGTAATGTTGATTGGGAGTCTGGCTGGTGCAAACAGTTAATGTGCATGGCTACTAACAGGAAGCTTGTAGGCTTCAGTCCATCCACAGCTGCCTCAGAAGAAAGATTTGGTGATCTACTTCCAAAACATCAGCCACTGAAAACCCTTCAGGGCACAGATCGACTCTGATGTACATGGAGTTGCTTTGAGTCAGTATCAACTTCATGGCAACTGTTGTTAGTAGGATTGAAAAAGTCAAGTCTACCCTTTGTCTAGACTGGATGCCCATTCTGAGGCTGAGAAAGAAAAGACGCTCGGCCACTAAGAGAAAATAAAGCAAGGGGCGCGGATGCAGGGTCACATGTCAAATCAAGGACAAACTGCCAGGAGAGAGTTTTGATAACTAAAGATTCTGAATGAATTGATAAAGAAAACAGTTTTGTTTTGTTTTTTCAAAAACTGTTCTCAGACAACCTATTTATTCATACAAATTAAGCTGTTATTTAATAGAGATGCTATTGTGATATTTTGATAATAGGATACATCATCACTTATATTCTGGATGACTTGATAATCCACCTATTCATTAATACACCCACGACTTACTGCTGAAGTGCTGAATCCATGGACTCCAAATATAAGGATAATGGTGGTCAGGGAAATGGCCCTTTAAGTGCAGAAATAGCAAAACAAAAATTACATGGCACACAGTTTCTAAAGCAGCGTGCTCTTCTTGTGGTGACTTTTTCCCAAGATGTGCTATCACTGAATCTCTACACCTTGAAAATGCATGACAATTCTGCACATAAATTACATATATCAAGTTCTCATTCTCCAAACCGACTGCAAAAAAAGCCCCGACTGCTGACAAGTTGATTCTGAGTCACAGTGACGCTGTACGACAGAGTGAAACTGCCCTATAGGGTTTCCAAGGCTGTCATCCCTTGAGGAAGCAGATGGTCACATCCTTCTGCAGATAAGTTGGTGAGTTTGAATCACTGGCTTTGGTTAGCAGCCGAATGCCTTAACCACTGCACCACCAGGGCACCTCATCCCATGTTGCTGCTGCTGATGCTGCATGCTATAGTCAGTTCTGACTCAGAGCGACCCAATGAGCATAGGGTTTCTGAGTCCATAAACCTATGCGGGAGCAGGAAACCTCATCTTTCAGAGTGGCTGGTGATTTCAGCCCAACACATACTTCACGATGATATCAGAACTCCTTCATCTTATTCTAGTACAATTCAATTTCCTATATAAAAAATATCACACCCCCACAAATTTTTTTTTCTAAAACCAAAGCCAACCTACTACCATCAAGTCATTTCTGACTCACAGCAACCCTCGAGGGCAGAGTAGAACTCCCCTAAAGGGTATGCAAGGCTGTAAATCTTTACAGAAGCACACTACCTTTCTTCCAGAGAATGGCTGGTGGGTTCAAACCACCAACCTTTCAGTTAGCAGCCCAACACTTAAGCTACTGTGCCACCAGGACACGTTAAAACATTTCTAAGTCTATTTAAATTGAGCAATTCTATTATGCCATATCCTTTAAAACGATAAGGCCTACATCTCAATCATCTTTTTTATTTCCTAGTGCAGAATATGCAGGACTATTTAAAAACAATTAGTTTTTTTTAGTACAATCAAATTTGGGGAGAGGTCAACAATCTGGATAGTACCTTAAAGTTAGTTATAATGAGACCTTTTCTTTATGTTGTTGTGTTGTGAAGTGCCGTCGACTTGGTTCTGACCCACAGCAACCATGTTTAGGGTTTCTGAGGAGCAGCTGGTGAGCTTGAACTGCTGACCTTGTAGTTCAAACGGCTTTGCAGTCTGGCCCATTAACCCATAGTGCCATACCAGGACTCCTTTAAATAAGTGTTTTCTAAAGCATTCCTTTAAAAATATTCTTTTAGGATAGATGAACAGATAAGTGAAGAGATGTTAAAATACATTTAGGAAGCAAGATTTCCAGCCTACATTCTTCAGTACGTACGCTGGACACAAGAAGGTAACAGCGGTTTCCTATGGAGTTGGTAGACATATCTCACTCACTGAGATAGTCTCCCTCCATTCCTAACAAAAAGCCACACCAAGTCTTGAGCAGCAGAGAGATGGGTCTGGAAGTTAAGGTCACTGTTGTTGTCATCATTGAAAGCTGCAGAACGCTCAACAGTAAGGCTGAGGGTATATGGGATCCTCTTACCTCACTGTAGGAGGAATGAAAAGAAAAACAGGCTCTGTATGAACTCTCTCCAGTCCTAAAGGAAAATGAAAACAACACAGAAAGATCACATATCAAGACTAAGCTAGACTAAGACATATTTCTGGAACAAGTTAGCAGCCAAGTACCACCCAGGGACTCCCAATTAGACTAAGTTCTTCATTTCTGAGCCTTCCCATTTTGGGCTGTTTCAGTATGAAACCATCCCGCAATCAAGAACTTCTCCCTGAGGTTGGGTAGAGACTGGTGAGACCCCGAGACTATGGCCCTTAGTTACCCCCATGGATCAGCTTTCAGTCAAACAGTAGATAGGTCTATAAGGGGAACAGTAACACTAGGGAGGTATGTACTCCTGAGAATCATCAACTATTTGTGATGAAAAGGGCAGCATTTATCCAAGGACAAAGTTCAGAAGTGCTAGGAAAGGAGGAATGGAAACTAGCAACACAGGGAGGCAGTGGGATGAGTGAGGACTATAAACAACGACAGTACACAAAATGTGTCTGAACTGTTGAATAGAAAACTAACCTGCTCTGTAAACCTTCACTCAATTCACAATAAAAAAATGAAAGAAAGAAAATAATATAGCCTGGAAAATCCTACAGGATAGTTCTATTTCTCACACGGGGTCACTATGAGTGAGAACTAACTAGACTAGAAGTCACCTAACAACAGTACCAAACATAAAGGGTTCTACTTCCACTGGGCATGAGAAGAGATCAACGACAGCATCTCTCAGAAAGGAGGGATTTAGGATGTGGGAAACCAGGAACACCTAACAGGAATAGTGTGAACATAGGTTCAAAGATCTTTTTATGTCTTATTTAAATGAATCCTAATTATGTTACTGCAATCAGTGACATGAAACAAAATGTGTATGAATTGTTGACTGGAAAACTAAACTGCTCTGTAAACCTTCTCCCAATTCATAATAAAAAGTTTAAACAAACAAACAAAACACAACAAACTCAAGATGAATCAAAAATCTAAATGTAAAACCTAGAGAGAGAAAAAAAAGAATTTCTCCCTGGGTCTGATTGGAGTGAATTCTTTCCAGAAATATAACTCTGTTGACAATAAAAACATAAAATCCCCTATTCAAAAAGAAAATTAAAAAATCAGAAATATGTGTTTGCCTTTTAAAGGCAAGGGGGGGAGAAACAAACCAAAAAGATACTTATTTTTTCTCAGTAAAACTCATTGCTGCACAGATTGGTCAGGCTGTAGGAAAAGTCACAAAATAAATACATTGTAGCTTATTCACTAGTTGCTATAGATCACCAGGCCTTTCCTCCTAGTCTAACTATGCTCAGCAACTCTCCACTGAGGGAAAGGTGATGGCTGCACTTGAGGTGTGTTGGCTGGAATCACACCTAGTTATCCCTCCTGGAAGATAAAAATTCTACCACTGAATCACAAATGTTGTTGTTGTTAAGTGCTGTTGAGTCAGTTCCGACTCATAGTGACCCTGTCCAAGGAGCAGCTGGTGAGTTTGAACTGCTGGCCTTGTGGTTGGATACTTATCCTACAGCACCACAGGAATCTGCCACACCAATGTCTCCTACTACCAAGGGGATTTTAAAAGTTCATGAAAAATTGCATAATCTTTTTTCTCTTGCTTTCCATAATTTTTTAATTCCTTTCTTTCATGAACTTTTTTGAAGTCCCTTCATAAGAGTAGAGTTGTGAGCATATGTAACATGCTTGTTTGTATGGCTTGTATATGTATTCATGTATATAATAAAGCACCTTAAGAGATACAATTATAGATATTACTTAGATATACCCCGCAAGCACCTCCTGGGATTGATTTACTGGGTTTGAAGACTCAGAACCATAGTCTCGTGGAACAACTAGGTTAACTATCATAACTTCATTCAGAATGACAATATTCTACATCTTAGTTTGATATGTACCCTCTAGGATCTTAAAAGCTTGTAAGTGGCCATCTAAGATACAATGTCAGGGGCCACGGAGAGTGAAGGAAATTAAAGACTAAAGGAAGAAATCAGTCCATAACACTAATGGCCGACAGAAACTGCAGCATCTTTTAGACTGAAATCAAAAGTCTCAGATGGTACCTAATTACCACTATCTCCAGGGACACAATAGATAGTGCTGGTTAGAACAGAAAAATGTAGAGCAAAATTTATATTCATATAAAAAGGACAAGACTAACTGGACTGATAGACATTGCTGAGACTGTCACTTTAAGATACCCTTTTAACCCGGAACTGAAGCCAATCTCTGAGGCAGTCTTTCAGTCGCAAAATAGATTGGCCTACAAAATAAACAATAACACGCGTGAGGAAGTGCTCCTTGAAACAAACAACTATAAGAGAGAGTCAATGGTCAACATTTACACAGAAGCAAAGATGAGAAGGTAAGGAGGGGAAGGGAGGGGAAGTGAGAAGGGGCAATGGGGTGGAAACAGTGACGGTCCTCATAAGTGATAGGGTCTGTAACCAGCGCCACAGAACAATCTGTGTCTGAGGTGTTGAATGGCCATTAGATTTGCTGTGCTAACTTTCAACTCAAATGCAATAAAATACTCAAAAGCAAACCACAAAGATGAGAATGTGAGGGGGGCAGGGAAATTAGATGAAATAGAAATAGAAAAACCAGAACAGGAAGTATGAGAATTTTTAGAAATGTCCACACATTGTGAAGACGGTAACTAATGTCACTAAACAATTTATGTAAAAATTTTTGAATGGGAACCTAAACTGCTGTATAAACCTTCACAAAAACCAGTTTTATTTCTGTTTTAATTATATACTTCTTCTAATACCAAAAGGCATCATCAATATTTATAAAGTTTATGAAATTATTTCTTTAATGATAATATATCCCCTTCTAGGTCTGGTAGCGTAGTGGTTACGAATCGGGCTGCAAACCTTAAGGTCAGTGGTTCGAAACTACCAGCCGCTCCGCGGGAGAAAGATGAGGCTTTCTACTCCCGTAAGGATTTACACCCTCGGAAACCCTGTACAGGGTCGCTATGGGTCGGAACTGACTTGACGGCACTTAACAACAACAACAGGGGGAACATGGTAGCTCTGTGGGATAAACATGGGATTATGATTCCACCAACTACACCATGGGAGAAAGATGAGGCTTTCTGCTCGCACAAAAGAGTTACAGTCTCAGGAACGCTATACAGGGTCACTGTGAGTTGGAATCAGCTTGATGGTACTAAACAATAACATATCCCCTCCTGAGACTAAAGAGTAGAACACAAGTAAATCAGATAATTTACCTAAAAGCCAAATTTCTCTCAGAAGATCTAGGATACAGTGCTTTCTTACCTCACAATTACATTTGTTTTTCTGGTTCTTTCTCCAAACCACATAGTAGATGGCTTAATGCTGATTACGTGGAGTGGGTTTCTATTTTTGGAAGTCATCCCACAGGGTAATTTGCTCCACTGAAAATATTCCTCTGCCTGAAAAAGATGAAAAATACATACATAGAAAAACAGTTCGACATATTCAACAAATCTGTTTGTAAGCAAGGTCTCAAATATAAATAGAGATATGAGGAAATAAATAATTCCAAATTGGGGAACATTCTATAAAACAGTTAGTCTGGACTTTTCAAAATTATCAATGTCATATAAGACAGACAAATGGCTTGGGTATTTGGTGGATATTAAAAAAAAAAAAAAAGACATGTCTGAATGGACACACGATCCTTAATTAAATACTAGTGGCTCCTGCTCCCCTCATCCCACAAGCTATAAAAAAATTATTGGGACAATTAGCAAAATGTGAATATGGACTATATAATATCTCATAGTATCATATCGATGTTAAATTTCCTGAGTGTGGTAAATGTTTCAAGCTTCTATAGGAGAATGTCTTTGTTTGTAAGAGATTCCTGTTAAAGGACTTGGGATGAAGTGTCATGAAGTCTGCAGATTACTCTCTCATGGTTCAGTGTGGGGCAGAGGATGATTATGCAGAACAAGTGTAACTATGACAAATATTAATAAACTGGTGAGTCCTGATGAAGATTATACTAGTCTTAATATTTTACTGCTGATTTCACATTTTTCCAAAATAAAATTGGAGGAAAAAAAAATGGTTGTTGTTGATGTTTAAGTACCATGGAGTCGTTTCCGACTCATAATGACCCTACACGGGGTTTCCGAGGCTGCAAATCTTTACAGGAGCAAAAAGCCTCACCTTTCTCCCAAGGAACAGCTGGTAGTTTCGAACTGTCGACCTTGAGGTTAGCAGCCCGATTCGTAACCACTACACTACCAGAGCTTCAAAAAAAATTGATAAATGATAGAACTACTTTTCCAAGTATCCTCAGTATGCCAACTAAAGCAAGTTCATTAGGGTCTCTTTGGTGTTATTTCTCACAAGGTTTGAAATACATCTCTACAAGAGTTGTCTCTCCCGGCCAGCAGTTTTAAAGGCTACGTGGCTATGAAATAGCTTAGACCACCCAGAAGCAGTACTGTTGATCCTTAAATAACACAGGTTTGAACTGTCACTCACACAGATTGTAAAAAACATACTGGAAAATTTTGGGGAGATTTGAGACCATTTGAAAAAACATACACTGCATATCTAAGAAGTATATTATAAAACAAGGAAAAGTTAGGTATGTCCTAAATGCATAAAATCTTTGTACATGCATACTCCATTTTATCATTTGGTATCATCAAAGACATACAAATCTGTTATCAAAACTTAAAATTTATCCAAGTTTGCACACACACAAACACAGATCATACCTGGCATCGCTCACAGTGGAGAGCAATGTGAACAAACGTAAAGCTGCAGTATTAAATCGTAGCTGCATAAAGTTCACTGCGGCAACTACTGCACTGCTGGAATAAGTTCGCAGCCCCCTTCAGCTGATAGCATGCTCAGCTCAAGTCGCAAGTAGCCAATTAAAGTGGGTAAATCATCTTAGAGACCAATCACCTCCGCATGAACAGCTCATCTCAACTGTCAATTTTGTATGGTGGTAAGAAGTGATCGCTCACTGTTCTCACATAGTTTTCGAGGTGTTTTCTGTAATACTGTAGACCTTGAACAGCATGGGACCTATACAAAGCATCACTAGTGCTGCTGGAAGGGATCCCAAGAAGCAAAGCCATGACATTAGAAGACAAAGTTGAATTGTTTAATATGTACGGTAGATTGAGGTCTGCAGCTGACAACCATTTCAAGGTCAACGACTACTGTGTAAGGATCATTGTTAAAGAGGAAAAGGAACTTTGTGAAACTACCACTTGCAGCTACTGCTGTAGGCATGAAAAACCTTGCAATTTTATAAAATATCTTGTATCTCATATCAAAAATGCAGTTTTTATGTGAATGTAGAATCGCTTTAAGAAAGGCATACCAATACCATATCGCCTATAATATGATCTGAGAAAAAGCAGTCATTTATGGAGTCCTGGTGTGGCATTGTGGGTTAATGGGCTGGACTGCAAGGTCAGTTTGAACTTCAAGGTTGGCAATTCAAGCTCCTCAGCCACTCCTTGAAAATCCTACACAGGGTCTCTGTGGGTTGAAACCAACTCGGTGGCACTTAATAATAACAACAAAGCAAAAGAAAGGTAAAGGACCTAAAGCAGAAGAATTTAATGCCAGCAAAAGATGGTTTGATAATTTTAGAAAGAGGATTGACTTAAAAACTGTTCAGATAACATGTGGAGAAGCTTCTCCCAACAAAGTGACAGCAGATGAGTTCCCAGACACCATTAAAACAAAAAAAAAAATCACTGAGGAAAAAGGATAATGCAGACAAAAGTGTCTTATCCAGGAAAAAATAAAATAAACAGTGGGAGAAAGGATATTTATCAGTAAGAAAGGAAAACCAGCAGGAAGGGGCAGGCTAACTCTACTGTTGTGTGCAAATGCAGCTCAATTTATGATCAAACTGCCCTTATTGATATAGCAACTGACCCCTGAGCCTTGATGGAGAAAGATAATCACCGGCTGCCAGTCTTCAGGTGTGGTGCTATAGGGTAAGCTGTTCAAATCTACCAGCCTCTCCTCAGAAACCCTAGCTAGACAGGCTCCCTATGAATCAGAACCAACTTGACAGCACTAAACAAATAAAAAGGCTTCATGTTGCCCAACAAGAAGGCTTAGATAATGAGAACCCTTTTTCTGGATTGGTTCTATTGATGCTTTGTCCCTGAAGTCAAGAAGTACTTTGTCAGTAAGGATTGGCTTTTAAAGTCCTTGATACTGGATAGTGTCCCTTGCCACCCAGAACCCTATGAGTTCAACACTTAAGGCACCAAAGTAGTCCCCCAACACATCTCTCATTCAGCTTCTAGATCAGGGTCTCATCTGGTAGCATAGTGCTTACGAACCGGGCTGCTAACCTCAGGGTCAGCAGTTCAAAACTACCAGCTGTTCCGTGGGAGGAAGATGAGGCTTCTGCTCCCGTAAAGATTTATAGCCTTGGAAACTCTGTACAGGGTCACTATGCATCAGAACCAACTCCACGGCACATCACCACCACCACCACCACCACTTATGGTGGTTGTTGTTAGGTGTCTTCAAATTGGTTCAAAGTATTGAGGCAGACAGCCTCATCCTTCTACTGCCATGACTCATGGTACTCTGTGGGAAGTCAGCATTCTTGATGGTCAACACTATGGAAAGAGAACCCAGGCAGTGAGAACATCATGAAAGTCTGGAAGGATTATGCTACTAAAGATGTCACCATCGTCATAGAAAAAGCTGTGAAAACCATCAAGTCCCAAATCATACATTACTGCTGGAGAAACTGTATTCAGATGTTGTGTATGACTTCACAGGATTTATGAAAGAGCCAATGAAGAAATCATGAAAGAGATTATGGATATGGGGGTGGTGGAGCGTGAAGGGTTTCAAGATAATAGATTTTGGAGAAACTTAGGACTTAGTAGTCACCACACCAGAGGGGTTAGGCCAAGACAACCTGATGGAGACGAGGGCTTCTGAACCAGCGGCAGACAGCAGGAAAACAAACCGACATTAGACAATCTGGCAGAAGTCAATCTGCTTTTGACTTCTTTGATGACATACAGACCCTTCTATGATACGGACACTGAAACTAAAGCAAATGGTGGAAGAAGAATTGGTACTGTATAGAAACATTGTTAGAGAAATGAAAAAGCAAAAAGTCAGCCAGAAATTATGATGCATTTCGTCTCCCCCTCTTCCACTCTGACTTCTCCTCTGCCACCTCTTCCTCAAGTCTATTCAACATGAAGATGATTCATCTTGAAAACGACAACATAAGCTTACAGTAACAATAAATACAGTTCAGTATTGTAAATGTACTTTCTCGTCCTTGTAACTTTCTTACTAACATTCCATTCTCTGTAGTTTATCTTATTGTAAGAATACAGTATATAATATATATAACATACAGAATATATAAAAACTGACTGCGTTATTAGTAAAGTCTCTGGTCAACAGTAGGCTACTAGTAGCTAAGGTTTGGGGAAGTCAAAAACTATTTACGGATTTTTGACTGCACTCAGGGGTCAGCGTCCTTACCCCTGTGTTGTTCAAGGGACAAATGTAGTTCAAGAAAACAGTCAAACATGAGGAATGAACTGCAGTTGTGTTGTGAGTCTTTGAGTCCATTCCAACGCAGAGCAACCTTTAATGAGTGTGTGATGAAAGCAGCAGCAGCTACAAATTAGACTAGTTTGTGGGACATTATTCAAAGCGAAAAGAAATTTGCCAATTAAAAGACTCGTAGACACAGGTCCCCAAACTCTAAGTCCAACAGCTACAGGATATTTATGTACACATACAGACACAATGATGAACTCAGTCACAGGTGAGTTCTAATATCCATATTGTTGCTGTTAAGTGCCGTTGAATCGGTTCTGACTTGGTGACCCTGTATAGGGTTTCTGAGATACAGCTAGTGAGCTTGAACCATCGACCATGCAGTTCAAAGCGACCTTGCTGTTCAGTGCATTATCCTGAAGCACCAAACCAACCATCAAAATAATTGTTTTGCCCTGTTGGTCTCTTATTGAGAGTCTTGGTGTGGTACTGTAGGATCAGTATTGGACTGGTAACCACAAGGTTAACGATTCAAACGCAAAAGCCACTCCTTGGAAACCCAGGATCTCTATGAGTCAGAAGTGACTCTACGACACATAACAACAACAACAAGATATCTCTTATTGAGGTCTAAAGTAGACCTTTTTGTTGTTTAGAATTATGCTTTATTTTAGGGTACTTTTCTTAAGGCTTTTAGTTCACTGAACAAATATAACTAATACAATAGTGATCTAGGCATATAAATGAAATGTTCACTAAAAACTTACTTAACACAGGAATGCTAAGATATTTTTAACTTCAGAGGAAAATTAGGATCACTTCATATTCATCTGAAGATCACTAATTTTTACAGTGAAAAAAAATTTTTTTAAAGGTAAATTCATATTGGAAGCCTTATACCTGGTATTTAATATTTAATAACAAAAGGGAGTTCTACAGTAGCATTAGAAAACAAATTGCAAGTGAGTTTCAAAGATACCAGAAACATTCAACTGAAACTGGGTTTTCAGTGTTGTTGCTGAAATCGACTCTGACTCACAGCAACCTATGTGACAGAGGAGAATTGTTCCACAGTGTTTCCTAGACTGTAATCTTTATCAGAGATCACCCAGTCTTTTCTCAAGTTGGCTCAAACTGCTAACCTCTCAGTGAGCAGTCAAACGCTCAAACTACTGTACCACCGAGGGTCCTTTGGCCATAAACACATACAACTACGTCAAGATATGAGGCAACATCTAGGTATTTATATCAAATGAGTAGAAAAAACACAAAGTTTATAAGCATGCATGTGTCATGAGTATGAAAAATAAATACCACCTGATTGTGAATATGGTTTCTTAGATTAAAACACTGTATTTGTTATTTCATTATGTATTTATTTAAATATGTATTATCAAATGAGTATGACATATTTCATTAAAAAGCTATACGTATTTAAGTGTACTTACACAGTTTATAGCACCAGAATTCTGTGACATATCATTGCATGACCCTGGACAAACAACTTTGGATTTCAGTCAGAGTTATTCATTTGTAAATTGAGAAACCTAAGAAAGGTCATTTCTGACCTTTTAGACCTAACATTCTGTTGTTGTTTGTTTTATTTTTCTGGAACAGAATGTGAAAAAACATTCCCAGGCATACCTGCGGATGGCGACAGGCATGGATCTGAGTGCTGCGGTCTGTTGTCAGATGATGGAGAATATCAGGCATGTTTCGAAACATGTCCAGTTTATCCACATGAACCTAAAGAAAGAAAAGTTTGCCTATCAGTAAATTGTTCAAAGATAATTGTTATGGGGCAACCGCAAAGCCTAGTTTGGGCAGTATCAATGCAAATCAGTATTCTGCCAGGATGTTAGCATGGCAAAGACCGTCTTCCAAGCAGTCCCGGGTACCACTTGTTGTTAGTGACTTGTGAATTTAATTTGATCAGGCTATTATTACTGTCTTTGATTACTCTGAGGGCCAGTCATTAATATTTGCTGGGCACCAGCAGTAATGAGCTAAGAGTTTGGCTGCTACTAGAAAGAAAGGTTGGCAGTTCGAACCCATCAGCTGCTCCACGGGAGAATTGATGTGGCAGCCTGTTTGCATAATGATTACAGCCTTGGAAAACTGATCACGCTCTTCCACTCTGTCTGTAAGGTTCAGTTTGATGGAAATGGGTTTAGTGCATGGTTTTTATGGAAGAGAAGTACAGAAATTTTCATTCTCACAGAAATGAAGACATCTGAGACAGTTGCAGTAGTTCATGTTTGGGATCACTAAGTCAAAAACCTCACTGTTGCTCAAAAAATATAAAAATAAAACTACCATCCAAAACCAAACTCACTGTCATCGACTCTGAGAGATGCTGTATAGGGTTTCCGAGGCTATAAACGTTTACAGGAACAGAAAGTCTCATCTTTCTCCCTTGGAGCAGCTGGTGGGTTTGAACAGCCAACCTCATAGTTAGCAGTCCAGTGCTAATTCTACAGCCCACAAAGGTTCCTTATGATGCAGCAAGTCCAATGCTATGAATATACCCAAGGGATTTAAAAGCAGAGACATAAACAGGAATATGTATATCAGTGTTTACTGTGGACTAGTCACAATAATCAAAAGGTGGAAACAACCTAAGTACTTATCAACAGAAGAACGGATAAACAAAATGTGGTAAATACATACAATGGACTACTAGTCAGCCAGAAAGAGAAATGAAGTCCTAATACACACTACAATAGGAATGAAGCTTGAAGATAAAATGCTGAGTGAAATAAGTCAATCACAAAAGGACAAATGTTGTATGAGCTCATTTATGTAAAAAGACAAGAAAAGGTAAATGTACAGAGACCCAGGTTTATTTATTTACCAAAAGCAGGAAGTAGGTGGCGGGAGGGGGAGTTATTGCTTATGGAGCACTGAATGTATGTTTACAGTGAAGGAAAAATCTTTTTGATTAAGGATAGGTGACACAGCCAATTAATATAATTACTGTCAAGAAGCTATACATCTATAAAAAACTGAATAGACAAAAGGTGTATAATAGTTATTTATACAACAACAAAAAAGAAGTTGCGGAATCTGCTTACGCACTATTAAATACCTCATGGGATTTAGTTTCTTAGCTTGGAGGTTTGTTGTTTTGTTGTTAAGGGCAATTAAGTTGGTTCCAACTCATAGCGACCCAGTATAAGGTTTCTGAGGGGCAGCTGGTGAGTTTGAATTGCCGACCTTATGGTCCAGTGCTTATCCTACAGCATAGTTATTTCATTATTTTATGGGACTGTCCACTTAAAAATTGACCTAACATGTCTAGTGCTTCTGTTCTGTCTCCGAATTTGCTGTGTAGCACCTGGGGACTGAAAAGCCCATAAACAGCCATGCAATGTATGGTCTCTATACATGTGGACCAACACAGAAAGGAGAGTTAAGAATATGAGGAAGAAACGCAATGTGTGGCTAACTGCCTAGTTTCACGTGAAACAAACCTACAAGACTGAAAATAGGGAACCAGAGATATCAATGTATAATGAAGTCAACTACAAAGCAAACAGAGGGAATAGTGTAGATACAGAACTTCCAAATGGCAAGGAAGTCAATTAGATTTCAAGATAAACAGATTGTTTTAAGTAGGGGGGATAAATTAACAAATTACAGGGCAACCTCACACCTGCACATTAAAATTAAAAAAAAGAAAATCAGAAAGGTTCAGTAAACACAATTAACACAATAGAAATGAAAAATGAAAAGAAAACCCAAAAACCAAGTGAACTCAACATGGAAAGAAAGAACAGTCACCGTACCTGGACCCCAAATTCTTCACTGAGGTTGGTGAATAAATACTCATAACCATAAGCTGCTTTGCAGTTCAGCCACACGACATGGAAAGGGCTCCGAGTAATCCAGCTTCTAACCAGCTCCAAGATTCCATTTAAACACTCCTCCTGGCAAGGGGTTTTAAAAGGCACTTCATACTTCTAAGAGTACCACTTACCCTTTCTATTCACAGATAATAATGAAAATGTGGACAGGTAAGATCTGATTTGCTATCACATCAAAGGTCCAATTAAAAACATGGTCCTGTCCAGGTTAACACTTCATTTCTTCAGGGAGACTTACCCGACTTGGAATCTGATAATATTTTGGATCACAGAAAGTAGTATCTAAATATACACTCTGGATGTCTTTCACTCTGAAAACAAAACAGAATTAGTATTAATCATCTAATGCAGGGGTGGGGAACATCCAGCCCACAGGCTGTAGGCCGTTGTTGTTAAGTGCCCTAAGGCCTGTGAAATCATTTGGTCTGGCCCTGCCAAGGCAACCATAGTTCCAGCCATCAAATTGCTGTTGTTGTTAAGGAGTCAGTTCTGACTCCTATCGACCCTGTATAGTTTCTGAGGAGTGGCTGGTAAGTTTGAACCACTGACCTTGTGGTTCAAACCGACCTTGAGGTCAAGTGCTTATCCTATGGCGCCACACCAGGACTCCATTACATCAGGGGTTAGTTAAGTAAATGTTTGACCAAATATAGCAGGATAATTTTTAAGTTGATAATTTGTATGGTCCACAAATAATGTTATAAATATCCAATGGTCCTTGGCAGATAAAAAGTTCCCCACCCCTGCTCTAATGTAACATAAACTATATGTAAGATTTAAAGTCCCAGTTGTTTTACAGGGTGTTCTATTTCATTTGGAATGTTTTTGTTAAACCATCTTTGCTGAAATGGTTTACATATAATTCTTAAGTACCATCGAGTCGGTTCCAACTTACAGTGACCCTATATGAGGTTTCCAAGGAGTGGCTGATGAGTTTGAATTGCCAACCTTGTGATTCAACCTAACCTTGCGGTCCAGTGCCACAACATAAAACACATAAATTTATATGTACAGAGGTTAGAATTTAATAGTGGTTACCATGGGTGGGGGAAAGAGAACTGAGGGAATCAATGTTGAGGAAGAAGCACCTAGTCTCTGTTTCTCATGATGGGAAATTTGGCAGCAGATACTGGTGATATTTGCACAACATACTTGTTGTAATTGCTGTCACTGAATTATACATGTGAAAAATGTTGAATTGGCAAATGTTCTGTTATCTATATTTTCACAACAAATTTTAACATGTATATGTATATAAAGTCTGTATATGTGATTTGGTGAATTTTGTCAGATTTATGCAGACATCACTCCAATATATAACATTTTCATTACCCATCTCAAGGAGGAAAAGTTGCCTTACCATTAGAGATAGCATACAGGTTGTTGTCGTCATTGTTTTTGTATGCCGTCTAGTAGGTCTCTGGTAGCGTAGTGGTTACGAATCGGGCTGCGAGCCTTAAGGTCAGCGGTTCGAAACTACCAGCCGCTCCGCGGGAGAAAGATGAGGCTTTCTACTCCCGTAAAGATTTACACCCTCGGAAACCCTGTACAGGGTCGCTATGGGTCGGAACCGACTCGACGGCACTTAACAACAACAACAACTAGTAGGTTCAGGCTTATGGCAACCCTGTATGGGTTTTCCAAGAGCAGCTGGTGGGTCTGAACCACCAACCTTGTGGTTACTAGTTCAGTGCTTATCATAGAGCACCACACAAGGACTCATTATACAGGTAGTCCCAGAATTATGCCAGTGTTCCATTCTCACATCTTTGACGTAAGTTTCCTCTGATGTAAACTGAATACCTCTTTTTTTTTTTTTTTAGTTTTCATTATTATTGCCTTTTATTATAAGTATCTTTATAAACCAGATTTCTATTTGTCTTTGGGTGTTGAAAACATCACATATGTACTATAAAATATACAGAAATATTTTAATACATACATTAAAAAGCCCACAAATCATAGAAGTTTATTCCAGCAATGGAGAAAAGTCAGACAACACTGGCATTTTGTCAGTTGTAGTAGTTAAATCTACTTGTGGAAGGTTCTGGGTCATCTGCATGATCCCTGAGAATGGGGATGTGTAGTTCTAGTCAGAAAATTAGTGAGACCTGTCTGTATGGTTCTTTTACTTTCTCCTCATATAATTCACGTAATATCTCAGTGCTTCCCAAGACTGCCTTTAGTAAAGTGATCAGAGTTTGGGTTCACATTTTCATGCAAATGAAGGCCCTCATTTGGTTTAGAAGAAACTCTTGCTAATACTTTCACTATGAAATTTTCTGACATCTCTCCTTCTTCCTCACTGCTTCTTTCTTCTTCGGCACTTCTTCCCCTTAAGAAGCCCAGTAAATCCTGATTATGTCAATCAATCCCCATTCTTTGTGATCAAAGAGCTGTTACACATCTGTGATACCAATTTCCAAACTCAGTGTTCTTGCCATATGGATGGTTTTTCCATGAATCCCTTCCACCATGTCATCCTGATCAAATGCTTGAAGCATGTTCAAATATCTCAACCATTTTTTCCCATATTCTCCGCATGCATTTCCCCATAACATCCTCCCAGAAAGATGTGATGTTCCAGATACACTGACAGTCTTAAGTAAGGTGTTTTGTAACTCAAACATGTTTCAAATCCGTGATTATCTACCAAGTTTGATTTCTAATAGAAGCAAAGGTTTGTGTTCACAGAGAAAAGAAAAGTAAAACATTTAAAACTATGCAGTCTTACCTGCCCCCAGAGTGTAGAAGCTCCATTCTGACAGCTTCTCCTTTGGCCAGTCTGAAGTCTCCGGTGTACAAGACAGTTCCGTTATCTCCCTGAAATAAAAACCTGAAAAGGAAACACAGCTCAAATAACTTCTAAGTCTCATACAAAATCCTAGGAAAGCAAATACATGTTAAACCCACAGCAAATGCTTTCCTGCCAAACATATCCACTAGATTACAGTGTTTCTGGTGTCCCAGTAACTCTAAAATCATACCAGGCACTCAACTCTTCCTTCATTTTGCTGGGGTAGGGAAGAATAACACAATGGCGAAAATACCAAGTTTGTTAACAGATATCCCCTGAAATATATTTGCACTGTCAACTACATGGTGAGATCATTCCTATTCCTAAAGAGAAAATTCTACGGGATGGGAAACCACAGTCACTTGTAACACAAGGAAGCTCCATTTTACTGTGGTCTCCAAAGTGCAATCTGGAAACAAATACAAGGGGGCTTCAAAAAGTTCATGGAAAACATCTATTATCCTTCAGTCCCATTTTTCCGTGACCTTTTTAAAGTCCCCTTGTAGTAAGGAAATTCCCAGAAAAATTACAAATTTCCCTATACATGTTTATTATTTTCTAGATCTATAACATTTCTATAAATATATATGTATGTATCTATGGACAATACAATAGCAAAATATATGAGCCCCTTACATAACAGATCCTGGGCAGTGGCCAGCTGGTAACAGAGTCACAACAACCTCATCCTTCTGAAATGAAATAAAGAAAAACACACACACACACACAAAGATGGTATCATTAAAGTCATTTGCCACTAAACTCAAAATCATAAAAAAAAAATGACAAGGCTTACTGGTCAGACACAAACTGGTGAAACCCCCAATATTATGCCTTTAGGTATCCTCCAGGTCTGGAAAAAAACTCACCCCATGGCTCAATTTTCAGTGAAACAATACACAGGTCTATAAGGGGAACAGTAACACTCGAAGGTATGCACACCTTAGAAGACTCAACCACGTGAGATCAGAAAGGCAACAGTTATCAGGGACAAAGATCAGAAGGGTTAGGAAGGAAGGAGGGAAGGACACAGGAGACACAGGGAAGAAGCGGAGTATGTGGAACAGGGACATGAAATCAATGAACTGTTGACTAGAAAACGGATTTGTCTCTGGAAACCTTCAGTCAAGTCACAATAAAAAGTCAGAACAACAAAGATGCCATTGAGTTGATTCTGACTCATGACAATCGTATGAGTGTCAGAGTAGAATTGTGCACCATATGGTTTTTCAGAAGTAGGTCACTAGGCCTTTCTTCCCAGGTGCTTCTGGGTAGACTCAACCTTCCAGCCTTTCAGTTGGTGGGCGAGCACATGAACCACGGAGCTTAACAACCCAACTCATAACCACTATGCTACCAGAGCTCCTTGTTTATCCTATAGCACCACACTTGAACAATAAAGTTCAGCTTAACAGAACACCTTTAAATATCCCTAAAAAACATGGTGTATGCCTTTCCTCCCCCATTTCCTCCACATTTCGGAAACAAATGAAATCCTTGTCCATTCAATACATAGCTAAATAGAGTTAGTTACCATATGATCCAGCAACTTCATTCTTAGGTACCTCCCTTTGAGAAGTGAAGACATGTATGTCCATATAAAACTTGTACACAAATATTCATGGAAGCATTATTCAAAATAGTCAAAAAATTGCAACACTCAAATGCCCAGAAATTGAGGAATAGATAAATAAAATGGGGTATAGCCATACAATGGAATGAAGTACTAATGTATACTACAATACAGGTGGAAACATTATGCTAAGTAAAAGAAGCCAGTCACAAAAGGAGCACATATTTTATGTTTCCAATTATATGAACTATGTAGAATAGGCAAATCCATAGAGAAAAGACACAAGATTAGTGGTTGCCCAGGGCTGGGGGCCATAGGGGAATTTGGGTGAGGGTGACAACTAAGGGTATAGGGTTTCTCTTTGGAAAAATGAAAATGTTCTACAATGAATTGTGGTCATGGACACATAACTCCGTGAATATACTAAAAGTCATTAAGTTGTACACTTTTATGCTCTGTGAATTGTATGCTCTGTAAGTTTTATTTCAATAAAATTGCTATTTAGAAGAAAGAGGCAGAACATACCCACTTCCTAAAATCCTAACTGTCCCAATTCACCACATTGCACTTTGAGGGGTTCTCTGTAGCCCTGAGGACATGGGGTTGGCGCTCTCTAAATACTAGCTTCCTACTGAATAACAGTTAACTCACAGTGCATTTTAAACTATTAATTCTGAAGGCCCCTTTAAATTGTGATCTGTCATTGGTTGGGGTTGGGTAAACAAAGCACAAAGCCTTAGAACACAAGGTCACATATCAGGATCAGAGAGGGACAGCCTGCCTCTCAGCAACAAGAGCATGCCCACTGTTTGCGGCCCATGTTGAGAAACACCTTTTACCAATATGTAGTAGCATAGTGGTTATGAATCGGGCTGCTAACCTCAGGGTCAGCAGTTCGAAACTACCAGCTGCTCCGCGGGAGAATGATGAGGCTTTCTGCTCCCGTAAAGATTTACAGCCTCGGAAACCCTATACAGGGTCTCTATGGGTCAGAACCGACTCCACGGCGCATAACAACAACAACAACCTGATCTGCTACAGGAAGATACCTACTAGCCCTACGTAGAATTTGAGGTAAAAAAATGGTAGCTCCATAGACCTTACTTTTGAAAGAATACATTCACAACACCAAAGTACCTACTCCAAAGTTGAAGAATGAAAAATAATTACACACTTTTAAAAATAAGCACTGGACCACAAGGTTGGTTTGAACCACAGAAGTCAGTGGTTCAAACTCACCAGTGGCTCCTCAGACACCCTATAAAGAGTCAGAACTGACTGAACAGCAACAACATAATAAACTTATAAAAAAATGATAATGACACAGAGTTCTATTCATTAGCATTTGTTGTTGTTGTTATGTGCCGTGGAGTCGGTGCCGACTCATAGCGACCCTGTACAGGGTTTCTGAGGCTGTAAACCTTTACGGGAGCAGAAAGCCTCATCTTTCTCCCGCAGAACAGCTGGCAGTTTCGAACTGGTGACCTTGCGGTTCACAGCCCGATTTGTAACCACTATGCTACAATTCTAAAAAGGTACAATTTTAAATGTAAGCTGTGTCCAAGTCTTTGGATGCAAGAAATAAACATATCATAAATGTGGGGTTTTTTTGTTGTCCTAAAAGCTTAACTGCTCTAAATTTTACTTATGGTTATATGAGCAATCAAAATCAAGGAAGAAGATAATGTTTCTAACATTAAGTAATTTAAAAACCACACAATATTTTTAAGAATTTCATTACCTTGCCTGATGCTTCATCAATTAAAGGTATCTGGGTAGGAGTGTCAATTTCAAGTGATACCTGTTAAAATGAAACAAGCGCTCATGTTTGTGCCAAGTGATACATACTTAGTTTTTCACGATTTTGTTTGTCTTTACAACTGAAACACAGACTAAGAGAAAAGCTATAGACTCTCTCTGCATAACAATGTCTTATTTCACCATACTATACATTTTAAAAGCTTAAACAACTAAATTAAGCTAAAATAAGATCTTTCTGGAAGTGGATATGGAAAAATGTATCAAAAGCCATAAATGTATATATCTTTGACATACCAATTCCATTTCCATAAATTCCATTTTACAACCTTCACGTCATCATCCTTTATCACTTTCAATCCCCTTTCCTCAATTCCCCTCTTTCCTTGAATTTGAATCTTTATAAAATATGTGATAGTTGTAGTTGTGTGCCATGGAGTCTGTTCTGACTCATAGCAACCCTGTATAGGGTTTCTGAGGCTGTAAATCTTTATATAAGAGCAGAAGGCGTCAGATTTGAACTGTTGACCTTGCAGTTAGCAGCCCAACTCGTAACCCACTATGCTACCAGGGATTCTATAAAATACATTGTTGTTGTTCAGTGCCACCGAGTAGGTTCTGATTCATAGTGATCCTGTATAGGGTTTCCAAGGAACAGTTGGTGGGTTTGAACCACCGATCTTGAAATTCAAACCGACCTCAAGGTCCAGCTTTATCCTACAGCGCCATGTAGTCATGCATGTGTGTGTGTGTATGTGTGTGTTTAGGTGTTATGCAATGGAACATGGTCTGGATCAACCCACGATGCTGTATAAAAACAGCTGGTTTGCTGATTGCAATTGCTCGAGAGTGCGTGAGCTTACATATTTCACCAGAACAATGACAAGTATTAACAGGCATTCAACAAGTATCAATGAACGAATGAATGGAACATTCCATCTTTTTAGTACACTAATATAAAATGAGTCCTGGTGTGGCATGGTGGACTAAAGCGCTGGACCACAAGGTTGGTTTGAACTGCAAGGTCACTGGTTCTAACTCACCAGCCACTACTCGGAAACCCTATACAGGGTTGCTATGAGTTGGAACCAACTTAACAGCACTCAACAAACGAGCAGAAATGTAAAACACAGTATTTGAGATTCAGGTGTTAAAATGGTCTCGTAGCTCTGGAATCGACACATCTTATTCATGATGTTTTATTTCTTTAAATAGGGTTGGATTCAGGTAGTTACTATGTTAGTTAGGATTTTCACATGTGCTCACATATAAATTGGCTCTTTTTCCCATGTACTATCATTATCTGGCTTCCTGGTGTGGTTCTGTGGGTTAATGTGCTGGACTGCAAAGTCAGTTTGAACCACAAGGTCAGCAGTTCAAGCTCACCAGCTGCAATTCGGAAACTCTATAGAGGGTTGCTAGTGGTAGGAACCGACTCTACAGGACTTAACAACAATAGCAACAACAACAATCATTATCTATTTTGCTAATAACCAAGTCGACATAACTTATCTTTTATTATTTCTACAATCTACCTCATGAACTAAGTTCCAAGATTTACTAATAATATTACTAGCAGTCTTATTAATGTGAAGAAAATACAGAGTGTGAGGAATCGGGCTTTGAATAAATCTGTCTCTACAAACAGTTCCTACTTAAAAATGGAATTAGTGCTATAAAAATTTTTTTTAAACTTACAATTCTTGTCTCCCAAAATCTGTATTTCGGGTTAGTTAACAACAATTCCTTAGTAACAGGAGAACAGTATAAGAAAACCTTCAAGCTGGAAGAGAAAACAAAAGCTGTTTCAGTACAATCCAAAGTGAATCGTCTTACTTGGTGACTGAGAAACACATTTCGTCATCTATCAGTTATCACTAAGAATTCAGGAATTGTGTTGCTACAAAAGTGTTGCAGTAGCTCCCAGAGTACTCCACTGCCTCTTTCAGTCCCATTAAGAGTGGAAAGGGAGGCGGGGAAGAAGCAGGTCAGAGAAAATACCATGTCCTCTGACCTCCTCAAAAAGGAAGTCACCATTCCTCACCATTCTCAGTAAAGAGATAAGTTTGAACATGATCAATTTATCTGAAAAGACAGCAACTAGATGTTAAGCAAACTCTATAAAATGGAAAGGAGGTGAGGGAACATTATACATAATATACTTGTATTCTGCAATATTTTTATATCATGCACTGGACCGCAAGGTCGTTTGGACTGCAGGGAAACCCTACACAGGGTTCAAACTCAACAGTACTTAACAACAAAAACAATTTTGTAATTAACTTTTTACAAAAAAACAAAAACTGCAATGTGCTAAAGTTTAGAGGATAAGAATAGTCTGTGACAGATTGTATTTTCCAAACACAGACACATTTATATATACCCTGTTCCACACGCTCTTCTTAGAACATGTAAAGGGAAATTCTTCCATTGAAAAGAGGGCACTGTGATCTCTCCCCTTGAACCTGGGCAGACTTTTGTTTTGTTTTGTTTTTCTGTTTTAATATTTTATTGTGAATTATGTGATAGTTTACCTGGGAGAACATCAGCTTTACATTAATCGTTTTGTATATTGTTACACTGCCATGGTTACAATCCTCTCCACGCATCATCAACCAACCAAATGGTACACTACGCAAGCCTGCCCCCTGGTGGTCAGCACACAGCCCCTCTCCCTCTCTGGGTCTACAGTTCCCAGATAGCCTCTGCCTCCATCTCTGGTGTCACTGTTTCTCTGGGTAGGGTCGTGCACTCCGTTCTTCTCCCTTGATGGTCTCAAGGCCCTCTGCTCCTGGACTGCAAAGTCAACCACTCCCCTCCTTTTGGTACAAAATGTCTACCTTTACATTTCCAACGCTCACAGTCAGTCCTGATAGTAATTATTCACTACTGTACCACATGAGTGTTATCCGCATTTCTTTTCATCAGTCCTGCCCACACAGATTGGATACTACTCAGTGGAGATTCTACCTTCCTCTGTGCCCTCCTGAAAACTTGTAAGCTAGTCACTTCTTGCCTTTGTAGCCCTCCCACCTCCCATTTTGGGTAGCCAATGTCCAAGTTGGAGCTTGGGCAGACTTTTGT
The DNA here is from genome assembly GCF_000296735.1 of Chrysochloris asiatica. Lineage (NCBI taxonomy): Eukaryota > Metazoa > Chordata > Mammalia > Afrosoricida > Chrysochloridae > Chrysochloris > Chrysochloris asiatica. The sequence continues at coordinate 1,812,712 of NW_006408724.1, forward strand.
AACTGCATTATAGAATGTAGCAGAAGTGACACTGCAAGACTTAGGAGGTTAGATCTTCAGGCAATATAGATTCCTTCTGGCTCTCTATTGGGACAAATACTTTTAAAGCCCTGATTTTCCAAGTAAGAAGTCCAGCTAGCCTTAAATCATGCTGAAGAGGCTTTTTAGAGATAAGGAGATGCCCAAGCCACCTGCAGATACGACCCTTCTAGTTATAGTCTCTGTGACTCACATCAAATGACTGTGTGAGGCCATTCAAATATAGTATATGAAAATCTAACTTGGGAACTGGTCAGTTTTGCCATCCTGCTGGGTTTTAAATGAGCCATTTCAAAAGTAGGAATTGGCATCTCACTACCATCAAGAAAGAAAAGCCAGGAGGAGTGGAGTGATCCCTTGGGCCCAGTCATTCCTGAGAGCTGAATCTCTTTGATCCAGGAGACAGAGCTGAGACACCAAATGAGGGCAGAGGAAAAGTGGCAGCAGAATCAAGAGCAGGAGGCAGAGCAGTAGGCCTGACCCACGGAGGGAGTATAGCTGAGTGCCTTTTGGCTGAGGCTTACTTTAGGTGGAATGGAGTGTCCTGGGGACATTTACCCACAGCACTAAAAGCACTTAGGAGTCCTGGTATGGTGTTGTAGGTTAATGCACCAGACTTCAGTCATTTGAATCGTAAGGTTGGCGGTTCAAGCTCACCAATCAGTTGCTCCTTGGAAACCCTATACAGGGTCACTATGGGTTGGAATCGACTCGACAGCACTTAACAACACCAACAAAAGCACTAAAGAGCTTGGTAACATTGCCTGAGCAGGGCAGAGGCCATGGGGCTGCATAGCTGAGATTGATGACCTGCGGGCACCCCTGAGAAGAGGCACTCTTGACCGAAGAACTGTGTCCTGAACATTTCCGATCCTGAATTGTAACCTGTTAACTTCCGGGGTATGGCAATACAGGGTAAGCACTCAACTGCTAATGGCAAGATCTGTGGTTCAAACCCAGCAGCCGCTCCTTGGAAACCCTATACAGGGTCTCTATGAGTCGGAACTGACTCAACAACACTTAAGAACAACAACAAAATTCCCTAATAAATTCTGTTACTGTGAATATTGTCTGTGACCTCTATGTGGCTACTGTAATGGAATACTGAACCTAGCAGGGAAATAGAAAGTGCTGTAGGAGGGACGATGGTTGGTATCAGAATTGGTAAAGGCTGGAGGGTGGAGGTATGTCTGAGAATCTTAAGAATCATCCTTGGGCTAATGTTGAGTTTGATTTTCCTTCCCCCTTGTGAAGTCAGAGGTCAGACACCACCACACCATTCTTCCAGAGCCCCGGCTGTTCCAGTTCCTAACTGTGGGGTCAGACATGTGAATGAGCCTTGCAATCATTTCAGCCCCAGGTGGCATCCCCTCTGTGTCTTGTCTGCACTGTTAACCCATATAAATTGAGAGAGAAGTCATTGTTGGTGTTTTAAGCCACTGCACTTGGGGGTAATTTATTACGCAGCAATCAATAACTAGTACACAGGCTCTATAATTAGACAGACCTGGTTGAAATCCGGGCTCTGCCACTTACTGGCTGCGTGACCTTGGGCACCTAATTTAACCTCTCTGGTTCCTCAGTTTCCTCATCTGTAAAATAGAAATAATAGAAGTATCTATTCAAAAGGTTATCAAGAGGCTCTAATGAAAATGTGAGCTCTAAGAGGGCAGGGATGTTTGTCTGTGTAGCTCACTATGATATACTGAACAGTAGTGTGCCTGACTTACCAGTTCTAAAAAACCTGCTGCACTAATAAATACATGGAATCTATTTAGCATGGTGGCCAGCACATAATAAGTACTCAATAAATACAATATATTGCTATCAAATACACAGGCTATTGATACCAATGGGTAGAGAAATTGACCTCCATTGGTCCAAAACGTCAAAAGTCTTTAAGACCTTTTCCAAATATATATCCTGAAAATTTAGAATTCAGATTTATTCAATGGGTACAGGAAAAGAATGCAATTGTTCAGCTTGAAAAATGGCCTAGCTTCTTTAGTATGGAGAAACCATTGCCACATTCCACACAAAGCCCTCATTTATAAAATGTGACAAAAAAATGAAAATGAACCCAACAGCATGCATCCAATAGCACAGATGAATCACACATATGCAAGGTTAACTGAAAGAAGACATGTATAAGAATCCATTTATATAAATACAGTTCCATTTACATTAAAAAGTTTAAATAGCCGAAGGTACACTATAGTGACAAATATCAGAATAGCAGTTACCTTAGGAGAAAGGGGGAATGACTGGGAGTAGTCCCAAGGAGTTTGGTGATATTGGAAACATTCTACTTCTTGATCCAGGTGGAAACTCCACAGATGTGTTCACTTTGTAAAAACTCATCAAACTGTACCCTTACAATATGTACATTTTTCTGTCTAGATGTCATATCTCAATTAAAATGTTTATACACACACAACACAAGCAAGCAGTAAAAGAAATTACCTGCACTCCAATCTTCTCTTCATGGTAGGTGCTCTTAACCCTTTCATGTGATCTAAAAACAAAAGAATCAATCAAAACATTTTTCCAGAAGATTTCTTAGCACGAGGAAACTGAGTCACCTGTTCTTTAAGCTTCCTTTTAAGAACCTATCTGAGAAGTTCACTTTTAAAAAAGACTGATTCTTCAGGCTACTAACTCTTTCACCTGTGAATGAATAATCTGAGAACAGATCAGGAACCTGAAGTCGACCAGCAACAGCAAGTTAAAAAGAATATGGTCCCTTGCATCTTAGGGCCAAATCAAAATCACTTTGAGCAGCCATAAGAAAGAGTAGTCACAATCTCATTCAGAACATTTCCAGCCCTTCCATTAATATCTTCTTCATTTTAAGCAAACTATTCTTCAGGCCATGCTCTGTGTGATCCATTCAATTTTCATCCCTTGTTATTCCACCTAGAAGGAGGGCAAACTGGCTCACACAAGAATGAGAATAGTTTCATGATCTCCTCACCCTACTCTGACTGCCTAACTGAAAGGTGGGGGTATTATCACCCACACACGATTGCTCCATTGCACTCCAAAAAATGGATACAGAAAGAGGATATTTAAAGAAACATAAGATTTACACCAAATATCAGACTAAATAGATAGTAGTCCTGGTGTGGCTCTGTGGGTTCATGCGCTGGAATGCAAAGTCGGTTTGAACTGTGAAGTTGGTGGTGCAAACTCTTAACCCCTCCTCAGATACCTATACAGGGAGTCAGAACCAACTCAACGGCACTTAACAATAACAACAACATATTTTAATATGTCTTGAATCTTTAGCATGCAAAAGCCTAGATAACAATGACCAAACATTTCTAAATTACTTCGTTACAGTAAACCAGTTCTAATTATTCTAACCACTTCCCCTCCTCCCCCTACAAGGAGCTAGCTCTGATAGAATAGTGGTTACAAGTTGGGCTATCAAGGTCAGCAGTTTGAAACTGCCAGCTGTTCTGCGAGGGAGAAAGATGAGGCTTACTGCTCCCGTACGGATTTACAGCCTTGGAAACCCTATACAGGGTCGCTTTGAGTCGGAACCAATTCCATGGCATATTACTACCACCACCATCCCCCTACAGACACATAGCCACACCCTCAATTTATCCTTAAACCCAGTGAACACAGGGCAGTTCACTCAATCGTCCAGTCTTTAGATGCCCTGGGTAGGTCCTAGAGCAGGACACTCAGTTCAGTAAGCAGGGTAGCTGAAGAGTCTGCAGCATGAGTCAGGACTCCGCCCCATGCTCCCAAACTGACGGCAGACAGCACACTGGAGGCTTTTTATCCAGATACCCTATCCCAGCAGCCCTAGACAAGAGAACCTGCATGAGTTTACACCGTGCAACGGGAACTGCACTCACAGGCTCTTTTCCAGGGCCTTTTTCCTTTTCATTGGCCAGAAGAAATCATCAAGTTGCCCCCTTCTGGATCACTATCTTAGACCATGAGCTGGCTCTCCTCTTGTTTCCCAAGCCTCATCAACACTAGTAAAGCCTACCCTGAGTGACCTCTAAAGAACCCTGGTGGCACAGTGGTTAAGCACTCAGCTGCTAAGCGGAAGGTTGGTGGTTTGAACCCACCCAATGCCTCCATAGGAGAAAGATGAGGCAATCTGCTTCCATAAAGATGACAGCCTTGGAAATCCTTTGTAGCAGTTCTACTCTGTCTTACAAGCTCACTATGAGTTGGAATCAACTTGATGGCCAACAGGTTTGGAGTGGAGCACTGGGTTATAAATAGGTTTCAGGGGTCCAGAGCCCACTCCAATTAATCAGAACGTGATGATAATGTGAGTATGTGAATTTTTTTTCTAGAAAGAGTTCATGTTGTTGTTGTTAAGTGCCGTCGAGTCGATTCTGACCCATAGCAACCCTGTATAGGGTTTCCAAGGAACAGCTGGTGAGCTTGAACCACCAACCTTAGCAATTCAAATGACTTTGCAGTCTGGTGCATTAACCCACAGAGCCACACCAGCACTTTGCCAAATATAAAAAGAAGTCTGTGTCCAAAAAGGTTAAAAACCACTGGCACACAATGTGAGAAAACCCCAAAAGCGGAAGTTAAATTCTCACCCTTGATGAGATTACACCCTGGTTAAGTACATGTGATTAGAGAAAAAGTTATTATGAACTGCTCGTTAGAAGGAATCAATTTCTTACTTAATATGCAGAATAATGATGGTTTTACAAGTGTTTTTTGACAAAGTATTCCTCCAAGCTCACTATTCCTAAAACCAAACCCAGAGAAAAAGAGAAAGACCCTCAGCGAGATGGACTGGCAAAGGGGCAGCATCAATGGGCTCAAGCGTGGCAACAGTAATGAGGGTGACCCAGGATTGGACAGTGTTTTAGTCTGTTGTGCATAGAGTCACTATTTGTCGGTACGGACTCGATGGCACTTAACAACAACAACATCAAATTTTAACTTGAGAGCCTCAACACAAAAGTAGAGACACTCTTATTTCTAGTACTCTTAAACATCCAGAAAAAGATTTTTAATGAAAATCAAAACAAAAAATATTATTCTCAAGCAAAAGCAGAAAGATCTGACAGCGCTCCTTGGCAACTAGAGAGAGGTTGTCTAGCTCTGCCTCGTGACAGAGAGACAGTGGGTGACTTTAATCAGGGAAGAAAAGATATGTCCCCAAAGCAATAACTTGTAAGATCTGTCCCTGGGTGATTTACTGACAGTAGGTTTCTAATCAAACTGTTGAAAACTCTATCCCATCCAGAGGCACCTTGAATGAAAGATTGGTCTGGTGACCTACTTCAGTCTTTGAAAACCCTATGGAACACAGTTCAACTCTGGCACACATGGGGGTCACCATGAGTAGGAATTGACTCTGCAGCAACTGGTGGTAAAGTAAAAGGGATCGATTCCACAAGCAAGACAATATTTAATCTTCACACCAAGCTTGTGAGGACGGACAGGGCTTTGCTATCTGTAATTTACTTTAAAATACTTGGGAAGTGCATTACACTAGGTGCCGCATGTATGTTATATCAGAGTCTGTTACACTAGGTACCATTAGTAATCCCTAGAGGGAATTCACATCCCAAAGGGGTAGGGGGCAGTTGCTATTTCTCAAGCTACTCAGAAAGTCCACACTTCAAAAGGCAGTCCTGGTGTGGCGCTGTAGGTTAATACGCTGGACTACAAAGTCTGTTTGAATCGCAAGGTCGGCAGTTCAAGCTCACCAGCTGCTTCTCGGAAACCCTATACTGGGTCACTATGGGTCAGAATCGACTTGATGACACTTAACAACAATCTCTAATCAATGCTAAAGGCTGTACTAACTAGCATAATAAATATCAAAATGGTTTTCAATGGTAGAATTAGTGATTTAGTTATAAGTTGGGCTACTAACCTCAAGGTTAGCAGTTCAAAACTACCAGCTGTTCCTCGGGAGAAAGATGAGGCTTTCTGTTCCTGTAAAGATTTACAGCCTTGGAAACCCATAGCAGGTTTGCTATGAGTCGGAACGGATTTCACGGCACATAACCAACCAACCAATTTACTGGAGTCCTGATATGATGCTGTGACTTAATGCTCTGGACTGCAAAGTCGGTTTGAACAAGAAGATCAGCAGTTCAAATTCACCAGCTGTTCCTTGGAAACCCTATACAGGGTCACTATGAATTAGCATCGACTTGCCAGCATTTAATAACAGTGACAAGTAGTGTAGTGGTTGCTAGTCAGTCAGTCAGACTGCTAACCTCAAGGTCAGCAGTTCGAAACTACCAGCTGTTCCACAGGAGAAAGATGAGGCTTGCTGCTCCTATAAAGATTTACAGCCTCAGAAACCCTATGCAGGGTCACTATGACAACTTCACAGCACACCACCACCACCAAAACAGGTTTTAAAAATGAGCAAAGGTTGTGAAATTAGTGGTATTCAAACTCAGGGAATTAGCTAAAATATTTTAGAGACCGTGTCTATTCTCATTGGGCTCCTGGTGTTTTCAGCACTGGACTGAAAACCACAAGGTCGGTAATTCAAACCCACCAGCTGCTCCTCGGAAACCGTATCCAGAGTCGCTGAGTCATAACCTACTCTATGGCACTTAAGAACAACAACTCTTTACAGTGTTGGAGAATATTAAAAGTACCATGGACTGCCAGAAGAACAAACAAATCTGTGTTGGAAGAAGTACAGCCAGAATGCTCCTTAGATGCCAGGATGACAAAATTTCATCTCCCATGCTTGGGACATATTATCAGGAGAGACCGGTTGCTGGAGAAGAACATTATGTTTGGTAAAACGGAGGGTGAGTGAAAAAAAGACTCCCAACGAGATGGATTGGCACAATGGCAGCAGCAATGGGCTCAAGCTTAACAATTGTGAGGATGTCGCAGGACCAGGCAGTGTCTCATTCTGTTTTGCACTGGGTTACTATGAGTCAGAACCAACTCGACGGCACCTAACAACAACAACAGTTTAACTCAAGAAGTCTAGGAAAAGCAATAGATAAATTAAAGGAAAGCTGAAAGAAGGAAATCATTTTGAAAGAAATAAAAACAAAGGATCTAAAAACAGAAATTTTAGAGCTCCTTATGTCATAGGGTAAAGGACTCTGATGGCACAGTGATTAAACACTCAGCTAATGTGGAGGGTCAGAGAAAAAAAGGAAGATTCCCCAGCAAGATGTATCGGCAAAGTAGCAGCATCAATGGGCTCAAGTGTGGCAACAATGGTGAGGTTGGCCCAGGATCCGGCAGTGTTTCGTTTTGTTGTGCACAGGGTCGTTAAGAGTCGGTACTCATTCAATGGCACCTAACAACAACAACTAAAATGTCAGTGATTAGAACCCACCAAAAAAAAAATCAGCTTCCATAAAGATTGTTGTTGTTGTTAGTACCATCAAGTTGGTACTGACTCATGGCGAACCTATTTACAGGGGATTCCAAGGAGCAACTGGTGGGTTTGAACCACTGATCTTACATTAGCAGTCCAGTGCTTATCCTACAGTGTCACACAGGGACTCATAAAGATTACAGCCTTAGAAATTCCATGAGACAGTTCTACTCTGCCTTATAGGTTTGCCATGAGTTGAAATTGAACAACCACACAAAAAAACTAACACTCTATCCTCATGTGGTGGTTGGTGAACACCTGGTAAACCTTCAAGCCCATATCATTAGGAATGACAAATCAATTGCCAAGGAGTGTATTTCTACTTGGCACCACATGTGTGTCAGGAGAGAAATGTGTTCTAGAGGGCTGATTGTTTAACAGTAGATCGCCAGGCCTTTTTTCCAGGCCACCTCTTAGTAGATTCTAATTTCCAACCTTTCAGTTAGCAGTTGAGCAGTTTGCTTCGCCTAGGGGCTCCAAGAAGGATGACATTGTAGATTTAATTCCTAAATAGCCATGCAACTCGCTGTGAGAGTTTAGCATTCTGGTGGCTTGCTGCCATCTTGCCTCTACACTAAAATGGACCTTTCCATACTGGAAGTAGACAGAACATCTAAAAGGAGAGGGAACTTGCACTTCGTGCCACTTAGGCAGATTGTTTGAGTGTCGATGTTTCTGTGTGTGCCTACTTATTAACAATTGCTGGGATGTCTGGCAGAATTTGATGCGCATCGTATTTCCTTTCTAACATGGTAGTGAGGATGTGGCGGGAAGACTAATACAGGCCCCTCTGATGACTACCACTAATAGTTGCCCCTGAGCAAATAGATCTGACAGTGCAAACCAGGCAGACGTACAACTGTAGGGCCCTGTCTTGCTGCTGTTGCTGTTAAGTGACTTCAAGTCAGTTCCGACTCACAGGGACCCTGTATAGGATTTCCGAGGTGCAGCTGGTTCAAACCGACCTTACTTGCTGTCCAGTGGTTATCCTACAGCGCCATACCAGGACTCCACGGCCCATTTTACAGATGATGAAATAAAGCCTTAGAGAGGGTGAAGAGCCAGAATGGGACAAGGTGTAGCTCAATACCCCTCCCCTGGCTCCGGGGCCCGTCGCACCTACGGTCTCTAGCCCACTGGGCGATTTCCCCGCGGGGCGAAAGCACTAACAGCCCCTGGCATCACGGGCAGTGGGCAGCGTTCACTCACCCTTATGGCAGTGGGACAGGAAGTAAGCACGCGCCCTCAGGTTCTCCCTGTCGAAGCGATCTATGGAGATGGTTGGATACTCGGCCATCTGTCCCCCAAAAGAACTCATAGTGTCGCCCAGTCTCTACAAACTGGACCCCAAGCCGACAGTAGAGGAAGATCTGGCGGTAGCAAATCACATCTCCACTTCCGGGAGTCCGCCCGCCACTTCGCCATTGGCCGGCCAAGGCGCAGCCTCGTCCAATCAAAGAAGTTCTGTGGTCGGAGGGGCGGTGCTATGGAATGTCTAGTCAAGTTCCTGCTGCGCGCAACCTTTGAATTTAAAAAAACCCGAGAGGAGTGCTCCCGGCGCTGCCCTGCAGTGAGCCGGCTTCTATGCCTAGACTTGGAGAGGTTGGGTGAAATGGAGGGTTCGGATCGAGGGGACTGGTTCCTGGCGAAAGCCTCGGCAGAGCAATGTCGTCGCAGAAGCTGAAACACCCAATAGCAGCTGTTTCGCTTTAGAATCAGACTGCGTCCCACTTTCTGCTTTTCTATTCCACTTCCAGTTTTCTCGCCTTTAAAATGGGAATCATAATTTCTACCTCGTACCATGACCATGATAAAATTATATCTACAGAGTAAATAAACAATACCCGATGATCACAATTTAAATGCATAATCATAGATTAAGATGCAAGGATGCCTTCGCTGCTAGCCTTTCTCCACTTTTGAACCTTTTTTTTTAGAACATTGAAAGGATGTGTAAAAGATACGATAATAGAGAGAGACTTGGTCTATAATTTCTTAACCACCAAAACCACTTTTATAAGATTAAAGTATTAAGATTTACCAGATAATTATAGTAACATTTATTGTGCCCCTACCTAAAAATTCTTAAATGCCACTGTTATTAACTGCAAACAGCTCAAACAATTTGAGGTCCTGCTTTGTGCACAGCACTGTGACAAACCTTACATGGATGACTAAGATGTGCCTTTAAGTTGTTTTCAGTCTTGAAGTCGGTGGAAAGAGGACACGTTTGCAAAACATGGTAAGCTTTCACAGAGATACAAAATAATATGGGAATAAATCGAGGGATGATGAGTTCTGCCCAGCGCAATAAAAAATCAGAATACCATTCTCAGAGAATTTGTTTATATGAGTATATTAGCATGTTCCTGCAGCCAGTTTACTCAACAGTCCCTTTTCAAATGCAGGTTGTTGTTGTTGTTAGATGCCGTGGAGTTGGTTCCGCCTCATAGCGACCCTGTACAGGGTTCCCAAGGCTGTAAATCTTTACGAGAGCAGAACGCCTCATCTTTCTCCCACGGAATAGCTGGTAGCTTCGAACTGCTGACCTTGAGGTTCACAGCCCGATTTGACACCACTACTCTACCAGAGCTCCTTTTCAAATACAGGTATCCTTGTCTAAAAGGAGCGCTGGTGACACAGTGGTTAAGTTCTCAGCTGCTAATCAAAAGGTAGGCTGTTGGTACCCAGTAGTCACTGCAGGACAAGAATGTGGCAGTCTGTTTCCTAAAGAGTTCAGCCTTGTCCTGTGGGGTTGTTACGAATCATAATTGACTTGACCACAGTGGGTTTGGTTGTGTTGTTGATACTATACTTTTAAAAGGAATAAAGAGTTATAGTAGGAATTATGTACTTAGATAAATTCATAAGCATAAAATCATATATGCAATATTACAATTGTTTGTTTTTTGAAATAAAAAAAAGATGCTGTGCTTACTACATGTTGCCTATATGGATGTGAATCCTTTGGGACACCATTCTGGCCTCACACTGCTGGTCTCCGTCATCTGTATCTTTAGTCTGGTTTGTCTTTGTCCTGTTTGCTGTTGTGTTGTTAGGTGCCCTCTGGTCATTTCTTACTCATAATGATCCTATGCACAACAGAACAAAACACTGTTGTGTCCTGTGCCATCCTAATAAGTTGTCATGTTTGAGCCCATTGTTGCAGCCCCTGTGTCAGTCCATCTTGTTGGGAATCTTCCTCTTTTTCACTGACCCTCTACTTTGCCAAGCATGATATCCTTCTCTAGGGAATGGTCTCTCTTGATAACTTGTCCGAAGTGTGTGATAATAATTTCACACAAACAGATTTGTTTGTTCTTTTTGCAGACTATGGTATTTTCAGTATTCTTCTATGATGCCATAATTCAAATGCATCAATTTTTCTGTGTTCAGACTTTTGCAAACACTGTGCCTTGGGGTCAGTAACACCTTAGTCCTCAAAGTGAGGTCTTTGCTCTTTAACAGTTTTAAAGAGGTGTTTTGCAGCAGAGTTGCCTAATGCAAATCCTTTGATTTCTTGACTGCTGCTTCCATGAGTGTTGAATGTGGATCCAAGCAAAATGAAGTCTTTGACAACTTCCATGTTTTCTCCTTTTATCATGTTTTTATGGCCAATTGTGAGGATTTTCATTTTCTTTACATTGAGGTACAATGCATACTAAAGGCTGTAATCTTTTTAATCTTTTATCTTCATTAGTAAATACTTCAAGTCCTCTTTGCTTCCTGCAAGGTTTTATCATCTGCATATTGCAAGTTGTGGGTGAGCCTTTCTCCAATCCTGAATCCTGATGCCATGTTATGCTTCATATTATCCAGTTTTGGGGGTTATTTGTTCAGCATACTGATTAAGTATGGTGAAAGATACAACCCCGGCACACACCTTTCCAGATTTTAAACCATTCAGCATCCCCTTGTTCTGTTTGGACGACTGCCTCTGTGTACAGGTTTCTCGAGCACAATTAAGAGTCCTGGAAATTTCCATTCTTCTCAATATTATCCATAATTTGTTATGATACACAGCCAAATGCATTTGCATAGTCAATAAATCACAAGTAAACCATTACTTAAGATTTAATAAAGGCACATCCATAAAATACATTTGAATTTGCAGTCTTTTCTCTCATAATAAAAACAATACGTTTTACTGGTAGATTGGATATACAGGCATACCTCGCTTTATTGTGCTTTGCTTTAGTGCACTTTTTACAAACTGAAGGTCTGTGACAACCCTGAGCTGAGCAAATCTACTGGTGCCATTTTCCCAATCTGAGCTCACTTTGTATCTCTGTGTCACATTTTTGGTAATTCTCACAATATTCCAGATTTTTTTTACAATACTATTGCACACTTATTAGACTACAGTGGGACTCACTGTATCACAGTGGTCTGAAACCAAACCCTCATATCACTGAGGTTTGCCTGTAGTTGTTGTTAAGTGCCATCAAGTGGATTCCGACCCATAGCAACCGTGCATAGGGTTTCCAAGGAGCAGCTGGTAAGCTTGAACCACTGACCTTGCAGTTCAAATGACTTTGCAGTTTGAGGCACTAGCCCACAGCGCCACACCAGGACTCATCTGCCTGTAAGAGGGTCAGTGAAAGTGGGGATCCTAGGTGCCATCAACTGAGATGCAGACGACGGTGCAAAGAGCATGTTTCACTGATTAAACGATTGACTTAGAAGAAAGTCACACCTTTGGACAAGTGGATGTTGAACACACTGAGTGCCCAGATACAGTTTAAAGGTGCATCTGAGATGAAATAAATCTGGGAACTTGCCAGCAAATGGTATTTTAAGCATAATGATTCAGATGTTAGAAAAAATATTAAAAGCTCTAGCTATCATTTATTGTAGGTTTACCAATTGCCAGACTACGCTTGATAGATTAATCTTCACAGAATAAATAAAAGAGGGACAGTTAGGAGGTAAGTATTGTCAGGGGCGATAAACGCGATGGCCAACTGCTTTCTCAGGAAATTCTTTCTGGGACAAAAGCAGCAGCAAATAATACATTTCACCTCTACCTCTGGTTAGGGAGTCCTGGTATGTTACTGTGGGATAAGGACTGGACACGGTCAGTTCAAACCCAACAGCTGCTTCTCGGAAACCCTATACAGGGTTGCCATGAATCGGAACCACCTCAGCGGCACTTAACAACAACCGCCTCTAGTTAAGAGTATGCCATTGTAAGGTGCTCATCCCAGAATCACCACTGACTCCGCGGATTACTCCTCCCCCCCACCCCTTCCAGCCCTCGCGCCAGCGCATAGACTCCATTCGCTGGGGGCGGGGTCAGGACGGGCCCTAGGGCGGGGCCACTGCGTTGCTAGGAGACGGAGGATCGCAGAGGCCGCGACAGTTGGCCTTTCGCGGGTCCAGCCCAAGGATCCTGAGGGCACACCGCGAGGACCACGACCCCCACCCGAGAGCTCCTGGGAGCTCCGCCTCTGGTCTTTAAAAGAAGATAACCACGGAGACCTAGACCTCAGATTTGGGTAAATGCGTCGCTTTTGGGTCTGACCGCCCGCCCCTCCTCTACTCCTGGCCCTAGCCCCGCCCCGGAAATTTAAGTCCCGCCTCTTCCGCCTCGTTTTCTGGGCTCCTGACTGCCTATCTGCTTTGTCTTCTGTTTTCAAGTTTTCTTTGTCTAGTGCAGCGTTTTTATTTGGCGCCCTCTGAATTTCAGAATCTGATCTTGCCAGTTTCGTGCCGCTATCGGCCAAGTGACCACGACTCTGAGGCCACTTTTGAACTTCCTCCCATGAGTCAATTGTTTAATCGCTAGCATCGAAGCAGTTCCGGTGTGGCGCTGTAGGATAAACGCTGGACCGCAAGGTCGGTTTCAACTGCAAGGTCTGTGGTTCAAACCCACTAGCTGCTCCTGGGAAACCCTGTACAGGGTCACTATTAATCGGAACCGACTTGACGGCACTTAACAACAACAGCTTATAAAATATTTTTTTTTCATTCACACTAAACAGATTTTATGTCAGATACAGTTGGCAAATTGTTGCACAAAGAAAATTTGTGAAACCAGGAATGGCATGTCAGTCACCTGTGGGACCCTGAAAGGAATTTACACTTCGCAAATACAGATTTGCACCTTTGAACCAAGGCTCATAGGGCATATTTTTGGATTGTTTTTGCTGAATAACCCCCAAAATTGGGAAGGACAATGTGAGGCCTTTATATTACACAATCAGTCTAATATTTTGCCCTTTTACCGATCTGGAAACAGCTGTTCAATGACTTGGCCGAGATTACATGTTGCTAGGTCACATCCTACTGCCTTTGGGGAAAGAATAAAATGGGGAAAGACGGAAGATTACAGTTACTGATGCTCTTGGCGTTTTAGTGCCAGTAAAACATGTTCAGATGGAAAAAGGTGAAAAGGACTTCTACTAGATTTTGCATAGAAGAGAGCAGAGAGATGGCCTGTTGTGGCTCTGAAGGATTAAGTACTGGACTATTAACTTGAAAGGTCAGCAGTTAAAAGCTACTAGCTGTTCCTCAGGAGAAAGATGAGACTTTGTGTTTCTGTAAAGATTTACGGTCTCTAGAACCCTATATAGCGTCATGATGAGTCAGAATGGACTCCCTGGCAGTGAGAAAGGCTACATCGGAGATGTCTATTACATTAGAATGTTTTCTATTCTGTTAAAATTGTCAGGTGTTTGACAGTGGTGGGTTTTTATAATCAAACCATAATGCTGTTTAATAGAATTGAATTTTTGCAAGATAGAAGCACAGGTCTTTCCAAGGAAAATTGCTTTTACATTCCCTGTTTCTGCAGATTAGAGTATTATAGATGTCTAAAGGATTAATTGGAGTCCTGATGTGGCCCGGTGGGTTAATGCGCCAGACTGCAAAGCCATTTGAACTGCAAGGTCAGCATTTCAAGCTCAGCAACTGCTCCTAGGAAACCCTATACAGGGTCGCTATGGGTCGGAACCGACTCGAGGGCACTAAACAACAACAAGAAAGGATTAATTAATTTTCACCGACTTGGTCAATAAACACTAAGTTTCAAAATGTTTAATATTATTAATGGAATTAGTATTGTCACTGAATTTTCCAAAATCATTGAAATAATTAAGGAATTGTAAGTTGATTCTTCCCAACTATAGTATTTTGGGTTCTTTGATAATTGAAAGGAAGGACAGACTAAAATAATATATATGGAATTTGCACCACTACTATGTAGTATTGTTATAATAGCCGCTAGGGTGGCGTTGCACTGTAGGATAAGCACTGGAGATAGAGTCCTGGTGTGGAGCTGTAGGATCAGCACTGGACCACAAGGCTAGCAGTTCAAACCCACCAGCCGCTCCTCAGAATCAGAGCTAAATTGACGGTACAACAACATACACACGCAGACACATATTTGGCATATAATAACTACCACAACCACATATGTCCAAATCATTTATGGATCATAACTGTTCTACTGTGTAGCAGTGACACACACAGTTAACCACCCGTGAAAATGAATGTAACTTAAGGATAAGTGTTTCACTGAAACAGCTTATTATTTTGCCAAGTATTAAAGAATTTACATAAACTCATATAATGACAATGTAATAGAATACAATATAATAATTGCCTTAAGCATGCAACATGAACCCGAACGAACCCAACCTAATAAATAAGGATAACAAATTTTTAGAAAGTTAAATATTAACATTATCCTTAATTATCTTGGTGGTTACGTGCCGTGGAGTTGGTTCCGACTCATAGCGACCCTGTACAGGGTTTCCGAGGCTGTAAATCTTTACGGGAGCAGAAAGCCTCATCTTCTTCTGTGGAACAGCTGGTAGTTTCTAACTGCTGACCCTGAGGTTTGCGGCCTGATTCGAACCACTATGCTAGAGATACTTATGTTAGTTCTGAACAATTTCTATGTTGGTCTTCCACACTGGAAAAGTGAAAGCAACAATACTAATATTTTCACTTAAGTAGTTACTGTTTTCATCAGGTCAAAAACCTGCATGGCTGAAATGACTTCATTTAAATCTGGAAGTAAGTTCAAACAACAATAGGAATTATGGCTTCAGAAGAGAGTGTACATCATAGACTTTAGGATGTTAAATAAATAATGTCATTAAATCTAGAAGAGGCAAGAGGAAACATAAGTCCAATTTCCTTATTTTTCATAGAAAAGGCTCCATTAGTTCTTGTATATGAGAAATGTAGAGTTCAGACAAATGACTTCCAGCCTTCTAAAGTTCTTTTTCTCTTTAACCAAGAGGGGATTTTTAGGTTGTGTGTTTCATATTGGAGAAACATTTATCTGATATCAGTTATACTTCTGTTTTCTTTTTTTCCTCCTGTTAAATCTAGGTAAAGCAAAATATGTTGTATTTTCAAAGTGTGTATTGTAAAACCCCTTTATATAAATCTACCCTTACTCACTGTGCATTGGAGATGATGTTTACCTAATGTTAGGGATGATAAAATGGTTATTTTACCTTCTTTTCTTTTTTGAACTTTAATATATGTATTACCTTTTTTCCCCTCATAGTGAGTCTTTATCATGTAATTGGAAAAATAGAAAGTTATGAATTTGATACATTATAAAATTTGACTTTAATGTGTTTTAGCCAACGGAAATATGTTTTAGTAGAAAAATGGATTCAAGGAATTAAGAAAATTCTAAAGGAATTATGATGAAAATTATTTCAGTTAAATGACTAATATATTTTGGTAGTAAAATAAGAAGTAGCTGAGAAAACAAGTTCAAGGTTATTCTTTGAAAAACTAGTTATGAAAGTTAGGTGAATAGACAATTACATGAACTAGAGTTGAATATGTGAATTTCAAAGACGATTAATGACCCTGTACAGTATTTTCAAATCAATGATGTCAGTATTGTAGCAGCCATATAGCTCTCATGGCATTTATGGTGCTTCATGGTAATCACTAGACTATGAATCACGAGGTTGGCAGTTCAAACCCACCAGCTGCTCCTTGGAAACCTTATACAGGGTCACTATGAGTTGGAAACAACTCGATGGCACTTTGCAACAACAATATTTTCTCTTATTGTTTATTGCAGGATCGGGCACCACACTGACCTTGAGTAAATGGATTGCAGTGATTCGGCTGTCCCCAAGCAATTAAGATATGGAAAAAGAAGATGCCATTGTGTCCCAGAAACAAGAAAGGGGAGAGAGTGAGAAGACTGATTTTACATTTCCTTTCTAGGAAACAGGAGATGTCATTTTGAGTATAAACAAAAGGAATGGTAGTGGGATATTTTGGTAATCTATTGGGCAGTTAGAAGTTGGCCCAGGATTGGGCACTGTTTCGTTCTGTTGTGCAAAAGGTCGCTATGGGTCGGTAACGACTCGATGGCACCTAACAACAACAACAATTGGGCAGTTAAAAGAAAGAGTGTGGTTTCAGAACTGTGCACACGATTACCTGGGAACACCAGAATGGAATACAGCATTTAGGATATCACTCCATAGCTCTGAGTGCAATATAATTTGAGAAATAAACAGTTCTCTGTGATATCTTTCAGAGTTATGGTGTGGCGCTGTAGGATAAGCACTGGACTGCAAACTGAAAGGTTGATGTGGTTCAGACTCAGCAGCCACTCCTCAGAAACACTGTACAGGGTGGCTATGAATTGGTGCTGACATAATTGCACTTACAGCAACAACAGTGGTATCTTTCAGGAGCACGGGATGTATGATAAGCACTGGACTGTAAAACACTAGGTTTGAGTCCACCAAACGTCTCTCTGCTTTGTGGGAGAAAGACGAGACTTTCTCTTCATGCAAAGATATTGATGTTAAGTGCCATCGAGTCAGTTCCAACCCATAGTAACCCTGTATAGGGTTTCCGAGGAGCAGTTGTTGAGCTTGAACCACTGACCTTGCAGTACAAATGACTCTGCAGTCTGGTGCGTTAACCCACAGTACCACACAAAGATGTACAGCCTTGGAAATACTATATAGTGTTGCTGTAAGTCGGAACCGACTCAACAGCACTTTAAGAACAAGAATGGTGTTTTTTTGTTGTTTTTTTAAGATTTTTTTGTGAATTAAGTGATAGTTTACATGGAAGAACATTAGCTTTACATTCATCCTATTGTATTTTGTTTCACTGCAATGGTTACAATCCCCTCCATGTATCATGAAACAACCAAAGGGTATACCCCACAAGCCTGCCCCCGGTCATCAGCACACAGCCCCTCTCCCTCCCTGAGTTCAGAGTCACCAGCAGCAGCATCTCTCCACAGTCATCATCTCTGCCTCCCATCTCTGGCGTCACTGCTTCTCTGGATAGGGTCGCGCACTCCACTCTTCTCCCTTGATGGTCCCACTCCTGGACTGCAAAGCCAACCATTCCCTTCCTTTTGTTACAAAACATCTACCTTTACATTTCTAACACTCACAGTCACTCTTGATTGCAATTATTCACTATTGAAGCACAAGAGTCTTATCCCCATCTCATTTCACCAGTCCTGTCCAGACATGTTGGAAACCACTCAGTGGAGATTCTATCTTCCCCCATACCCTCTGGAACTAGGCTACCTCTTGAAAGCGTGTAAGCCAGTCATTTCTTGCCTTTGTAAGCCCCCTGTCCCAGTTAGGGTAGCCAATGTCTAAGTTGCCCATCCCTGTCAACCCTGTGTACCAAGGGGGTGGGAATGATCCTCGCTATAAAGATTTGCTCCGTCTTTTGAACTACTACATCCATAAGTATAGGTCAAGTTCATCAAATTGTAGCAGATTACACTTTTTTTCCTTTTCTTTCTTTTTCCTAGTCAAGTTCTGATCATCCAGCCACTGAAGCCAGGTCAAGTGGGTACTATCTGCAAGTATGGGTGTTCTTGTGCATCTCCCCTCGTTTCATATAAGCTGGACGCGTCACTCTCTGCTCTAGTCATCTATGGCCATGTCCCTGCCTCTGGGCCCAGGAGTCCCCAGGTCTTGCCATACTGATGACCAACCAGGTCTCAACCCAGGTTGACAGGAGTCTATTGAACATGGTCAAACTTAACTCACAGCTTAATTGCTGTTTTTCCCCCACTTCCCCTTATTGGTGACCAATGTGGTCATCAGCAAGACCACATGTTTGCTCTTGTATTCTCCTTGAGTCTCAGTCTTGGAAGGGGGTTGCCCTGAGGGACCCTGACTGCTTTCCTTGATGGCTCCCGGGTGAACAACTTGCTTGTTCTTGTAGTAGTCAATCAGACTGCCCGTATTGTTTTTTATTTTTCCTGCTGGTCTTTCTTTCAAGAAGTATCTTCTGTTCTTCTAGCTGTTCCAGGCTGCTTGTCCTTTGAAGTGGAAATTACCCATCTCAGAAGATTTGAATGGGGTTCAGGATTCCACTTACGGTCTTATGTTATGCAAAGGCTCTGCAGGAAGCCTTCTTCAATGGGCAAGTTCTAGCCCCATTTTAGGTATTCCAGTCAGTGGTAGGCTAAAGAAGGACTTATAGGCTGAAGACAGACTTACAGGCTTTCTATGGTGATGTTTCTCGCTATTCCTTTCTCTCCCCTCAAGTGTCTTTTTACAATAGTAGGCAAGGGAAACCAAGATTCAAAAGACAGCCAAGCATCTTAGCATTATTTTCCCTCTTTTACCCATTCAAACCATGCCTTAATCCCTGTATCTCATAGCCCTGTTCCAAGGTTGTGCATACATCATTATTTACCTCTGTCCCACTTAGTCCATGCAAACCTGCTTAACTGTTATCCCATCCACCTTGTTCTTCCATTCCCCTCCCCATTCTTGAGTATTGGCCACCCCCCAGTACCCATGCTATCCTGTGTTTATTTCCTACCCTGTGCTCCACCTTCCCCTCCCTCCCCTCTCCTCACCCCATACACCCTGGTAACCAGCAAAGAATTTTTTTTCCCCCTTTTATTGTAGGTACTTTTTCTTAAGTTTTTACAGTAATGGTCCTATGCAGTATTTCTCCTTTTGTGACTGATTAATTTCACTCAGCATAATGTCCTCAAAGTTCATCCATGTTATGTGGTGGCTTGCAGCTTCCGTGTTATTCTTAAAGGTAGCATAATATTCCATTGTGTGTATGTGCCAGTTTGTTTATCCATTCTTCCATTGATGGCCACTTAGGCTGTCTCTATCTTTTTGCTATTGTAAGTAGGGCTGCTATGAATATTGGTGTGCATATATCTACCAGTGTTGTGGCTTGCATTTCTTTTGGATAAATACCAAGTAGAGGAATTGCTGGATCATAAGGTATTTCTATTTCCAACTTTCTGAGGAAGCACCATACCGTTTTCCAAAGAGGCTGGACCATTTTGCAATCCCACCAGCAATGTAGGAGGGTCCCAGTCTCTCCACATCCTAGCCAGCATTTAACAATGGTATCTTTCAAAGGGGGTTTCCCCCATAAAAAACAACATGAGTCCTCAATTTTATAATTGAATTAAAAAAAAAATTAATGCATTTGGTGTGATTCTTAACTGTATGATTTTGTTCATTCTTAAAGGGACTTTCAAAATTGTGTATTAACACTGTTTTAACATCTTTCAGAAATAACTGGTGATAAGACCTCTGTAGCCATGGCTAGTTCTGATGTGAAACCAAAATCAATAAGTCGTGCCAAAAAGTGGTCAGAAGAGATTGAAAATCTGTACCGATTTCAACAAGCAGGATACCGGGATGAAATTGAATATAAACAAGTGAAACACGTTTCTATGGTAAGGTTTAGATCAAAACAAGTTTGTTAGATGATGAAAAGTACTAAAGCTCAAAGAACCACAGACTCACTGGAGTGGGGGTCCTACTCCTAACTCTCATTTTATTGATGAGTTGACAGGTGACCAGGAGAGTGATGTACCAGGCAGACTGGGAGCAGAGTTGATCCTTCAGTTTGGAACCATTAAGAATTCACCCTCTTGCTTTTATTAATTAAGTATCCCTGTATGCTCTGTTCAGTGAGCCTTTTATGGCAGACCATCAGAACAGTCTTTTTCCCTCACTTGGATACTCCTGTGATTTGAAGTTCAATCTCTTTCTGTGTTGTGTTATTATTTATTTCTGTGCTGTACTGTTGTCCTTTTTGTTTTAACCATGGATTAGAAAGGATTAAATTCCATGTTTATTATGGAGCTTATTGGAGAAGAAACCCTGGTTCTTGTTATGCATCTCAGCCTTTCCCAAGAGGTTAGTTAGAGCCATGGCTTTGCTTTACAAAGACTGGATCTAAATTTAGACATGGCACTAGACTTACAATGTGATTTTAAAAAATGCATCTACTCTACTGGAGGAGTCCTGGTGTGGTGCTGTAGGTCATTTGTAGCACTGGACTAAAAGGTTGTTCACACTCACCAGCTTCTTCTTGGAAACCCTATGATACGGCATTACTATGCATCTGCATTGGAGCCAACTTAAAAGCACTTGACAACAATACTCTATTAGATATTAAAAGGCTAAAATTTTAAGATGATAGGATATGACAGTATTTATAAATGAGTTTTAATTGTCAGATTTGGGGCTTTAACCAAGTATTATCATTTGGTCACAGTTTTCTTTTAAAATTATTTTGTGTTTTATTATTAACACAGTTTTTTAGGCACTGATTCATTGCTGACATCAGATGGATCTTGGCTGAAAGCAGGATACCAGAAAGATGTTTACCTGTGCATTATTGACTACACAAATACTTTTGATTGTATGGATCATGACAAGCTATGGACAACATTGCAAAGTCTGAGTATCCCAGAACACTTAATTGTACTCATGAGGAACCTGTACAGAGACCAAGAGGCAGTTGTTCAAACAGAACAAGAGAACACCAACTGGTTTAAAAAAAGAAAAGGTGTGCACCAGGGTTATATTCTTTTACCATACTTATTCAATCTGCATGCTGAACAAGTAATCCGAGAAGCTGGATTATGTGAAGAAGAACGTGGCATCAGGATTGGAGGAAGACTCATTAACAACCTGTGATATGCAAATGATACAACCTTCCTTGCTGAAATTGAAGAGGACTTAAAATACTTACTGATGAAGATCAAAGACCACACCCTTCGGTATGGGTTGCATCTCAATGTAAAGAAAACAAAAATCCTCACCACTGGACCAATAAATAATATAAAGATAAATTTTAATTTTGCTCATGGTACTGTAGGATAAGCACTTGACCACTATTAGTTTGAACCACAAGGTTGGCAACTGGCAGTTTAAACTCACTAGACACTCACTGGAAACCCTATACGGGGCCTCTGTGAGTTGGAACTGACTCGATGGCACTACTTATCATGGAAGCAGGAGTCAAGAAATCAGGCGACATATTGCATCAGGCATAAGACCTCTTTATAGTTTGCAAGAGCAAATATGTCAGATTGAGGACTAAGGTGAACCTGACCTTAGAATTTCAGTAACCTCATATGCATGTGAAAGTTGGACAGTGAATAAAGAAGACTAAAAGAATTGATACATTTGACATATAGTATAGGGGGAGAATATTAAAAGTACCATGGACCACCAAAAGAACAAACACATTTGTATTGGAAGAAGTATAGCCAGAGTGCTCTCCTTAGAAGCCAGGATTCCCAGACTTCATCTCTCATATTTCCGACATATCGTCAGGAGGGACTAGTTCCTGAAGAAGGATATCATGCTTGGTAAAATAGAGGGTCAGTGAAAAAGGAAAACCTCCCTATGAAATGGATTGGCACAGTGGCAGCAGCAATGGGTTCAAGTGTAGAAACAATTGTGAGGCTGGCACAGGACCGGGCAATGTTTCATTCTATTATGTATAAGATCACAATTTGTCAGTATTGACTAAATGACACCTAACAACAAATCATTTGTAGATTTTTTTTTTTTTTTTTCAGATTTTTATATTCTCTGTCTTCTACCTTCATTTTAGTCTGTCTTTGGTCTGTACTTAATACTTCCTAAGAATTAGGGACAAATAGAAATAGAGGCAATATAAACCTAAAATTTTAATACTTCAATATGCATTAATTGTGGCATTAATTGTAAGATAAGCACTGGACTACTGACCACAAGGTCAGCTGTTAAAACCCACCAGTTGCTCTTGGAGACCCTATACAGGTCACTATGAGTTGGAACTGACTGGATGGCATCTAACAACAGCAACAATTTGACATGTTAAAGTTGGTGGGGATAAACTTAAAATAAATTATTAAAATGCAGATTTGACGACTGTAATTTTCATGTATCCTTTTTCTTGTATGTGTTAATATTTTATTCTGTCCCCATCACTTAAGGATAGTAGTCATTACTGTAAGTTCTATGCTTTTTAAATAGCTAGAGCACAAGCATTATTATTTTAATGCTGTGTCCAAAAATAAGCGTCCTCTCTTCAGAGCAAACCTCCTTCCAAGCCTAAGACTCAATGGGAATACACACCCTGATTGGTGACCTTGTTCATCACCAGTAAGGGGAAATGAGGGAAAAACAGCAGTGAAGCTGTGAGCTAAGCCCTACAATGTTCAATAGGCTCTTGTGAACCTGGGTGGAGACCTGGTCGGCCAGCAGTGTGACAAGACCTGGGGACTCTTGAGCCTAGAGTCAGTGACATAGCCACAGAGGACAAGAGTGGAGAGTGAAGCATCCGGCTGATAAGAAGAGAGGGCATATGCAGAAGAACACCCACAATTGCAGATAATACCCACTTGACTTGGCTTCAATGACTGGATGATCAGAGCTCAACCAGAACAAGAAAGAAGAGGAAAAAAAGAGTAATCTGATACTATTTGATGAATTTGACCTACACCTATGGATGCAGTAGCTCAAAAGAAGGAACAAATCTTTACAGCAAGGATCATTCCCACCCCCTCCATACACAGAGTAGACTGGGATGGGCAACTTGGACATTGGCTACCCAAAGTGTTGA
>NW_006408724.1:1838361-1844772 GCF_000296735.1 Chrysochloris asiatica
AAAAAAAAAAAAAAGTGAATAGAGGTAAATGCTGTTTCCTGTTGGTACAAGAAGGGAACTACAATCACTTAATGTAAAACTGATGATCTGCTCTGTAAACCTTCACTCCATTCACAATAAAAAGTTTTTTAAAAATTAAAAAAAATTAGCATCCTACCTTGAGATTGCAATGCCTGTCAAAAGATGTCTAAGACCCAGGATTATATTATTTGTGTTCTTCTCACTCCCACCTCAAGTAATGTAATGTTATTGTCCAGGTGAAATCAGATTTAGGAGAACACAAAGAACATTCTTTAAGGTGAATGAGAGGTGTATGAGAGAGTGTGTGTGTTATGAAGGGTGCTGTTGAGTCAGATCCAACTCTTAGGGACCCTGTATAGGGTTTCTGAGGTGTAACTGGTGAGTTTAAGCCACAGACCTTGTAGTTCAAATTGGCCTTGTGGACCAGTGTTTACCCTATAGCACCAGGACTCTGTTGTGAAGGGTGGTCGTGGTGGTGATGTGCCGTGGAGTCGGTTCTGACTCATAGCGAACATGCATAGTGTTTCCAAGACTGTAATAAATCTTTACGGGACCAGAAAGCCTCATCTTTCTCCTGTGGAACAGCTGGTAGTTTCAGACTGCTGACTTTGAGGTTAGCAGCCCAACTCGTAACCACTGCACTACTAGAGCTCCTTGTTGTGAAGGGTAGACAGGTCCTATTCATTTTATGACTTGGTAAATATGAAGAGGTTTGCTTTTCAGTTCAGCATATACTTACTAAGTACTTAACATGTGTCAATGTCCTTGTTGTTGTTATTTTTATTGTTAAGTGATGTCTGATGTCAAGTTGGTTCTTCTTCATAGCTATACTATACAGGGTTTCTGAGGTGCCACCTTGAAGTTCTAACTGATGTTGTGATCCAGTGCTTACTTATCCTATAGCTCCACACCAGGACTCTGTTAAGTGCTTTTGTGATGGTGGTTATGTACTATGAAGTCAGTTCTGATTTATAGTGATCCTGTATAGGGCTTCTGAGGCTATAAATTTTTATGGAAGCAGAAAACTTCATCTTTTGCTCAGGGAGCAGCTGGAAGATTTGAACCGCCAACCTTTCAGTTAGCAGCTCAGCTCATAATCTACTACACTACCAGAGCTCCAAGTTCAGTGCTTTAGCAGGTACAATGTGAGAGTCCCTGACCTCAAGAGATTTAATGGGCCAATAGAAGGAAAGCAGGCTTTGGGATCAGACTGTCTAGGACTCTACTTCCCTGTTGCTGAGTAATTAAAAAAAAAAATTTTTTTTTAATGCTTTATTGTGTATTATGTGATAGTTTACATGGGAGAACATTAGCTTCACATTGATGCCATCGCATATTGTTTCCTTGCCTTGGTTACAATCCCCTCCATGCATCATCCATCAACCAAAGGGAATACCCCACAAGCCTGCCCCCCAGTCATCAGCACACAGACCCTCTCCCTCTCTGAGACCAAAGTCCCTAGCCACTCCATCTCTCCATGTCATCGTCTCTGCCTCCATCTCTGGCATCAGTGCTTCTCTGGGTAGGGTTCCATTCTCCACTTTTCTCCTTTGATGGTCCCAGGGACCTCGGCTCCTAGACTGCAAAGTTAATCACTCCCCTCTGTTTGCTACAAAACATCTACCTTTACATTTCTAGCCCTTACAATCAGTCCTGATAACAATTATTCACTATGGGATCACAAGAGACCTAGCTGCCGAGTAATTTTGAACAAGGTTCTTCCCTGAATCTCAGTTTCCTCAACCATAAAATGGTGATGGCAGCGTCTGCTTTAGAAGATTGTCTGTTATGCATAAGGTCACTAATTGTGATAATCAAAGGGATTGATTGAACTTTGTGTTTGGAATGACTAGCCTGATGATGTTGTAAGCCGTCCAATCAGTTCTGACTCTTAGTGACTCTGTAGATGGTTCAAAATCCACCACTCACTCTCAGAAAACTTGCAGGGTTTCTGAGAGTGACAGGTGGATTTTGAACTAAGATAAGTCAAATAACAAGAACAACAAAATGTTGTTGTTGTTGTTGTTGTTAGGTGCCATCAGGTCAGTACTGACTCATAGTGACCCTGTGCACAACAGAATGAAACACTGCCCAGTCCCACGCCAACCTCACAATTGTTGCTTCGCTTGAGCCCATTGATGCCGTCACCATGCCAGTCCACCTCTTTTTTTGGCGGGGGGAGGGCTTACTCTTTTTCTTCGACCAAACATGACATTGTTCTCCAAGGACTGGTACCTCCTGATAATATGTCCAAAGTAGCAAAATCTTACACAAGTCAAAATATATACAGTATACCTTAAAAAAAGAGCAAAAGGAATTTAGAGAAGGAAATATTCTATTGGGACAAACATCAGGGAACCTTTGTGACCCAGTGCTTTTGGTATTGCAGTGGGCCTTAAAAGTCAGGAATGAAAAACCTGACCACTGAAGGTTTATCTTGATTGGGATGCCTCTGCTAGGTGTGCAGTGGTCTGAAGGGATTAAGCAATTGTAGTTCCTTACCTGAAGCACACACATGTTATGGGCTTATTGGTCCTCCTGTTGAGAAGGTCAGTGGATTTAAACATACCACCCACTGTCGTACCTTAAGGAATGAGGTCTTCCTGGATTAAATGGGAGTGATCAAGTATAAAGCCAAGAAGAAAAGAATTCAGAGACAACAAAGGAGTATACAAAGGACAAATGCCTAAAAATTAGTGAACACATAACCGATCTAGCTGTTTTGAAGCTCTTTTCATAAAAAGTTGTCTGGGTATTCTAAAGAAGCAACAACTATACTGGCTTCATTGAAGGAAATGGTTTTTGTACCCTGTTAATTGAAACAGAACCTACTGTTGGGTCTCGGAGGAAGACAGGTATCACTCATGGAGAATTGAGGACACCTCCCCTTTCTTAGTAGGGGTAGTGAAAGCGATAGAAAGCAGGCTTGACTTAAGGGAGAAAACAGGCTATTCACTTCTCTCTATTTTCCGAAGAGTCTGCCAAGGTTTATCAAGCATGCTGCCCCATACTCTTACTGGTTAAATAGATGAGCCAACAGAAGACAATGAAAATGTGTCTTTAGAAAATAAAAGATGCAAGAACACAGATAGTTTCTTCATCTTTCTTCCAATTAAAAACTTTGGTTTATAAATAGGTAATATGAGAAGTAAGAAAGAACTGCATAGACAAATGATGTTCAAGAGTAGGATTTGCTTTTCTAGACCGTGCTGTTACCTAATGGTAGGTGTATTTTTGGGTTTTGGTTTTCTTTTAACTTTTTATTGTGAATTGAGTAAAGGTTTACAGAACAGATCATCTGTCCCACATTAAACAAATCATACACTTCTTGTCACTGCAATGATTTTGATCTACTCCTTGTACCGCCAGTTAACAGTATTTGCCTCTATACACTTTATTTTTTCCCTCTCCCCCCACCCCACCCACCCTATAACCATCACAGTAGTAGGGTTTTGACAGTGCTAGAAAGTGTCTCACAGAATCCAGAAGGCACATGTTTAAAAACAAAAAGGCACCAGTGCAAAGGTAGTAATTATATTTGCTGGGAAGTAGAGAAAAATATACCAATCAGATCACACCAGACAAGAAAGTAAGGAAATTGGGACAATATACAAGAATGAGTAGTGGGGGAAAGGTGAAACATTTTTGAGAACTATATTCATGACTTCAAACTGCTATTCGAAATAAGGTTCCAGGATAAACTTGAAATTTAGATATGGAGGAAAAACATCAGCAACTATGGTTTTCCCTTTTGTCAGTGCCTGGACACCAACAATCAGCAGTAGGTTTTTTCAGCACAGGGCCTTGGTTAAAAAGGTAAAATAATGTTTGAAATCATTGGCAGGCATAAGACAAATGAAGTTTCGATTACTCTGAATGTTTTCTCTGTGCTACTGAGCAGAATTTAAACTAGGAAGTAGGGTTTAAAGAAAAGCACCAAATTAGCCCTACAGTGTAAGGTTGCATATTAAGATGTGTCTTATGTGTGTGTGTGTGTGTATAATAATTTCTCTGAAAATGCAAGTATTTTTATACTTGAATTTTTTTAATGTGAGGAGTCTCTTTTGCTATTAATAAGATGTTTTATATAGAAATGAGACTGCCATTACAATATTTGTATTCTGGTTTTTGATATGTGCAGGTGGATCGTTGGCCAGAGACAGGCTATGTGAAGAAATTACAGAGAAGGGACAATACTTTCTATTACTACAACAAACAGAGGGAATGCGATGACAAGGAAGTCCACAAAGTGAAAATCTATGCTTACTAGCCTTTCTTCTGTTGCAGAGAAAGAACTTTCTAACTCTGTTAAAGGACATTAAAGAGATTTATTGAAGCCACTATGTCATTTGAATGGGCGAGTGTGATAACTTTAGGTTCTGAAGTGCACAGAATCCTTGGGGAGGGGTATAAATCCCATATAGTTATAGCGCTGTAGGAGGGACTGCAAATAATATTCTGGTTAGTTCCAGTGACTGAGATCAGTCAAAGGTGGGACAAAGCAAAGCGAGAGCTGTAACATGGTTGGTTACTTGTGTATATAATTGAACACATTGGCTAAAAGTCATATGGCATGACTGTCTCAAAACAGTAGCATCACAATGACATGCCTGCTACTGTTGGGAACAGACTGCTAAAGATTATCAAGAGTGTTAAATCTCCTGGAGATCTAGCACAAAGAAAAAAATAGCTCCTTATGAAGCCAAAATGGTTCAGTTAGTCACGTAACCACCACTCACCTGTCAGTTTGTTGCACTGTGATAGCTTGTGTGGTGCTGCGATGCTGGAAGCTATGTCAACAGTATTTTAAATACCTGCAGGGTCACCCCTGGTGGGCTTCCAGACTAAGAAGAAGGAGAAACAGGCCACTTTTGAATGGTTAGTCACTGAAAACCTTATGAATAGCTGTGTCAGTGTCAGAAGATGAGCTCCTTAGGTTGGAAGACACTCAAAATCCAACAAGGGAAGAACTACGTCCCCAAAGTACAGTCTGCCTTAATGATACGGATGCAGTCAAGCTTTCGAGACCTTTGTTTGCTTATGTGACATAACTCCAAGTGATAAGTGGCTGAAAACCCATTAATAATCAGAAGGTGGAATGCATAATATATGAATCTAGAAAAGTTGGAAATTATAAAAAACGAAGTGGAATGCATAAAGATCCATATCTTAGACATTATTGCTGTTAAGTGCCATCAAGTCAGTTCCGACCAATGGTGACCTTGTATAGGGTTTCCAAGGAGCAGCTGGTGAGCTTGAACTGCTGACATTGTGGTTCAAACTGACTTTGCAATCCAGTGCATAAACCCCACAGTGCCACACCAGGACTCCATCTTAGGCATTACCAAGCTGAAATGGACTGGTATTGGCCATTTTGAATCAGGCAGTCATATGGTTTATTATGTTAGAAACGACAAATTGAAGAGGAATGGTGACCCATTTGTTGTCAAAAAGAACATTTAGTGATCTATCTTGAAATACAAGGTGCTCTGGTAGTGTTGTGGTTATGAGTTGGACTGCTAACCTCAAGGTCAGCAGTTTAAAACTACCAGCTGTTCCACAGAAGAAAGGTGAGGTTTTCTGCTCCTGTAAAGATTTAAAGCCTTGGAAAATGTATACAGGGTCGCTGTGAGTTGGAACCGACTCCGTCCGGAACACAATCACCACCACCACCATCTTGAAGCACAATGCTCTCTGTGATAAGATAATATCCATATGCATACAAGGAAGACCAGTTAATACAACTATTATTCAAATTTATACACCAACCACTAAAGTCAGTGATAATTGAAGAATTGTACCAGATTTTTCAGAGTCGTGGCATGGTGCTGTAGGATAAGCACTGCAATGCTAACTGTGAGATTAGCAGTTAAATCCTACCAGCTGTTCCTTGGAAATCCTTTACAGGGTCACTATGAGTCAGAACTAACTCAATGGCACTTAACAACATACAAATTCTTCAGTCTGAAATTGATCAAACATGCAATAAAGATGCATTGACAATGACTGGTAATTGGGATTTGAAAGTTAGAAACAAAGAGGAAGGGTCAGTAATTGAAAATATGGCCTAGGAATAATGCTGGAGATCACATGATAGTTTTGCAAGGCCCATCATTTATTCATTGCAAACATCTTTTTTATATAATGTAAAAGGTGACAATACCTCTAGACCTCTCTAGAATCAATTAGACCTCTCACAGGAATCAAATAGACTACATGTGTGGAAAGAAACTGTGGAACAGCTCGGTATCATCAATCAAAACAAGTTCGGGGCAGACTGGAGCCAGTACATTTTTGTTGAGGCATTGAAGTCTTCTATTCATTATTCATATGCAAGTTCAGGCTAACGCTGAAGAAAAAACAAGTCCACGATAGCCCAGATATGACCTT
>NW_006408724.1:1846494-1847439 GCF_000296735.1 Chrysochloris asiatica
TTATATTCCATTAGTTCTTCCCTCCATTTAAGTCCCTGAGAAGGTTCTGTTCCAAAGGCTAACTGACTGTGCAGTTCAGTCATGTTATTGTCTTTGTGTTACAATGATTTCCTGGTATATCCAATCCTCTAAGAATTGTTCATAATGTGTGTTTTTGAGTCATTTCTGACTCATAGCAAACCTGTAGGACAGAGTAGAATTGCCTTGTAAGGTTACCTAGGCTGTAATCTCTACAGGAGCAGCAGATAATCGGGTTTTCGCTCTAGTGGATAAAGACAGTGAGTTCTAACCACTAATCCTTCGGTTACCAACTGAGCACTTAGCTTCTGTGCCATTGGGGCTCCTTTACAACTCTCAAGAGCAAGAGCTAAAAATTACTCTAAGAGTGACTACTGAGAGCAAGGCATGTATGAGTACATGCTCTGAACTGACTGTCTCTGTAAGAACCACTTCTGGTTCCAACCCTGTAGGGCGTTTCTGAGGAGCAGCCGGTGGGTTTGAACCACTAACATTTTGGTTTACAGTCCAGTGCTTATCTTACAGCAGCACTGCACTGTAGAGTTGGCAGTGACTTTGGTCAATAGCATGAACATGTGAGTGATGTTCTCTGCATGTACTGCCAAGGCAAACAGTCAGATGTCAGCAACTGAGTCCAGATGCCTCAGGAGAAGCCCTGGGTGACCTGCAGATGCCAAGAGTCTTGAGCAACCTGAGTGATACTGAAGAACATAGGATTTTTAACCTATTTGTTAAAAATCACTGATAGGCCATGTCAAGAGAGTAATGATCGATGAGTTTGAGAGCATTACCCCATCTGTAGGGATGTAAGAAGTTCTACAACCCAGAACTCTTTTTTTTTTTTTTTTTAATGGGCAATTTAATTTATTGATGGGGAAGTATAAAATGATAGAACCATTCTAAAAGGTAACTGGACAATATGTAGAA
>NW_006408724.1:1849974-1854106 GCF_000296735.1 Chrysochloris asiatica
ACCATCCCCTGAGCCTGCTTGGTCCAGTATACTGTGTTGTTGCTGACGGAGTTCCTCATTGCACTTCCACCCGATCAACCATCTTGTTTGTTCTCCCACCTAGAACTCTTGTAAACATTTTTTTAATGGAAGAGCTGGAGGGTTTTTTTGTTTTTTTTTTAATGTATGTATAAAGTTGTATTTTTAGTGCCTTTTGAGATACTCAGTTAACTCCCTCTGTTGTAATTGTGTTGTCACTCCTGAACATCAACTGCACTCCATGCTTCTGTGGAAGGGCCTACTGTGGGTTGTACAGGTGCCCCAGGAAGGAGGAAGTAAACCAAAAGCAATGTAGTACAGGCACGAATGTCCCAAAGGGAGAGGTCACCAGATTTCCTGTAATCATCACCACTGCTTTAGAGTTCCATTTTACCAGGTTTTTAAAAAAGGGCATCATATTGCAAAGACCATGTGGGGAACATGTCTCACTTCTCCTGACTTCACTAGAGAGAAACACCATCAAACTCACAATAGTCTCAAGGCTGATTCCTGTGAAACAGAGGTCAGACATGCTTCTATCCTACAACTTTCTTCACCCTATTCTGACACCAGCCACTCCTCCCACAGCATTCTCTGCTTCACATGTGGGTTCCATAATCCACACTTGACAATGTGTTTTGTTTTTGTTTTTAGAAAAATTGATCCTTAGATCTTGAAGGCTGTATGAGGTCCATTGTCTCATGATTTCACTTCCTGAATCTTTGACTCACCATACTTAACCCCTGAACCTCAGAGTATTCATAAAGGGTCATGCTTTGGACTTTGTCATCACTCAGAATTGTCTCACTCCCTATGTGTCAGGCTCTGGAATTTTAACTTTGGACCACACTCACTAACCATTTCCCCCATGTCTCCTGCCTTTGCACCTCTAGATGTTGCTCTTGGTTCCTATCACAACTTCCACTTTCTATCACAACTTTCAGTTCCAAAGCCTCTTTTCCTCATGTAATTACAGCCCTATTTCTGTTTACTTTGTACATTTCATTATAATTTTATGGTCATCTCTTTTCTTCAAAGGGCATCCTCAATTCTCTTTCCCCTTTGACTTTCTGTCCTGCCTTGAGGCATGGGTCAATTCATCTGTTCATGTTCTTTGTTGTTGTGCTGATTCTTCCTGCCACAGAAGATAAACAAAGATTATTGTAGCACTTTTCACAATAACCAAAAGATAGAAACAAATGTCTGTCAACATATGGCAGGATAAGCAAAATGAGGTATATATATTTAATGGGATAGTACTCATCCATAAGGAGAAATGAAGTCCTGATGGATGACCTTTGAAAACATTATGCTGAACAAAAAGAGTCGGTCACAAAAGAACAAATATTGTACAATCTCGCTTAAAGGAAAGAAGCAAATATATGGAATCCAAAGATTATTACTGGTTATCAAGATGGACAGAGGGAAGGAGGGAATTTTTGCTTAGGGAAGATTGAGTTTACGCTCATGATGGTAAGATAATTTGCGAAAGGGAAGTGATAATGGTGGCATGACATAAAGAATGTGATCCATTTTGTTTCATTATTCATATAGAAATTGTTTAATTGGTGAATAGTTTGTTGTGGGTTGTTTTCCTCCATAATAATGTTTTTAAAATTTTTATTTATTTGTTATTGGAAATATATACAGCAAAACATACACCAATACAACAATTTCTACCTACACAATTCAGTGACATTGATTACATTTTTATAATTATATACCCATTCTCTTTTTTCTTGAATTGTTCTTCCCCACTAGCATAAATTCATTGTTCCCTAAGGTTGTTAACTGATCTTTCAAGTTGCTTTTGTCAATTTGATCCTATATACCAAAAGAAACCACCACTGGTCAGTCAGTTTGTCATACTGTGATGACTTATGTGTTACTGGAAGATATGCCACCAGTATTTTAAATACCAGCAGGGTCACCCATAGTGGACAGGTTTCAGATGAGTTTACAGACTAAGACAGACTAGGAAGGAAAAATGAGCTACTTATGTTATTTGTATTTGTTTTTTATTTTGAAGTACGTGAAAGTTTAAAGAACAGATCATCAGTTTTACATTAAACAAATCATATACTTTGATTCATTACAATGATTGAAATCCTTTGATGTACCATCAGTTAACAGTATTTACCTCTATTCACTTTAACTCTTTCATTCCTCCATGTGTCTCCAGTTACCTTCATCTTTTCTCTGTCAACCTCCCACTACTTGCCCTGTCACCCATGTTAACATGTGTCTAGCCTCTATTCAGGAGTCCTGGTGTGGTGCTGTGGACTAATGTGTCAGACTGCAAAGTTGTTTGAACTCCAAGGTCAGTAGTTCAAGCTCACCAGCTGTTCCTTGGGAACCCTATCCAGGGTCACTATGGGTTGGAATCAACTCGATGGCACATAACAACAACAACATCCTCTAATTGACTACATCTCTGGAAAGAGATGGTGAAAAAAGCTCCAAATCATCAGTCAAAACAATGCCAGGGACAGACTGTGGAACAGACCATCAATTGCTCCTATGCAAGTTCAGGCTGAAGCTGAAGAAAATTCAAACCAGTCCATGAGAGCCAAACTATGACCTTGAACATTTTCCACCTGAATTTAGAGATCATCTGTAAAACAGATATGATGCATTAGATACTAAAGGTCAAGGACCAGAGAGTTGTGGGATGACATCATAAACATCATACAGGAAGAAAACAAAAAATCACTAAGAAGATAAGAAAGACGGAAAAAAACAAAATGGATGTCAGAAGAGACTCTGAAACTTGCTCACCAGCATAAAGATGCTAAAGCAAATGGAAGAAATGAGGAGGTAAAAGAACTGAATAGAACATTTTAAAGGTCAACTCCAGAGGACAAAGTCAAATATTATAATGAAATGTGTAAAGACCTGGAGTTAGAAAAACCAAAGGAAAGAACACGCTCAGCATTCTTCAAGCTGAAGGAAATGAAGAAAAAAATCAAGCCTTGACTTTCAATACTGAAGGATGGTATGGGCAAAATATTGAATAGTGCAGAAAGCATCAAAAGAAGATGGAAGGAATACTCAGAGTCACTGTACCAAAAAGAAATGACTGATGTTCAATCATTTCAAGAAGTAGCATACGATCAAGAACCAATGAAGGAAGAAGTCCAAGGTGCATTGAAGGAATTGACAAAGAGCAAGGCACCAGGAATTGATGGAATACCAACTGAAATATTTCAACAAATTGATGCAGTGCTGGAGACACACACTCATCTAGGCTAAGAAATTTGGAAGACAGCTATCTGGCCAACTGATTGGAAAAAAATCATATTTGTTACCATTCCAAAGAGAGGTCACCCAACAGAATGTGGAAATCATCAGTCAATCACATTAATATCATATGCAAGTAAAATTTTGCAAAAGATAATTCAAAAGTGGCTGTCACAGTATATTGACAGAGGATTGCCATTCAGAAAAGGATGTGGAATGAGGGATATCACTGCTGACATCAGATGCATCTTGGCTGAAATCAGAGAATACTAGAAAGATGTCTACCTGTGCTATATTGACTATGTAAAGACTTTCAATTGTGTGAATCATGAAAAGCTATGAACAATATTGCGGAGAATGAGTATTCCAGTACACTTAATTGTGCTCATGAGGAACCTGTACAGAGACCAAGATGCAGTGGTTCTAACAGAACAAGGGAACACTGAATGTTTTAAAATCCAGAAAGGTACCACCAGAGTTGTATTCTTTCACCATACTATTCAATCTGTATGCTGGACACATAATCCAAGAAACTGGGTTATATGAAGAAAAATGTGGCATCAAGATTGGAGGAAGACTCATTAACAACCTGCAATATGCAGGTGATACAACCTTGCTTGCTGAAAGCAAAGAGGACTTAAAATACTTACTGATGAAGATCAAAGAACACAGCCTTCAGTATGGGTTGCACCTCGATATAAAGAAAACAAAAATTCTCACCAATGGACCAATAAATAACATCAAGATACGTGGAGAAAAGATTGAAGTTGTCAATGACTTCATTAAAGTGTTCAAGAGCAAAGATGTCAGTTTGAGAAGCAAGGTACACCTGACCCAAGCGATAGTATTTTCAGTAACCTTATATGCATGCAAA
>NW_006408724.1:1870131-1872309 GCF_000296735.1 Chrysochloris asiatica
GGTATCAGGACCATAGTCTTGGGGGACACCATGGCTAATTGGCTTAACATAATTCCCAAAGACAATATTCTACATCCTACTTTGGTGAGTTCGTTGCTGTTGTTGTTAAGTGCCGTTGAGTCATTTCTGACTCACTGAGACCCTACATAGGATTGCCAAGGAGCAGCTGGTAGATTTGAACTGCTGACATTGTGGTTTGAAGTCTAGTGCTAATCTACAGTGCTACAGTAGTGACTGGGCTTTAAAACCTCACTAACAGCCATCTATGGTCACAAGTTCTGTGGTTAGAGCTCACCAGCCTTTCTCTGTGGGAGAAAAATGAGACATTCTAATGCTCCCTTGAAGATTTAAAGCCTACACAGGGTCACTATGAGTCACAACAACTTATTGCTTGGCTGATAATTGAGCCACATGGGTATGTGTCCATTTCCGGAACTGAAAGGTGAGTAAGGACCCTAGTTTGTGGGTTTAATGAATTTTTATCCAACCAACATGCCTGGTCTTATGATTTAAGTTTCATTCCACGCTTTTCTCTCACTCTCTCCAGGACCTTCTAATGTGATCCCTTTCAGAGCCGTTGGTAGTAGTAGCCAGGCACTGTCTGGTTCTTATGGTCTCAGGATCATGGAGACTGATGCTCTAGTGGTCCAATGGTCTGTTGGATTGACTGTTTCCGTGTGTCTTTGATTTTCTTCACTCTTCTGGACATGGAGAGAATGATGGTTCACTTAGATGACTGCTCACCAGTTTTAAGACCCAGTTGCTAGTCACCAGATTAGGATGTAGAACATTGTCTTTGTGGACTATGAGGATGCTATGCCAACTGATCTTGGTGTCCCATGGTGTCGTTTGGTTTTAAGTTGATACTGTCTATTTAAATTTCGAGGAGATCTGTGCGCATGTGTAGTAGAACCCTCCAGGGGTGAGGTTGGGGTGTCCATTCTGTCAGGCATCCCCTCTAGTCTCCAGAATGGAGGTGCGCAGACAGCGATAGACCAATGAACAGATACCAAAAAAGAATATCCACATCTGTATCTCCTTGGTTCTGTCAGGCATTCCTGGCTGCTCTGATCCTTCCCCCGCTTGGTCTCCCAAGATGGCGGCTCCAGGTATAGCTGAGCGTCTTGAATTATAAAGCAATGGATTTCTTGATTCTGCTACAAATTCCCCTAGCTGTAAGCCTTCCAATCTTCTAAATATTCCTTTATAAGTGGTTCAGAGTTCTAGCACCATTTCCTGAGCCCGCTTGGCCTGGTATTCTGTGTTGTTGCTCATGGAACAGTCTAGTAAGCCAAAAAATGATTCCTGTGCTAAGTTTCCCTAAATTTGAGGGAGTACTGGGGCTAGACAACATTACAAAACATAAAAGGAAACAGTAATATAGATTTTTAACTCAAATGAGCACCAGACTCCTTGACATTACTGTTTCCTTTTATGTTTTTGCCTAATAGTCCTGTGCACCAGCTCTCTGGCCTACTCCTATCACCCCTCCTCTATTTTCTGCTTTCATTTACTTGTGTCTCACCCTAACTATTCAAATATCTCAGGTCTCTTTCCCCTCTCTCCCAAGGAGGAGTCTATGGATTGTCCTAAAATCAAAACCTGAAACTCAAATAAAGTCTGAAAATGCCCAAAATCCAGTTTCTGTTCATAGACAAACAAAACAAAACCCCACAACAAAGCAAGAGACAAACAAAAACACAGGACAAATGATCATCTGAACACCTGAATTGTTAAAATTCTAGTCACTATTACCCAGAGACCAGGGTACCTGTCCCCCACAGTACTCTCTCTGCAGTCTTTTATCAAGGAACAGAGGCCTCTCCCTACTGTTTTAACTCAGGACTGGTGCCTCTCCCCATAATCCTTAGCCCACAGACTACACAATCACCTCTTTTATTATTATTATCATTGCTTTATTGTGAATTATGTGATAGTTTACATGGGAGGACATCAGCTTCACATTGATCCCGTTGTATATTGTTTCCTTGCCATAGGTACAATCCCTTCCATGCATCATCCACCAACCAAAGGGTATACCCCACAAGCCTGTCCCCCGGTCGTCTGCATACAGGCCCTCTCCTTCTCTGGGTCCAAAGTCTCCAGCTGCTCTATCTCCCTACATCATTGTCTCTGCCTCTATCCCGGCATCATTGCTTCTCTGGGTAGGGTTCCGTT
>NW_006408724.1:1872769-1892451 GCF_000296735.1 Chrysochloris asiatica
AGATTATTCTTTTTATTCCTCTTCTTTCTTCTTCTGGCTGAGCTCTGATCATCCAGCCATTCAGGGTCGCTATGAGTAGGAAATGACTTAACAGCACTTAACATCAACATGGATATGGAGTTCTTCTGTGGCACTGTAGAATAAGCACTGGACTGATACTACAAGCTCAGCTGTTCAAACCCACCAGCTGCTCCTCCGAAACCCTACACAGGGTTGCTATGAGTTGAAACTGACTCAACGGCGATTAACAACAACAAAAACATGGGCCTGGAGTTCTAGCTCAGCATTGGTGGTATGAGAGGCACAGTCCAGGTAGAGGATTCTGGAACCATATTTCTGGATCACCCGTCTCTGTTACTCAGGTAATTTACAAGTTTCTGAATGCCCTAGTGTGGACACAAAGGATTGTTGAACTGTTGGGAACTTTGGTTCAGGACAAGAAGGTGACAGTGTATGGGGACTTTAAGACAAGATACAAATGGCCAGCACTATGAAATTCAACAGCAGCAATCACATAATGGTTTAAAAGTCCACATGAGACTGTCAGACTTCAGCAGATATTAGACCCAAGACAAACTTAGACCTGCCACTCTTCATTCTAGGATAAGGAGGGCATAGATGGACCCCAAAGTCGGTTGGAACTTCAAGGTCGGTGGTTCAAGCTCATCAGTAGCTCCTTGGAAACCCTGTACAGAATCGCTATGGGTCGGAACCTACTCGATGGCACTTACAACAATGACAACAACAAACCTAATATTGTGTGACGCTGTGGGTTAATGCGCTGGACTGTATTAGCAGTTCAAGCTCACCAGCCATTCCTTCGAAACCCTATACAGGGTCACTATGGGTCAGAACTTACTCAACAGCACTTAACAACAATAACCTACTATTGTAAAATAGACACATGAGTGATGAATATGAACACTGAAAATTATGATTATAGAAAGCTTATAAGCTTGCCTTTAGTCTATACTTGATTGGATTTGCTAAAAAGGGAGTTAGAAATTTCTGAGAAGAAATAGACATTTTGTTTTAAACATTTTTAGAGTATGGGACCTTAGGTAAAATCCTGAACCCCATCCAGAACCTTCAAGTCATAACACTGCATTTGAAAGAACACTAACAGGAGCTTTATGGTTGAATGAAATACCTGCAGGAGAAAAAAGAAAACAAAAGGCTTTTTTTTTTCCCCCCCCTCAATTGATTTTCAAGCATGCAATTTGCTGTTAGATTCATCAAGGCAGTAAAAGTTTATGGCCATCAGGGAAAATCCCCTTCTAGGACTGAAAGTTAAAGAGAGCCAGCAAGCAGACAGTCTGGGATGCTTACTTATGACTACCTGGGTCCACAAGTTGATGGAAATTGAGGAGATGCAGCAATTAATATATGGGCTGAGTTTGGGCATGTTCCATTGGCACCTGTTAACCTAGTTCACAGAGGATAAAATGAGAGAAAAGAGGAAAAGCTAGAGTCTGAAGTTTAGGGAGTTTTGTGAACTTCTGAGCCCATAGGTACTGACCTAGTCCATGGGGAGTACAGCTTACAGCTGCTACCCATTTGACATACCTTGGGTGACTAGGGTTGAGTTGACCATAATTCAGCTGAATAAAGAGAAAGATGTTAGATACTATGAGCTGGTGTAAATTGCTACAATTTGATGAACTGGACTTTGGTTATAGATGCAGTTGTTCAAAGTTCCAACTGGAATGGAAGATTGTTCAGATCAAGGAACATACTAGTTTCTTCAGAGTATTAGATTGATTGTTGTTGTTGTTAAGTGCCGTTGAGTTGATTCCGACCCATAGTAACCCTGAATGGGGTTTCCAAGGAGTGGCTGGTGAGCTTGAACCACCAACCTTGCAGTTCAAATGACTTTGCAGTCTGGTGCTTTAGCCCACAGCACTACACCAGGACTCCACTAGATTGATAGGGACAGGCAATTCAGATATTGGCTCTCAAAAATGAGGAGAGAGAAAGGTATGGAGTGGCTGGCCTACAAACTTTTGTGGGTGTGTTTAGCCTAAGGATGATAGGAACAAGGACACATCACTAGTAGTTTTTTCTTTTCTTGATGGGTTTGGGGAGGAAAGGATGGGGGAAGATGCTGATAGGTTTATATGATTCAATTGTGAGTGACTGTTAATAGGACTCATTGTGATTGTAAAAACTAACTATAGAAGATGTAATTGTGAAAGCGGGAGAGTTAATCCTTTATCTATGAAAGAGACAATGGCTAGAAGAGCCAGGGGATGGTCTGTGGTACAGTGAATTGAGGTTTTTCTACCATAGTTTTGTAACACCCATAAATGATTGGTTGGGGCCCTACAAGTAGGGTGTACAGGGCTCTAACGTGGGGACTAGGTAGTTTTGTCATCCCCAAAACTTTAAAAAAGCCATCTCAGAAGCAGGGACAGATGAGCTCAGGACTATCAAGAAAGAAGAGTTCTGAACAGAGCTCAAGGTCCCTGCATGGAAAAATGGTGGCAGCAGAGACATATCTTGGCCCATGGACCAAGATAAGTTGAATGTCTTTGGGCAGGAGGCAGGCTTGCAGAATAGGTCCTCTAGGCATTTACTTGCAGCTCTTAAAGAGCTTGAACACTTGCCTGAGCAGGGCAGAAGCTAACTGGACCAAGAATGAGAGAGACATGATTGCCATGTGAGTGAGAAAATGTGCTCCTAAAGAGAGAGCTCTGCATTCTGAGTTGTTTCCTAATGAACCTCATCATCATAAGTATTGCCTGGGAGTTCTGTGACCTTTGTGATGTATTATTAAGCCCAGAAGAGAAGTAGAGTGTCGGAGGGATGGTTGATGTCAGAATAGGAAAAGAATGTCGAAGTGTGGAGGAATGTCTGACCTCTGCCTTGTAGGAATTGACTTTGGGCTGGTGATTGTCCTCCTTCTATCTTGTGAAACTGGAGGAGGTCAGACATGATACCCATACCATTTTTTTTTCTCCAATGTTTTATTGTGAGTTACGTGATAGTTTACATGGGAGAACATTAGCTTTACATTCATCCTATCAGATATCGTTACATTGCCATTGTTATAATCCTCTCAATGCATCATCAACCAACCAAATGGTACACCCCACAAGCCTGCCCACTGGTCATCAGCACACAGCCCCTCTCCCTCTCTGGGTCTAGAGTCCCCAGCTACTTCATCTCTCCACGACATCATCTCTTCCTCCATCTCTGGAGTCAATGTTTCTCTGGGTAGGGTTCCACACACTGCTCTTCTCCCGTGATGGTCCCACGGCCCTCTGCTCCTGGACTGCAAAGTCAACCGCTCCCCTCCTTTTGCTACAAAATGTCTACCTTTACATTTCTAACCCTCACAGTCAGTCCTGATAGTAATTATTCACTATTGTACCACATGAGTGCTAGCCCCAACTCTTTCATCAGTCCTGCCCAGACAGATTGCATACTACTCAGCAGAGATTCTACCTTCCTTCATGCCCTCTGGATCTAGGCTCCCTCTTGAAAGCTTGTAAGCCAGTCACTTCTTGCCTTTGAAGTCCCCCATTTTGGGTAGTCAATGTCAAGTTGCCCATCCCTGTCTACCCTGTGTATTGAGGGGGTGGGAATGATCCTTGAACAAAAAAAGATTTGTTCCCTCTTTTGATCTGCTGTATCTATAGGTGTAGGTCAAGTGCATCAAATTGTATCAGATTATTTTTTTCCCCCTCTCTTCTTTCTTCTTCTAGTTCAGCTCTGATCATCCAGCCATTGAAGCCAGGTCAAGTGGGTATTATCTGTAAGTGTGGGTGTCCGTGTACATATGCCCTCTCTTCTTATCAGCTGGATGCTTCATTCTCCACACTAGCTCTCTGACGCACACTATTTTTGCAATGGTAGAGGCTTCCTGCTGATAATTTTGAATCTCTGGGTTACTGCACCATGCCCTCCCTGTCGGTGGTTTGGCTCTTGTTACACCTTTGTGACTGAAAGCACAAATGGTTAAGTGCTAGATGACTAAATAAAGTGTTGAGAGCTCAAACTCACCTACCGGTGCCTTAGAAAATAGTTCTGGTGATCTGTTTCCAAAAGGGCACAACTCTAAAAACCCTTTCAAGCAGTTCTACTCTGCACACATAGCTCACTCACCATGAGTCAGAATCTACCTGATGGTCACTAAAAACAACAACGTGTTCTTTGTGTTAACTCCATTATATTACCCTGTTTGCCTGACTTTTTGTTGTCATTTAGTGCCAGAGTCATTTCTGATCATAGCAACCCTAGATAGGGTTTCTGAGGTACAGCTGATGGATTTGAACTGCTAACTTTGTGGTTAGCAGTCCAGTGCTTATTCTACAGTGCCACACCAGAACTCCTGACTGGGCCCTGCTGATTCTGTACCCCAGCAAAGAAAGTGGGGTAGGGAAGTGTCTACCTAGGAAGAATGACATCTGGGCCTGGGTTGGACAGTTATACCTACTGGGTAATTTTCCTTTTCTGTAAAATTAAGATACTAGAGTAGGTGATCTATAAGTTGCCTTCAAGTTCCAAAATTCTACAATCCTAGGTAATGAACTGGTGGGGGATCTTACATCCACCAAGAAAGAAGAACCAGGAGTAGGTCATATCCTTTGTGCCTGGAATCCCTGTTCTGAGGATATACTAGACTGCAGCGAGGGAAAGGGAGAGAGAGAGAGAGTAAAAAGCTGTAGCAGAGCAATGGTGGTAGGAGAGGCAGCAGAACCAGACGACAGGCAGGGCATGGCACAGTGGGCTTCCTGGTCCACAGAGCAAGAAAGCTGAGGCTTGCGGGCAGAGTGGAATGCCTCCAGGCACTTATTGGCAGAGCTAGCTGTATAACACTTTTCCAAGGAGAGTAGAGGCCAAGGGACTGTAGGACCACCAGGCAGAGGGCTTGCAAGAAGCATGCCCAGCGTAGTTGAGAAGCTGTGTATTCTGAGTTGTTTCTGATCCTGGATTGTAACCTGTTGCTTCCCTAATAAGCCCCATAATCATAGTTGCTGGTCTAAAGAGGATAAAAGAACCAACAGATCTGTGTTGGAAGAAATACAGCCAGAGTGTACCTTGGAGGCCAGGATGGCCAGACTTCGTCTCTCATACCTCAGACATATTGTCAGTAGAAACCAGTCACTGGAGAGGGATATCATCTTTGGTAAGATGAAGGGTCATAGAAAAAGAGGAAGACCTCCAGCGAGATGGATTGGCAAAGTGGCAGCATTAATAGGCTCAAACATGGCAACAATTGTGAGGTTGTCCCAGTACCAGACAGTGTTTGATTCTATTGTGCATAGGATCACTATGAGTTGGTACTGACTCGATGGCACCTAACAACAACATGCATATTACCAAGTGAATGACTCTCTTCCTATAGTTTTAGATATCTATAGAATTTTATTACTGCTTTTAATCTTCATTATTTTGGTAGGTAGCAATCGTATCTCATTGTTTAAGTTGCATTTTCTTGATTTGTTTGAGATTCTACTTTTTCTCATATTTATTAGCCAGTTATCCTCTTTGTGATTTCTCATTTACTTAAGGTCTTTTGCACATTGTGTGTTAACTTGTTGACAAATTGAAGGCAAATATTTTAAAACAGTTTTGTTTGCCTTTTTCTTTTGTCCATACTATTTTATAGCATATACGAATCGGGCTGCGAACCTTTAGGTCAGCGGTTCGAAACTACCAGCTGCTCCGCGGGAGAAAGATGAGGCTTTCTACTCCCGTAAAAGATTTACACCCTCAGAAACCCTGTACGGGGTCGCTATGGGTCAGAACTGACTCGACGGCACTTAACAACAACAACAACAACAAGATTTTAAAAATTGAAAGTAGTCAAATAAAGTGATTATCTCCCTTGTTAGATCTTCAGTTGCTTTTTGTCTGCGTTCAAAAAGAATATATTCCTATTACTTCAGCCCCAAAATAGATCAACGTCATTACACCTTTCTTATGTTCCTTCCCTCTTGACCCAGATGAATAAACCTCACTCACTATACCTTTCCTCCATTGATAAGAATGTTGTTTATTGGTCTAGGGTGAAGATTTTTGTTTTCTCTGCATTGAGATGCAATCCATACCAAAGGCTGTGCTCTTTGATCTTCATCAGCAAGTATTTTAAGTCTTCTTCAATTTCAGATTGAATAAATTGGTAGAATTGTTCTATTTCATTCTCACTGGCTTTAGTGGTTGGTGCGTAAACTTGAATAATAGTGGTACTAACTGGTCTTCTCTGTAGGCGCATGGATATCATCCTATCACAGACAGCATTGTACCTCACGACAGATCTTGATATGTTCTTTTTGATGATGAATGCAACACCATTCCTCTCAATTTGTCATTCCCAGCATAGTAAACCATGTGATTGTCAGATTCAAAATGGCCAATACCAGTCCAGTTCAGCTCACCAATGCCTAAGATATCAATGTTTATGCGTTCATTTCCTTTTTTACGATCTCCAATTTTCCTAGATTCATACTTCGTACATTCCATGTTCTGATTTTTAATGGATGTTTACAGCTGTTTCTCTTCATTTGGAGTTGTGCTCCATCACCAAACGAAGCTCCCGAGGGCTTTACTCCCAAGGGCTTTACTCCATTCATGTCATCACGTTCAACTCAACTTTGAGGAGGCAGCTCTTCCCCAGTTGCAGTTTGAGTGCCTTCCAACCTGAGGGGCTTATTTTCTGACAGGCATTATATTTGACAGTGTTTCTCTGCTATTCATAAGGTTTTCAGTGACTAAATATTCAGAAGTAGTTAGTTTCTCCTTCTTCCTAGTCTGGAAGCTCATCTGAAACCTGTCCACTGTGGGTGACTCTGCTGGTATTTAAAATACCCATGGCACAGCTTCCAAAATCACAGTAACTCACAAGCCACCAGAGTATGACAAAGTGACAGACTAGTGGTGGGCTAATATGCATAAAGATCCTAAAAATGTTCATGTTCTTTGCCTCTATTATTCTACTTTAGAGATCTACCCCAAAGATCTATGTATATTTGTGTACATTTGAAAGGTACACAAAGCCTTAAGGCTTAAGATGTCCAGCTCAGAGTTGCTGGTAATGGTGAAACTCTGAACAGCCTAAAGGTCCAGCGAAAAGTCAAGAATTAGGGACTACAGGTGTATCGCAGCTTTATGATGGTGTTATAGCTAAACCCCAAATTCATTGTGTGATTCTGGGTTGGATGCTGAACCAGAAAAAGGACACTAGTGGACAGCTAGCAATAATTGGAATGAAATTTGTAGGTAGGTTACTAGAATTGCATCAGTGTTAGTTTTCTGGTTTTGATACTAATGTTGTTGTTGTTGTTGTTGTTAAGTGCTATTGAGTCAGTACTGACTCATATCGACCCTGTATAGGATCCCCAAGGAGCAGCTGGTGAGTTTGATTGAGTTTGTAATTAGCAGTACACTGTTTATCCTACAGTGCCGCACCAGGACTGTTAATGGAGAAACTATGTGAAAGGTCAAAGGGGGCTTCAGAAAGTTCATGGAAAAATAGAAATAAATGATTATGGAATTTTTCCATGAACTTTTTGAAGTCTCCTTTTTGAAACAACCCTATATAGGGTCACTAGAGTCCAAATTGACTTGATGGCACTTAACAACAACATATATAAGTTCTTCTCCACTTTTTGGCATCTTTTTTTTTTAGTAAGTCAAATTATTTAAAATGGACGGTTA
This sequence comes from Chrysochloris asiatica, assembly GCF_000296735.1. Classification (NCBI taxonomy): domain Eukaryota; kingdom Metazoa; phylum Chordata; class Mammalia; order Afrosoricida; family Chrysochloridae; genus Chrysochloris; species Chrysochloris asiatica. Next base: position 1,880,432 of record NW_006408724.1, read on the forward strand.
AAACTTTTTAAACATTGAATACACACAAATAAAACTGTGTTTATATATTGATAAGGGTGTTTCTTTAGTTTTGCTTTTAAACATGGCTGTGACAAACAGGATTTATTGACTAATACCCATTCTCCACCTGCTTTTTTCTTGCTAACACCTATTTTTCTGGCTCTTTCCTGAACAGCCACAGCCTCCAAGTAAGGCCCTTCCTAGCCCATGGGTGAATCTTGATCAGCCCAAGACAATCACTGTTCAATCATTCACTCATTGCCCAACAAGTGATTGCCTAGACCCAGAAATGGGATGACATTCTTGCCGTCAGATATGAATGGCAAATATTTATGAAGTAGATATAAGTGCTTTACACAGATTAACTCCTAGTTTTCCCAGCAACCCAATGAATAAAATATGATTATAATTTCCATTGCACAGAACAAATACTGAGGCACTGGAAGATCCAGTCAATTGCTCCAGGATGCGCAGCTGCTAAATGAAATGGGAAGAGAAGTAGGCTAGAGGTTCTTCTAGGAAGATTTCCTTTGTTCTTTTAATAGGGTTGTGTTCTTTTTACAGCTCCAAGATGGTATCATCAGCTGTGGTGCTTGGAACTGTGGCAGCCATCTTGGGACCTAACAGGGTGTTCCAATAAGCTGAAGATGGCAGAGCAAAAACCAAGATGGATACTATATCCTCAAAGACACAACCCAAACTAGCCAAACCCATTGTCAGGGAGTTGGTTCCGACTCACAGGAACCCCATAAGATAAAATAAAACTGACTCTCCCATAGCGTTTCTCAAGACTTTAAATCTTTACCAAAGTGGACTGCCACATCTTTATTCTACAAAATGGTTGCTGGGTTCAAACTGCCTACCTTATGATCACCCTGGCTTCTGAAGACATAGCTCACTCATGGCACTGCCATCAAGTTGATTCTGACTTATAGTAACCCTGTAGAACAAAGTAGAACTACTCCTAAGGGTTTCCACGATTGTAAAATCTTTACCAGAGCAGGCAGAGCCCCTGAATGAACCAGTCCTGGAATTGCCCTACTCCTGAGTCTCAGTTATGTGAGATAATTGTCCTTACTCCTTAAGCCACTTTTAGTTGCCTTTTCTGATGCTTACAATAAAAAGAACACCAATTAGTACTGTTGGTAAAATACACATTTTAATATAAAGTTGGGGGAAACAAGTTACAAAATCATATAAATTTTGTATAGGTGATATGATTGTTGTTGTTAAGTGCCGTAGAGTCGGTTCTGACTCATAGCGACCCTATACAGGGTTTCTGAGGCTGTAAATCTTTACAGGAGCAGAAAGCCTCATCTTTCTCCTGCAGAACAGCTGGTAGTTTCGAACTGTTGACTTTGTGGTTCACAGCCCAATCCATAACCACTACACTTCCAGAGCTCTTTAAGTGATATGATTACAACCCTGTAAAAAACAAACAAACAAACAAACAAAAACATAGAAAAGGTCTTAAAAATAAAATAAAAAAGATTAACTGGTGATCCCTGCAATCAATATCACAAGTAAAAATCTTTCTGGTATTTTCTGCTTTCAGTCAATGTGTGCATAATGTCAGAAATGGTATCCCTAATTCTATACTCTCTTCTGAATCCAGGTTGAATTTGAGGAAGTTCCCTTTAACAGATGTACTACTGTTACAGCTGTTTTTAAATTATCTTCAGCAAAATTTTAGTTGCATATTATTTATATTGATATTGTTTGATAATTTCTACATTCTGTTGGGTCACCTCTCACTGCAATGGGCATGAATATGGATCTCTTTCAATCAGTTGGCCAAATAGCTAGCTAGCTGCCTTTCAAATTTCTTGGCATAGATGAATGAGTCCCTCCAGTGCTGCATCAGTTTGTTGAAATATTTCCATTTGTGTTTCACCAATTCCTGGAGCCATGTTTTTCACCAACGCCTTCAGTACAGGTTGGACTTCTTCCTTCAGTACCATCATTTCTTTCTTTTTAAATGTTTTATTGTGAATTATGTGATAGTTTACATGGGAGAATATTAGCTTTATATTCATTCTATCATGTATCATTGCATTGCCGTGATTACAGTCCCCTCCATGTATCATCAAACATGTATCATCAAAGGGTATACCCTGCAAGTATGCCCCTTGTCGTCAGCACACAGACCCTCACCCTCTCTGGGTCTAGAGTTCCCAGCTGCTCCATCTCTCCACGTGGTCGTCTCTGCCTCTATCTCTGGCATCACTATTTCTTTGGATAGGGTCCTGCACTCTGCTTTTCTCCCTTGATGGTCCCAGGGCCCTCTGCTCCTGGACTGAAAAGTCAACCACTCCCTTCCTTTTGTTACAAAACATCTACCATTACATTTCCAACCCTCACAGTCAGTCCTGATAGCAATTATTCACTATTGTACCACAAGCGTCCTATCCCTATCTCCTTTCATCAGCCCTGCCCAGACAGATTGGATACTATTCAGGGGAGATTCTACCCTTTCTTCACACCCTCTGGATCTAGGTTCCCTCTTGAAAGCTTGTAAGCCAGTCACTTCTTGCCTTTGTAGCTTCTCCTCCCACCCCCATTTTGGGTAGCCAGTGTCCAAGTTGCCCATCCCTGTTTACCCTGGAGTCATGGGAATGATCCCTGCTGTAAAGATTTGTTCTCTCTTTTGAGCTAATGCATCCATAGGTGTAGGTCAAGTTTATCAAATTGTAGCAGATTACTATATTTTACCCTTTTATTTCTTCTTTAAGTCAGGTTCTGATCACCCAGCCATTGAAGTCAGGTCAAGTGGGTATTATCTGCAAATGTGGGTGTTGTGCATCTCTCCTTATCAGCTGGACACTTCACATTCCACTCTAGTCCTCTGTGGCTATGTCACTGACTCAGGGCCCAGGAGTCCCCAGGTCTTGCCACACTGCTGGCCAACCAGGTCTCCACCCGAGTTCACAGGAGTCTATTGAACAGGGTAGGGCTTAGCTTGCTGCTTCATTGCTGTTTTTCTCTCATTTACCCTTATCGGTGACCAGCGTGGTCACCAGTCAGACTGCATGTCGGCTAGTGTAGTCCCCTTGAATCTTACTTAGTCTTGAAAGGGGGTTTGCCCTGAAGGGTCCTGGCCACTTGCCTTGATATCTCCTGGGCGAACAACTTAATACCATTATTTCTTGATCATATGTTACCTCTTGAAATGATTGAACATTGACCATTTCTTTTTACTACAGTGACTCTTTGTATTCCTTTCATCTTCTTTTGATGCTTTCTGCACCATTCAGTATTTTGTCCATGTTGTTGGTATTATTAAGTGCGTTGGCTGGTGGATTTGAACCACCAAACTTTTGGTTAACAATGCAGTGCTTATCCTACAGCACCACACCAGGACTCCACTCTGCCCATAGAATCCTTCAATATTTCCAGTCGAGGCTTGAATATTATCTTCAGTTCTCTCAGCTTGATGAATTTCTTTCAGAAATGATGAATGTGTTCTTCCCTCTTAGTTTTTTAACTCCAGGCCTTTACACATTTCATTATAATACTTGACTGTCTTCTCGAGGTACTCTTATGAACTTGTTTTAATTTTTGTCACCTTCTGCCTGAACTTGCATATGAGCAATTGATGGTCTATTCCATACTTAGCCCCTGGCCTTGTTTTGACAGATGATATTGAGCTTTTCCACTGTTTCTTCCCACAGATATAGTCAATTTGATTTCTGTGTATTCCATATACTGTGAGGTTCATGTGTATCAGTCATCTTTTATGTTGTTTAAAAAAGTATTTACAATGACTAAGTCATTGGTCTTACAAAATTCTGTCATGCAATTTCCAGAATTGTTTCTATCACCAAGACCGTATTTTCCAACTACTGATCCTTCCTCTTTGTTTCTAACGTTTGCATTCCAATGACCAGTAATTATTAATACATCTTAATTGCATGTCTGATCAATTTCAGACTGAAGAAGTTGGTAGGATTCTTCAATTTCATCATCATTGGCTTTAGTGGTTGGTGTGTAAATGTGAATAACAGTGTTATTAATCGGTCTTCCTTGTTGTTGTTGTATGTGCCATAGAGTCATTTCTGACTCATAGTATACAGGCTCAGTTACATAAGAGCTCTGTGTCTATAGTTCATATCCCAATGTACAGGGTTTCTGAGGCTGTAAATCTTTACTGGAGCAGAAAGCCTCATCTTTCTCCCATGAAACAGCTAGGCGTATAGATATTATCTTATCACAGACAGCATTGTATTTCAAGATAGAGCTTGAAATATTCTTTTTAATGATGATTGTGAAACCACTCCTCTTCAATTTAACGTTCCCAGCATAGTAAACCACATGACTGATGCAAAATGGCCAATGCCAATTCATTTCAGCTCACTAATGTCTAGGCCAGCTAGACTGCAAAGCCATTTGAACTGCAAGTTCGGCAGTTCAAACTCACCAGCCACTCCTGGGAAACCCTATACAGGGTCACTATGGATCAGAACTGACTTGATGGCACTTCACAACAACAACAACAATGTCTAGGATATCGATCTCTATGTGGGCCATTTCATTTTTGACAACTTCCAGTTTTCCTAGATTCATACTTCAAACATTCCATGTTTAATTGTTAATGATGTTTGTAGCTTTCTCCTCATTTTGAGTTGTGCCTCATCAGCAAATAAAGATTCCGAAAGCTTTACTCCATTCACATCAACTTTACTTTGAGGCATCAGCTCTTTCCCCGTTGTATTTTGAGTGCCTTCCAATCTAAGTAGCTCATCTTACGACACTATCTGACAATGTTCTGCTGCTATTTAGCAGATTTTTAGTGCATAAACATTCAGAAGTAGCCCACTTCTCCTTCTTCCTAGTCTGTCTTAGTCTGGAAGCTCATTTGAAACCTGTCCACTGTGGGTGACCCTGCTGGTATTTAAAATACTGGTGGCATAGCTTCCAGCATCACAGCAACACACAAGCCTCCCCAGTATGACAAACTGACAAATGACTGTGAGGGCAAAGATTTACAGCTTGGAAGTCCTATGAGTCCATTCTGTTCTGTCCTATAGGGTCAGTTGGAGTTGGAATCAACTCAACAGCTTATAACAACAACAGCCTAATTTATAAAGATACAAATAGCTCATCTATGTAAAGTACTTAATGAACCCTATTTGCTCTGTGATAAATGTTGGGCTGCTAATTGTAAGGCTGACAGTTTAAAGCCACTAGTCATGTTCAGTGGGAGAAAGAAAGCTGTCGCTTCCATATCTTTTTATAGTCTTGGAAATACTACAGAGGGTCACTATGAGTCATAATAAACTCAGTGGAGTGGGTTGGGTTGGGTTTATGTAAATTAGTAAACTTAGTGCTTAATAAGAGCTAGCTCCTGTCATTCTTAGAATCATTATTAACAGGCTCAGTTGCTCAGAACTGTGTCTGCAGTTCATATCCCAATGCTAGTTGACATACGGGTGAATAAGAATAAGTCATTTAGGAGACAGAAGGGAAAATTTTACCGTAGTAACTACCTCTAGCTGCCACTTTCTATCAAATATTTAATCAATTCTGAGTCTATGGGTTTCAATATGAATTTAGACATAGAATCATTGAAAGTAAATTTAAAAAAAAATATTCAGGTCCATGGCATTCTTTCTTTATCCTAAACATTTTCACTAGTTTTTTTGTGTGTGGTTTAAAAAAAAAATTTCCTAAAAATAAAAGAAAGGGAGAATAATGCATGGTAAGTAGTGCTTCTCAATTTTATTAAAGAAATAAACAGAATGGTGAACTTGGGACATGGTTATGTTCCAAAGGCAGCCACTCTTCCCCATTGGCGGGTCCTCTTTCCCTTTCCCGTGCACACAAAGATGGCGCCTGTGTGCTCTGTTGCTGAATTGGTTTGCATGGCCAAGGATATTGGAACAGGAAGATGGTGTGACACTAAACCCTGGTTAGTTGTGACTCTCATGGATCCGTTCTGGAAACTTCCTTGAGCAAAAACTCCCATTTCATTTTCAGGAGGGAAGGGTTCTCTAGGATGAGAAGTTTAGACCAGAACCCTCTCAGAAGGAATACACAATACCTACATGGTCTTTGAACAAATTCCAAGGACCTGAAGAAGGCTAAGGAGGAGTTGACAGAAGCCCATCACATCTGAAGAGTGATAGAGTCCCCAGTTCCAAACATGTGGATCCTAATGCACTGATCTCCAGTTGCTTCCATTCCAGGGACATTGGCCATAAGAAATGAGCTGTGGACATTTCTAAAGCTAGTTTGGGAGTGAAGGTCAAAAATAAATATTGGAGGAAACAATCCAGAAGGCTCCCATAAGTTTAGAAGGCTGCAAGGAAGGAAACAGCACTACTGTGACTCTGTTGCAAATGAAACATAAACATGATTTTGATTTTCATGAACATAAGTCCAGCTCCACAGATGGCCGAGAAACATCACCTGAGAGTCTTTATGCCTCTGGATGGAGCTTTGCATTTATAAATATACAAGAAGATTTGAGCTTCTCAGACCTTCAGCAGCATCTCAGCACTGCAGAACCAGACCCATCAGGCTAGTTTATGAAACTCAGGCTGAGTTTTCTAGAGGCTAGACTCTACTTAAAATTATAGCTATGGCATTTAACAACAACAGCAAAGCAACCTCTTGGAGTCCTGGGATGGCACCGTATGATAATCGCTGGATTGCAAGTTTGGTTTGAACTACAATCCACCAGTGTTTCTCAGAAATCCTATACAGGGTCCCTATGAGCTAGAACCCGACTTGAGGCATTTAACAACAACAGAGACCTCTTGGGACTTCTGGTGTGGCATTGTAGGATAAGCACTGGTCATTGGTTCAAACCTACAAGTTATTACTCAGAAACCCTATACAACGTTGCTATGAATCAGAAACAAACAACACTTAACAACAACAACAGGTCTCTTGGGGGTAGGGAGCAGGATCCCTGGGTCTGAACATGGTTAATGTGCTGCTGCTAATGAAAAGATTCACTGTTCAAGTCCACTCAGAGATACTTCAGAAGAAAGACCTGGCTGTCTACTTCAGAAAACTCAGCCATTGAAAACCCTATGGGAGCACAGTTCGACTCAGACACATGGGGTCACCATGAGTCAGAGATGGTTCCAGGGCAGAGGTCTCTTTAAAAAAAAAAAAAAAAAAATAAAAAAAAAAAAAAAAATCAGAAACAGAAAGAAAAAGAGGGAGACGAAAAGGGAGGGATGGTGATGGAAAAAGAATTTGACATTTATTCCTCAAAAGGCAAGGCCTGTGATTCACAGAATATTTTTTACTCTGGATTTTATCTTCAATCAAAGCTCCAAGCCAAATGTGGTGGAAAGTGAACATTTGCCAAGTGGGGAGCAGCCATCTAAGGTGGAACATTTTGTCCCTCCCTGTGCTGAAGAAAGAAGAGAAAACTGAATACATTTGGAATCAATGAGTCCAATGGACTAATGAACTAATGGACCATGTGAACATCAGTCTCCATGACCCTGAGACCAGAAGAAATAGATGGTGCCCGGTTGACGCTACCAACTGCTCTGAAAGGAATCACATTAGAAGGTCCTGTATAGAGTGGGGGGGTGGGGGGGAATGTGGGACAAAACTCAAAATCATAAAAACAATAGTGCCCTTACTGGTCAGAATGAGATCGAAGAAACTCTAAATGACAGCCTTTGGTTACCCTTCGGTCTGTAACTGAACTCACCCTCATGGCTCAATTTTCAGCCAAGTGGTAGCTATGCATATACGTGGGGCAGTAACACTAATAAGGCACACTCACCATGGAATGGCCAACCATTCAAGATCACAGGGGCAGCATTTACTTAAGAACAAATTGTAGAAGGGTTGGGAAGGAGGGTGGAATCGAAATAAAAATCATAATGAGGAAGAATAACTGATTCTGCACGGAGGGGGTATTTACAATTATTGAAATGAAACCAAGCATATAATTTACTGAATCTAAAATTGAGGATCTGTTTTGTAAACCTTTGCTCAATTCACAACATAAAAAAATTTTAAAATGTGTAGACAGAAGCATCTCCCTTTGCAAATAAGGTACAATCTTGGTTTGTGCACCTGCCTCAAAGCTGAATAGGGCATATGCAACTAACTAGGACACCCACACCAGCTTGAAGGGAGAAAGACCTGAAGCTATACCACAGGGTAAGATGGAATCAAATTTGAAAGACAGCCAGTCTTCATCTGATGTCAGTGGACAAATGTTTCTTTGGTAATATTCCAAGATTAAGGACAAAAGTGTCATCCTGCCCACAGAAATGATACCAGGCACCTAGAAAACTACATTAACCAACTTTCTGCAAATGTACTTAGGAAGTACTTCTCCAAAGGTTCAGAGCAGACTGAATGACTACCACGTTTCCCAGTTTCTCAGCTACTCTCATATCTTCCCTGTGTCTTAATTATCTAGCGCAGCTTTAACAGAAATATGGTAAGTACATGGCTTTAACAAACTGATATTTATTTTCTTACACTTTAGGAGGCTACAAGTTCCAATTCAGGGTACTGGCTCTAGGGGAGGGCTCTATCAGTTTTAGTTTCAGTTTCTTTCGTGTTCTTGGTGTTCCTTGAAGATCTCCACGCGGCATCTATGAGAAGCTTCAAAAAGTTCATGTAAAAATTCCATTTTCTTTTAATTCTATTTTCCACAAGCTTTTTGAAGCCTCCTCACATCTTCCTCTGTTTCTCTTTCTTGCTTCTATGCCTAATTTGGTCTTTTATATCTCAAAGGTGATTGTTTAAAGCATACCTCTTACTGTTGTGGCCTTACTAATATAACAAAGAAATCTCTATTCTCAAATGAGATTACTTAAATAGGTATGAAACCGAAAAAAACAAAAAACAACCAAGCCATTGCCATTGAGTCAAGTCTGACTCACAGTGATGCTGTAGGACTGAGCAGGGTTTCTGAAGCTGTACATCTTTACTGGAGCAGCCTGCCGCCTCGTTCCCCTGAAGCTGGGGGATTTGGATCACTGACCTTGTGTTTGGCATCCCATGCGTAACCCAGAGTGACACCAGGACTCTATGGATTAGAATTTAGAACACATATTTTGGGGGAACACAATTCACTCCATAATACCCCATAAAGGGTTCCTTTCAGCTCTAATGTTTCTCTAATCTTCAAAACTAGGCGAATGTATTGTTCTAGAAATAACATCATGCTTTGAGCTTTGATCATCATAGCACACATTGTCGCCTACCTGTGTCACTTACATAGTAACTGTTTTCAATATATTGAAGCCTGGACCTCCAACTCTCAGTGGCCACATCTCAATGCCTTTGGACTTTTGCTAGAATCAAGGAAGATTTTAGCCCAGATTTCAGCAGGCTGGAAATGTTGGGGAATGAACACCTTCCCAGGAGTCCTAGGGTGACGCTGTGGGCTAATTTGCTGGACTGCAGAGTCAGTTTAAACTACAAGCTCAGCAGCTGCTCCTAATCAGGGTCACTATGGGTCAGAATAGACTCGACAGCAATTAACAACAGACTTCAACCAATGACTCTTGGGAGTTGGTGTATAAATACCTTTAAATGGGATAATTCTGAGAGATGTGATATATACCACTTCCCAGAATTTCCCCAGATGCTAAGCTCCAGTTATCCATATAGTACACCGCTTACTAACAGCGTTCACCTTCCCTGAATCATGTCCTTGTTTTCCTATTGATATTCTCTGTACTTCTGCAAACCTGTTGTTGTTAAATGCTGTCAAGTCAGTTCTGACTCATAGGGACCCTGTATAGAGTTTCCAAGGAGTGGCTGTTGGGTTTGAACTGCCAGCCTTGATATTAGTAGTCCAGTGCTTATCCTATAGCACAACATGTTAAGTTATTAAGTACCGTCAAGTCAGTTTCAACTCATAGAGACCCTGTGTAGGATTTCCAAGGAGCAGCTGGTGGGCTTGAACTGCTGACTTTGTGGTTCCCTGTCCAGTGCTGATCCCTCAGCGCCACACCAGGATTTTAAATCCTTATCTCAAAATCTGTCTCTGGGGAAGCTCGCACAGAGACAGACACCAAAATTCTTAGCTAAATTTTTGTTCTTTGACAAACCCACTTTAACTCTGAATTTTAAGAAAGAAGCTTTACAACAGTGATTTGATGAATTTTGGGGTAAATAGTAAATCTCCAAGTCTAGAAATTAGGCAAAATACTCAATAACAACCTCTTGAATCCCAAAGTAAAGAGAATTGGACTAAGTTAAGTATGTTACTCATCAGTAATTATTTTTTTTAATTTACAAAGAATTTATTTAATAATAATTTTTACAAAAACCAAAGGTAAATTTTTTATCAGTGAGGGAAAAAAAGCCATATTTTAATACAAAATCACGAGAAGAAAATGCATATCAAAGAAGAGCAACAAAATGGACTTTACAAAACCCAACAGCACAACTGACAGGAAGTTTGCTAAGCCTACACCTCTACAAAGTCTGCAACCAGGCTAACTGAAAATAAACACACAACTCCCTAAAGCCAACACAAAAATATATACAGTGAGTGTATAAGAGATTCAGAAACCTCACTGGGAGAGGAGGAGGAACATACACACATATGCACATCTAGACATGTTTTCCTTAATAGCATGTACTCAGTGTTCCTTCATTTCACTCAGCGAAAAGAGAACCTTGATGTGGAGCTATTCAGTGCAAAAGTTCACATTTCTAAGAAGCTGTTCATTGAAAGTGTTAAATGTGTTTTGAAAAGTAAAAGCTACAAACAGAAATTGCTACATGGTATTTGTCATTTAGTTGTAACATTTCCCAAAAAAATTACAGGAATGTCAGTGATGAGCAGGTGACCAGTCCTTCCAAACCTTGCAAACTGTGCACAGAGGAGATGGAAAGAGCACCCTTTATCTAGATTAGTAAGGAACTGTCATCTTCACATCAAGGACACTGCTCTGGAATCTACCACTGCCCATCCCCAGGGGTCCTGACACACAGGTCTCTTCTACCGGACTCGACAGTTCTCACTGCTCTTGAGGTCAGGTCCAGCATCTGGGCTGGGGGACCAATGGCCTCACTTGGCCCTCAGACCCTCTCTGGGACAGTCAGCCAACCATCTCTCAGGAAGGTTTCTGACGGAAAGAGATCTTGAGCTGGGTTCCCGGACAGCAGCGCCTGAGTCAGCTGGGCTCTGTTGAGCAACCTAGGCCTTTTGTGATTTGTTGCCACCAGCTGTTGGTTTGGAGGCCTCAGCAAGATTTTCTTTGTGGGACTTAAAGCGGATGGTACTAATTTCTGTGCAGCAAGGTGGGGGCTGGTCCTGGTGGCCATGGTTATCAGTAATTCTTTTTGCTATTCATTCTGTCATTTTTCCCACCTCCTATATATTGATTGTAGTGCAATGGATCACTTTTATATGCTCTTTCTCACCATGGTCTTATAACTTCCACCAATGATTGGACCTACCAAAGGGATCGGACAGATTGCTAATAATGCAAATAAGTTGCATGATACCATTGTGTGAGTGGGACCATGTAAATAAGACATGTTGTTGTTGTTGTTAGGTGCCATTGAGTTGGTATTGACTCATAGCACAGCAGAACGAAACACTGCCCAATCCTGAGCCAACCTCATTATAGTTGCCATGCTTGAGTCCATCGATGTTGCTACTTGGCCAACCCATCTCATTGGGGGTCTTCCTCTTTTTCTCTGACCCTCCAACTTACCAAACATGCTATCCCTCTCCAGCGACTGGTCCCTCCTGACAATGTGTCCAAAGTATGAGAGACGAAGTATGGCCATCCTGGCCTCCAAGGAACACTCTACTCTGTCTGCACTTCTTCCAACATGGGTCTGTTGGTTCTTTTGGCAGCCTGTGGCACTTTCGGTATTCTCCTCCAACACCATAACTCAATTACATAAATTATTCTACAGACTTCCTTATTTACTGTCCAGCTTTCACATGCACATGAGGTTATTGAAAATACAATGGTTTGGGTCAGGCACACCTTATGCAAAGCTGACATCTTTGCTCTTCAACACTTTAAAAAGCTCTTGTGCAGCAGATTTGCCTAATGTAATAC
>NW_006408724.1:1908471-1917967 GCF_000296735.1 Chrysochloris asiatica
TGTGCACAATAGGTGACCCTGCTGGTTATTTAAAATACCAGTGGCAAAGCTTTCAGAATCATAGCAACTCACAAGCCACCACAGTATGACAAACTGACAGATGAGTGGTGGAAATAAGACATATGGAACCCTAATGAGCAGATTGGTCTGTTTGTCATCCCATTAGACTTAAAATGACCCATTCCTGAGGCAAAAAGGGAGAACCACTAGTATTAGAATGAACAATCATGAGTGTGGTGCACCCTTTAGACCCAGGGTCTTAACACTGAGAATTTTCTAGACCCAGGAGATATATTACAAGATAGATAGACTCAGGATACAGTGTCATGCTACAGATTGCATTTGGTCTCATTAAAATCATAGAGCCGTAACACTGGAGATAACTTGAGATGGTGTATTAATTATCTAGTGCTATAACAGAAATACCACAAGTGTATGGCTTTAGCAACCAAAAATTTATTCTCTCACTATTTATTGTCAAGTGCCAGTGAGCTGATTCCGACCCCTAGCAACCCTGTATAGGGTTTCTGAGGAGCATCTGGTGAGATTGAACTTCCGACCTTGCAGTTTAATTGGTTTTGCAGTCTGGCACATTAACCCACAGTGCCACATAAGAGGCTAGAAACCCAATTTCAAAGCACCCGCTCTGGAGAAAGGTCCTTGTCTCCTTTTAGCTAATATAGACCCATACTCTGTGAAGATGTCTGTGCGTGTGTTGGCATCAATCTGTCACTAGATTGGTGCCCAATTTCACTTGGTTGAGTAGGGCAGAGGCCCAGGGGTCTGCCCAGGGAGAAGCTGCCTGAGAGCCTCCCCAAAAAGCTGTCCAGACTGAAGAACTATGTGCTGAGTCATTTCTGATTCTGAATTGTAAATTGTTACCTTTCTAGAAAACCCCATAATTGTGAATATTGTCTATGGCCATTGCAAGTTATTTTAGCACTCAGTAGAGAAGTAGAGAGTGCCGTGGATGGCACAGCTGGTGATAGAAGTAATGAAAAGGTGGGAAGGTGGATGTGTATCTGGCCCCACTTCATAGAAATCAGTCTTGGGCTGTTGATCGTCTCCTCTTTCCTTGTGAAGTTAGAGAAGATTAGACACCATGTGCCACATGTTTTGTTCATTGATGGAATAAGGAAGTCTATCAAATGACCAAAAAAGTAAACTGTAATGTCTAGAGGAGTGATGAATGTTGTTCTGGTGTGGCACTGTGTGCTAATGCACTGGACTGCAAAGTCAGTTTGAACTACAAGGTCGCCGGCTCAAGCTTACCAGCTGCTCCTTGGAAACCCTCTGCATGGTCATTATAGATCGGAACCGACTCAACGGCATTTAACAACAACAGCTCTCAGTTGGCGATGCTGTAGAATAAGTACTGGACTTCTAACTAAAAAGGTCAGCAGTTCAAAGCCACAAGTTTCTCCCAAGGGGAAAGGTGAGGTTTTCTGCTCCTGTAAAGATTCACAGCCTCTGAAAGGGTTGCTATCAGTCAGAACTAACTCCATGGCACCTAACAACAAAACTGCCACCTAGAAGAAAGACTGGAAAACTGCTTCCATAAAGACTGAAAAAAAACAAACAAACAAACAAAAAACCTATGGGGTAATTCTAATCTGTAACACATGGCATTGCCATGAGTCAGAACCAACTTGACGGTAACAGGTTGAAGTGGGTTTTCATAATGTCCAGCCAACACAATGTGAGCTAACGGGTGATCTGAAATCTAGGCTCCAAGCCATGCCGTTAGTCATTATTTGAATCTTTAAGAATAATTGTATTTGTACCATTTTCATTAGCCAAAGTTTTATCACTGATCAAAATCTTGCTGCAAGCTCCTTTTAAGTTTTCTTGAGCAACAGACAACTGTAATTATCTTTCTCCTTTTCTGATTAGTATATTTTGTAGAGTGGTGTGGTTGTCAGTGTTCACATGTGTGTGTAATTTCTTTTTAATTTATAGTAGTAGGAGTCATAGATGGAAAGTAAAACCAGTGGGAAATACAAAGACAACGTACACTAAATAGAGATGAAGGGGAAAGGAGATGAGAACCACACCAGGGTGTAGATTCCAAGGGGTGAGGAAGCCCAGCTGGGCCAGCAGGGATAATTGGTGTAGACCATCCATCGCTGAGGGCTCAAGAAATGCATCCCTACTTCTCTTTGTCAATGATCCTGATGCATCATTAATTGAAACTAGAATATTGGGTTGGGAGGTAATGCTGCCTCCCTCCCATGGAATGGTGATTTATTTGGAAAACTCTAAGGAGCTGTGGTAGCATAGTTGTTACAAATTGGGCTGTGAACCGCAAGGTCAGCAGTTCAAAACTACCAGCTGTTCTGTGGGAGAAAGATGAGGCTTTCTGCTCCCATAAAGACTTACAGCCTTGGAAACCCTGGACAGGATCACTATGAGTCAGAACCAACTCCATGGCACATAACCACTAACCACCAAGCGTAGTGTTAATGAGTCAGACTGCTAACTTCAAGGCTAGCAGTTTGAAACTACCGGCCATTCCGTGGGAGAGAGCTGAGGCTTTCTGCTCCTGTAAAGATTCATAACCCAGAAACCCTATGCAGGGTCGCTATGAGTCAGAACCGACTCCACGGCACATTACCACCACCACCTAAGTCAGAGACAAAAGAGGCCTGGTGGTGGTGATATATGGCAGCACTGGAATGCTAACCACAAGTTAGGCAGTCCAAACTCACCTTGGGAGAAAGCTAAAGTTTTCTGCTACCATAAAGATTTACGGTCCCAGAAACCCTATACAGGGTTGCTCTGAGTTAGAATTGACTGGATGGCATGGGTTGATGAGAACAATGGTTGCCAAACCAATGTTGGAATCTCTTGAGTCATGGAATCAAAGAAATGGACTGTTATACACACCCACATGAACTTGGGAGTAGATTCTTCCAGCAAAAGTTTACTTCAACAGAGGTGTCTTCATCACAAGGAGAATAAATGAGCTGTCATACACAGAATCTAAGACTATTGTATCATCATTTAATAAGCCATGGGAGGAAACAGTGAACTGAAGGGTCTTCATGGTAGTAATGCATAATGTGCTCACAGGACTGGGGTTATAAGACAAACGACAACCCAGTTAACCTTCACTTAAATTGGTCTGTCCTGCCCGATAGGAGTTAGAAGCATCTGCTACTATTGTTAGATACCAGAAATTGATTCTATCTCAATGTGACAGAGTATATTTACAGAAATGGTGACCAGGTCTTTTCTCCCACAAATTCGTGTGGCTCCAAACTGCCGATTTTTTCTTTAAGCAGTCAACAGAAAGCCCACTTTTCCATTT
The DNA here is from genome assembly GCF_000296735.1 of Chrysochloris asiatica. Taxonomy (NCBI): domain Eukaryota; kingdom Metazoa; phylum Chordata; class Mammalia; order Afrosoricida; family Chrysochloridae; genus Chrysochloris; species Chrysochloris asiatica. The sequence goes on from NW_006408724.1 coordinate 1,911,782, forward strand.
CCTAACCTTTGCACCACCTGGGTTCCTTGAAATGCATACTAAGTAATTGTAAATCAACTGTTAAGAATTAGCAGGCCTCTGGCAGCAGGACAGGTGGAGAGGCTAGAACTGTGGGTTACCACCTGGCAGCAACCGCCTTCACACCTTTACAGACAGCCAGTGGGGGCTAGTGGTACGTTCCCAGTTGCAGACCCTGCCCTCGGCCCTCTGGGGTGAGCCAGGAGCAGCCCCGCTGAGGGTCCCAAGGGCATCCCAGCTCTGAGTGTTTGTCTGGCATCCTGCAAGTCTCAACTCCCTGGAGGGCTTGGAGTTCCCTTTGAAGCGCTTTGCACAACAACAAACAAATCATCTCAACTTCAAAGTAAAATCCATACTGGAGTAAAAAAAAGCCTTTAACTCTGCTGAAACATTCAGAAGTCTGTTTTTCCTTTCCACTCATTTGAAAGAACTTGAAGAAGAAATAAAATGGCAGTGGTTTAAAGTTAATATTCAGGATGAATGATGACAATTCAGATGACAAGGCAGAAAATTAATTACAATCCTTATTTATCAGTAATAAAAATGGAAATATGTATCTGTACCACCAAAAATCACCACTTACACAACATCCTTCAACTAATGTGAATTGGAATTCTGCTAACCCAGATGACATGGATTGATTATGAAACCAACCCTGCTAAAGACAATGGTGAAAATATTTCTTTGAACCATCAGCGCCTTAAAGTCCTTGATCACCAAAAATCTTCAAGTGATTTTAGTAGCAAGGGGATATTAGAGATGCACAAAGATTTCATGTGTCAGATTTCTGCATATGTTTTAAATACAGAGAATCCTGAGTACCTGCGTAATAATTATCATTCCCTAGAAGTTCTGGCCCAGAGTGTTGAGCCTTCCTGCCTTTCCTATGGAAGGCAAAGGATAATTTGAACTGTACAAAGCCACCCCACTGCCTTGAAGCTTACCTAAACATTTATAACACTGATCATGCCATTGATATGAGTCCATCTTTTCATACTCCTGGAATTCTGTAATGAACTGGTTTGTGAAATGGAAATAAATACATCCTTATCTGCTCTACTCTTGTCACCTTCCCATTTTGATGAGATGCATATGAGCGAAAAGAGTCTGATTAAGAGAGAGTCAGAAACTCCCTAGCAATATTATCAGAGGCCCAAAATGCAACTTGCACAGGATTTCCTGATGTGGTGCTGCTCCAAATATTGAAAATCCATGTCAGTATTCTTCAGGAAAGGGCATCAGTGGGTATACAGAGTGAGTCACAGCAAAGCCTAGCTGGAGAACAAAGGATACAAGCTCTAACATCAGTTTCTGATGGCATGGATGTTACTAAGGGGTCTGTAGTATGAGAGTTCTTTTGTTTGTCCATAGATGAACCAAATAGTGAGACACATTCACAGAGCTCATACGAACAAAAGGAAATGGGCCAAAATTTAAGAGAAACGGTGTCCAATTGTCTTATAGATGATGAATGCCCTTTACTAGTGCCAGCTTTTGATAAAAGTAAAGTCCAACTACTGAATCCACAGCATCAAAGTCACTTTGATTAAAGACACACAAATTTCTTCCAATGAAAAGGATTTGGGGACCCAAAATGGTAACTCAGAATTGATGCTTGTTGAAACAAAAGGTGGCTACATCATTTGAATTGTCTTGGACTGCAAGTAATCTGGTCACTAGTCAAATCACAGTTTGCATGTCAACGCTAGTCTTAGAATCCACAAATCCTATTTCATTTGTTGAAGCAATGGGGAAGCAGTGGAGAGAAGAGTAATTAAGAGCTTAGAAATTTACTGAAGTTGAAGGAAACTCTTATGAGCACATCTGAAACTAGTCTAGGAACATCAACAACCAAAACTAATATCTCTGTAGGCAGCAAGGTTAGAAAAACTGAAATGATAAGTTATCCAAGACCAAACTTCATCAGTGTCTTCCTCAAGACAGCTGGCAGCTCTGAGCAAAACACCAAAATCGGACTTGAATGTGAACACAAACACAGAAATCCTAATTAGCAGATGCATCAGCAACAATTTAATAAGCTGGTTACTAACCAGGCTGTGCTTGTTAAAAGTCATTCTAAAAATGCTTCACACAAATTTCCATGAACAACATCTCCTATGACATTGAATAAGGAAGATGTTGACAAAGCAGTTCTCATAATTCAGCATGTGAGACTGGGTCTGTCCCTACATTTTTTTCAGAAGATCAAAGGCATGTTCCCAGATAAAATGGAAATCACAGCATGTTTGAGAATGACATATGCTTCCAACATTGATCGGATTAGTCCTGAAAAAAAGGGTGAAAAAGGAAATGGAACACCTATGGAAAACAAAAGCTAACAAGGGATATTTTGAATGAGACCTTTGAGTATGATTTCTCTTTGGGGTCTCAGCGTCAAAAACTGTAACCTCCTCAGGCTGGAATATATCCAAACCAGACTCCTCCAGCTTGAGGAAAACACCTGGTCCAAAAGCTAATCACTGCTTCAACTACCTGAAAAAGCCAGCAATGAAATGCAAACAGCTGACAAGGAATTTTCCCAGAAGCTAAGCATGCAGCACCAGACTGATCTAACAGTTTAAGAACTAGCTTAAAGAATTTTGTACCACGGAGTGTGAACGCTTCAGAACATTTATCAAAGAAGTATAAAATCCAGTTGTAAGGGCAGTTTGACATCTGAAACATGACCCATGAAACCTCTAAGTTGGAGGCTGAAGCTAGCCATTTGGAGAAAGTAGAATTGCTAAAGAAGATGTATAAAACCTCCCTTTCAGAAATCAAGAGAAGCCATGAAATAAAAAAGAAATCACGTGAGGATTTGCATTATGAGAAACAGGAAACACGAGAGAAACAAATCCATGATCTGAAGAGGTTAAATGATACTTTAAATGAAAGGGTGAATCAGAAAAACAAAAAAGAATGTCGAAAATGAAAGCAAATTTTAAAAATTCTCAGCTCATGTGTCTGGAACAAGAGTTAAAAAGGTTTGAAGAATGAGAAACTGCATCAAGTCCATGAACATGGAGAAACTGGTGGACAGCAACACAGCCCTGGTTGACAAATTGCAGCTAGTCCAGCAGGAGAACGAGGAATTAAAAGCTCAGATGGACAATAACATGGCAATTTCAAGGCAACTTTTTCACCGAGATGGCCGTTCTCCAGTAGTCCTTGGAGAAGGAATCGTATGTCAACAAACAGCTGTCCAATGAGCTCTGGTAGTGTAGTGGTTACGAATCGGGCTGCTAATCTCACGGTCAGCAGTCGAAACTACCAGCTGCTCCGCGGGAGAGAGATAAGGCGTTCTGCTCCCGTGAAGATTTACAGCCTCAGAAACCCTGTACAGGGTCGTTACGAGTCGGAACCGACTCCACGGCACATAACAACAACAACATGGAGAACGAGGAGCTGCTCTGGAAGCTGCACAGTAGGGACTTGTGCAGTCCCAAGAGGTTCCCCACATCCTCAGCGGTCAAGAAATTCTGACTCCTTCCCCGGCCCCAGCTTCTCACCTAGATGACACTTCCCGGAAGCTGGGAGACTACCTGGAAGCACTGTGATACAGGTCTGCCAGACTGACCCTAATGATGATCATGGGAGCAAGAGCTACACTTTTGTTGATGTTGTGTGCTGTGGAGTCGGTTCAGAATCTTAGCGACCCTGTATAGGGTTTCCAGAGAGCACCGGGTAAGTTTGAATCACCGAACTTGTGGTTCAAACCAACCTTGCGGTCCAGTGCTTATCCTACAGTGCCACACCAGGACTCCAATAATCACATATAACTGGAAAGTAACCAGCACTGGAGTGGGTAACTTAGGGAAATGGAACTCTGGAGTAAGACTTTTGAGTGGGAGTAAGACCCATGACTCCTCCAAAGAGGATCTCGGAATTCATCCGCGTGGACGTTATTGCACTAAGCGCTTAAGGAACGAGAGAATCTTGCTCATTGCCTCCTACGTATAAGGACAGAAACTCTCAGGGGCCTATTAAGGTAAAGATTCATAACCTTTAATATGCTCTTCACCATAGACACCTTCTTAGGATTTTTATTTCAATCTGACTGAGGCTGTGTGAATGAAATGAATGTATTAGTGTCCTGGGTCTGATGTTGTGTGTTGAAAATCAAAAGTTGAATGTAGCTGAATAGGTATTAATCAAATAATAGTGTACACAGCTCAGCAAAAGCCACAGGAGAAAGAGCAATAGCTGCTTGAATTATGACTATGACTAACTCCGCTCAGCCCTTTGACATGGAGCAGATTACCTCAGGGCCAGCTTTGTGGTCTGTGCATTCTCTGTATCTATTTGGAGTAACTCCGTTGGCTGTTTTTCAAGGCTGAAACTAGCTAGGTTTTTCTGGAGATTTTAAATTTATTCATGTAATCCTAGCATCATACTATGATCCACGTTCTCAGGCTGTCAGCAAATGTAGTCCCTTAGTTTTTCTAAAAATCTGTATCAAGAAAAAGGGCTATACTAATAGATATTTTCTGCTGTAATTTAACGTGCTATCCTTGCAGATTGGAACTGTCATCATCTCTCCCCTTCTTCCACATTTAACTCATTTCTCTCTCCGCCATCCAGAGCCACAAAAGCCAACCTTTTATCTCCTCCTACGTTTTTCTGCCACAATGATCAGGAATATGCTTTTCCAAAGTCAGCTAATATTCAAGGTGCTGAAAGCACTTGCCAAATAAACTAAGGCCTGGATCTGATACTACAAATTTTGGGAAAGCTTAGAGAGAATAAAGCACGAGAAAGAGAAAGTCATTGGCTAGCAGAACTAAGAAAGCTAAGACTAAGTGTGGTTTATTGACTCAGGGCATCTTGCTTAACCAGTGATGCAGTATTTGATAGAACAAAACATTCTGGGGAGATAATGCTGTTTCCTTGTATACTTTGAGGAATCTTTTTGGCTTTGGAAAAGGAGCAGAATAGCCAGCTAATAAGCTGAAAATTCAGCTTTCAAGTGTCTTTCAAGTTACATTTCAATTTCTTAGTAAAACTTTGTTACCCTCCCAGTTCTATGACCTCGAGGAGAGTAGAAAAACTGATTTTTTCTCCTTCATTCTGCATGTATCAACTTTGTAATGTCAGTATTTATTAACCTGTATTCCTGACATTTGATGACTGCACAGATAACCCCAATAATAAGAACAAATTCAGAATTCTAAGGGTGGGTGTTTTAAGTTCTCATTTCCTTGTACATTACATGTTGTTGTTAAGTGCTGTTGAGTTGGTTCTGACCCTTAGCGACCCTGAATAGGGTTTCTGAGAAGTGGCTGGTGAGCTTGAATTGCCAACCTTGGAGTTCAAACCAACTTTGAAGTTGCCATACCAGGACACACAACGCCACACCAGAACTCCAGCATAGTGAAGTGATATTCAGGATGCATGTTTGTTTAATTAGTAATAGTGTCTGAACACTTTGACCTCTAATACTCTATTATGTATGCAACCTCTCATATTTGTTTCTGATAAATTAGAATGTAGGCTCATTGACACCTCATGGAATTTCTCTGGTGACACTTCCAAGTTGTTCTCAATGTCATTAGCCAAAGTTGGGTTTGCCATTCATCCCCCATGCATGGTAAATCCTGTGCTGTTCTCAACGATCCTCCATACTATTTAGGCATCTGGGGAAATTACTATAAAATGTCTTCAGAGGATGGGAGACATAGGAGAGTAGATAGGAAATTAAATATGAAATTTATGATTTTTTCAAACCAAATGTAGAGTACTAACTGTTGGCACTTGATAAAATAATGTGGGTGTGTAACCAACTGCAGCTGTTACTCAGTTTGTAGTAATGTTGTTGTTGTTGCTACTGTCGTTAAGTGCTATTGAGTCAGTTTCAACTCAGTGATCCTGTACAGGATTTCTGAGGAACAACTGATGGGTTTAAACTGTTGACCTTGTGATCCATAGTCCAGTGCTGATCCTACAGCACCACACAGGAGTCGTTGTAGTAATAGAAAGTACATTTTACTCGGATAAAATAAATCATGCAGGAACATTCAGTACAGATAAAAAAAATTATTTGGAAAGAATTAGCAGGATCTGGATGGTTGTTGTTGTTAGGTGCCATCGAGTTGGTACCAACTCATAGTGACCCTATGCACAACAGAACGAAACAATGCCCAGTCCTGGGCTAACCTCACAATTATTGCC
>NW_006408724.1:1918352-1919836 GCF_000296735.1 Chrysochloris asiatica
CATATGAGGTTATTGAAAATACCATGGCTTGGGTCAGGTGTACCTTAGTCCTCAAGCTGACATCTTTGCTCTTCAACACTTTAAAAAGGTCTTGTGCAGCAGATTTTGCCTAATGTAATATGTCATTGGATTTCTTGACTGCTGCTTCCATGAGTGTTGATGTTTGGTCCAAGAAAAATGAAGTCTTTGACAACTTCAATCTTTAATAGCCCATGTGAGTAACATTTTACTGAAGGTAGTACAGAAATGGCTGCAAGCATACATTGACAGAGAACTTCCAGAGGTTCAAGCTGGATTCAGAAGAGGACGTGGAACAAGGGATATCATTGCTGATGTCAGATGAATCTTGACTGGAAGAAGAGAATACCACAAAGATATTTACTTGTGCTTTATTGACTACGCAGTGCCTTCGATTGTGTGGAGCATGACAAGCTATGGACAACATTGTGAAGTACGAGTATTCCAGAACACTTAATTGTGCTCATGAGGAATCTGTACATGGACCAAGAGGCAATTGTTTGAACAGAACATGGGAACACTGAATGGTTTAAAATTAGGAAAGGTGTGCGACAGGTCTGTATTCCTTCACCATACTTATTCAACCTGTATGCTGAGTAAATAATCCGAGAAGCTGGGTTATATGAAGAAAAACATGGCATCAAGATTGGAGGAAGACTCATTAACAACCTGAGATATGTAGATGATACAACCTTGCTTGCTAAAAGTGAAGAAGACTTAAAATACTCATTGGTGAAGATCAAAGACAACAGCCTTGGGTATGGATTGCATCTCAATGTAAAGAAAACAAAAATCCTCACCACTGGACCAATAAACAACATTCTTATCAATGGAGGAAAGGTATAGTGTGGTTTATTCATCTGGGACAAGAGGTAAGGAACATAAGAAAGGTGTAATGACATCGACCTATTTTGAGGCAGAAGTAGAGGAAATTAGAATTTCCCACTGAAAGTCTGTTAGTGGAATACCAGGAAGTACTGGGCAGTAAAGGGATGACTGGTTATTAGGAAGGGGTTGGGACAGTTTATATTATGAGGAACTGGAAAGGTGAAGTCCAAAATTACCAACCAGGTGAATAAGAAAGCCTGAGTTCTTTAGTTATTGACTTTCAGACTTCTCTCTATCTTTCTTCTTCTTTTTTTTTTTTTTTGAGATCAAATATTATGTATTTCTTTTCTTTTTTTCATTTGTCCAAGGCAATACATTGTTTGATTTCTTTTTTTTTAAAGTTCTTATTGTGAGGTTTACATGGGAGAACATCAGCTTTACACTCATCCTGTCATATTTTGTTTCATTGCAATGATTACAATCCCCTCCATGCATCATCAAATAACCCCAAAGGGTACACCACACAGGCCTGAACCCCACCCCCTGGCCTCCAGCACACAGCCTTTCTCCCTCCCTGAGTCCAGTGTCCTGCTCTCCATTCTTCTCACTTGATGGTCCCAGGAACCTCTGCTCCTGGG
>NW_006408724.1:1931186-1932454 GCF_000296735.1 Chrysochloris asiatica
TTGATTTTGGCTCTTTCCTCTTTTTGGATGTGTGCATTTATCGCAATAAATTGTCCTCTCAGAACTGCTTTCGCCGTGTCCCAAAGATTTTGATATGCTGTGTTTTCATTCTTGTTTATTTCCAGAAACTTTGTGAATTCACGTTTCATTCCTTCTTTTATCCAGTCGCTTTTCAGCAGAGTGGATGCGTAACTGGCATCAGACAGATCCTGCATTGTAAACATTGGTGCTATGCATGCCATTTGCACACCTTGCCAACTGCAATGCCTTCCCAAGCTGCAAGCCGTAACGCATGCGGGCTTCGGTCTGCGCCCCAGTTTTTATTTCGGGGAGGAGCCTTACACAAAGGAAGGCGGGGTTTATTAAGACGGGGTACAGAAGTGAAATGTGATTAACCATTCAACACAGGACACAAGGATTTACAGGTACGAATTCTAAGACATACATCACAAATTGTCTTGATAACATAATGTCCGTAATTTTCCAGAAATTCAAGCAAATTATTATATGGTACTTTTCATGTTCGAATCCCAGGGCAGCAACTCAGTTTCTCCAGGCTAATTAACATGCCTATAGCACCTAATCTCGAATGGGGGAAGGTGAAAAGGATTGAAAGGAATCCCACTGTGTCGGCTGCCAGGGCCAGGTCTGCAGGAGGAATCGAGGTGCCTAGGTGAATGGGCTGCACCTGGAAGCAATTTAAGATGGCAGTCCTTTTGTTCTTTAAACAAAAACCTGGAAGTCACCAATCTACTTCGAGTTAATTCCTTGGGCAGCCTGGCTCTAGCAAACTTGTTTTTGGAACTTTCTACAGCCTCGGCTTTAGGAGCAGTTTTTTTGTTTTAATATTTGTCCATGGCTATCAAGGGTTCATGTATTAAGTTAATATCAAACATAACTGAATAATTTGATAAAGAACAGTTTGGACATACTAGCTCAGAGGCCAGAGTTTGTTCCTCAGAGAGATTTGTTCTCAGAACCTTACACACTGCTAACACAGTGGAGACATTGAGAGAGGCACATTAGGAAACCATTTTCTCAGAGGCTACAGTTACAGGAGTTCAAAGCATAGCAGGAATTAATAGGACTAAAGAGAATTATACAGAGCTAGCCCCACAGTGAGTTTGTAACAGCCAATGAACCTGGGACGTCCGGAGGTTACTTCCTTGAGCCCACAGGGTCTCTGGCCAGCAGGTCGGAGCCCAGCTGTTATGCCAGAATTCGGGGTCCCCAAAGACCACCAAGGAGCTGACGCCTATGCAAGTGCA
>NW_006408724.1:1933689-1937754 GCF_000296735.1 Chrysochloris asiatica
TTATTATGGTAATGTCCTCTTGTTCAATTGCCCTTGTTCAATCATGACATAATGTCTTTCTTTGTATTTTATGCTAGTTTTTGACTTAAGGTCTACTTTATCAGAAATGTATATTGCCATTCCTATTGATTTTTGATTGCTGATAGTTTCATAAATTTTTTTTTTTGAAGGATCCTATTTCTTAACCTGGTGTGGCACTGTAGGATAAGCACTGGACTTTTAACTGTAAGGTTGGCAGTTCAAACCCACCAACTACTCCTCAGAAACCCTACACATGGTTGTTAACAACATTTCTTATCCTTTCTGCTACTCCATCTATTGAATGGTACATTTAATCCATTTACATTCAATGTAACAATTGATAGATATAAACTGACTGCAGTCACTTTGCTGTGTCTGTTTTCTATGGTGCTGGTGGCTTCTGTGTACTACATAATTTTCTGTACTGAGTTCATTTTATCTATGTATTTTCTTGTCATTCTCTTCATTGATGCTGTTTTAATGTTGACTAAATCTTGGCGGTTCTCCTCTTATGTTTTAATATGACAGGGTATTAATTTTCTTTGAGGTTACCCTGTAATTTATTAATGTCTTCCCCAGATTAAAACAATCTGTTTTATTTTGAAATATACTTGATTTCCTCACCATTTGAAAGTTATGTAACTACACTATTCCCTCTTTTTGTATTGTAGTTGGCTTCATTACAGATAAGCATCTCTGAATCCTTATTTTCAGTTTTGTATGTTTGTTTCACTTTGGCTACTTCTATATATGGATTGAGTTCTGGGTGGTGTTGCCATGTATGGTAATCCCAGCTTGTTGCATAGAGCTCATGTTGTCACAGGTAAGGTCCATTCCAAGGAAACAAGTCAGGCACTTTTGGCCATGAACATTCTTAGCAACAAACTTAAATATTCTAAATGCCAGTTCATTTTTCTGTAAGACTCACTCAGAAACATGGTCTGGGAGACAATTTTTATACAACTTTGGTCCTTGAGTCCTTGTTACTAGTATTTTCCCAATAATTTTTTTCATTATACATAGCTGGTGCTTTTGGGCCATACCAGTCTTTCTTAGAAAATGGACTAATCATATTCTTCTTGGTTCCTTTTTGGCCTCCATTCATTAAGTGCTCATCCTTGTTGACCACCATAGTGCTACTGAGAGAGCTTCTGCAACCACCATTAGCTACTCTGAGTAGATTTGACTGCACTGTGTTGAGACTAGGGCTTTGACATGGTTCATTCCAGTCTGACACCCTGATGGTAATTTGCATTACCACCTTAGATATACTGAATCAGAGCCTACATTTTAACAAGATCCCCAGGTGATTCTTAATATAATGTAATTCCTTAGATTGTTATATATAAATCATATATATATATATATGTTCATAAAATCTAGTTGTACATTGGAATACTACTAGGAGCTTTTCAAAATGCAGCTCCACAGCTTCTAGCACTGGATCACTGCCTCCACTTGCCAGAGTAAGCTTTTGGGACCTTGATTTGATGATGGGGCACAACTCAAAATGAGGAGAAACAGCTGTAAATATCCAGTAAAAATCAGAACATGGAATGTAGGAAGTATGATTCTAGGAAAATTGGTAGTTGTCAAAAATGAAATGGAAATGCATGAAGATCAACACTCCAGGCATTAGTGAGCTAAAATGGACTACTATTGGCCATTTTGAATAAATCTATATGGTTTATTATGCTGGGAAGGACAGATTGAAGATGGATGATATCAATTCATCATCAAAAAGTACATCTCAAGATCTATCTTGAAACAATGCTATCTGTGATAGGCTACTATCCCTCCATCTACAAGGAAGACCAATTGATGCTACTATTATTCAAATTTATGCATCAACCACTGAAACCAGGGATGATGAAATTGAAGAATTCTATCAACTTCTTCAGTCTGAAATTGGTCAAACATGCAATCAAGATGTATTGATAATTACAGGTGACTGGAATACAAAATTTAGAAGCAAAGTGGAAGAAGCAGTAATTGGAGTATATGGTCTTGGTGATAGAAATGATGCTGGAGATTGCATGACAGATTGCAAGACCAATGACTTCTTCACTACAAATACCTTTTTAAACAACTAGTATAGTTATTTATAGTATTATAAAAATACTATATACATGGACTATACACATGGACTTTACCAGATGAAATCCATAGAAACCAAATTGACTACACCCGTGGAAAGAGATGGTGGAAAAACCAAAGCCAGGCCATGGGCAGACTGTGGAACAGTCCACCAATTGCTCATATGCAAGTGCAGGATGAAGCTGAAGAAAATGAAAACAAGTCCAGGATAGCCAAAATTTGACCTGAACATATCTCACCTGAATTTAGAGACCATCTCAAGAACAGACTTAATGTTTAGACATTAATCACCGAAGACCAGAAGAATTGTACAATGACATCAAGAACATCTTACAGGAAAAAAGAAAAAAAGGTCACTAGGAAGACAAGAAAGAAAGACCAAAAAGGGTTTTGTAAGAGACTCTGAAACTTGTTCTCTTGCATAGAGATGATAAAGCATCAAAGGTACATTTAAGACATTGGCAAAGAACAAGCCTCCAGGAACTGGTAGAATACAAATTGAAGTCTTTCAACAAACTGATGCAGCACTGGAGGCGCTCATTCATCTATACCAAGACAGTTGGAAGATAACTATCTGGCCAACTGACTGGAAGAAGTCCATATTTGTGCACATTCCAAAGACAGGTGACTCAACCAAATGTGGAAATCATTAGATGATATCATTAATATCACATGCAGGTAAATTTTGCTAAAGGTATTTCAAAACTGGCTGCAATAGTACATTGACAGGGAGCTGCCAGAAGTTCAAACCAGAGTCAGGAGAGTACATAGAATGAGGGATATCATTGCTGACATCAGCTGACTCTTGGCTGAAAGCAGAGAATACCAGAAAGATGTTTACCCATGCTTTATTTAACTATGCAAAGTATTTCTACTGGGTGGATCATGACAAGCTATGGATAACATTGTGAAGAATGAATATTCCCGTACACTTAATTGTGCTAATGAGGAACCTGTACATCGACCCAGAGGCAGATATTCGAACGAAACAAGGGGACACTGGATGTTTTAAAATCAGGAAAGGTATGTGCCAGGGTTGTAGTGTTTCACTATCCTTATTCAGTTTGTATGCTGAGCAAATAATCTAAGAAGATATATTATATGAAAAAGAATGTGGCATCAGGATTGGAGGAAGACTCATTAACAACCAGCAATATGGAGATTATATAACCTTGCTTGCTGAAAGCAAAGAAGACTCAAAATAGTTAATTATGAAGATTAAAGACCACAGCCTTTAGCATGGGTTGCACCTCAGTGTAAAGAAAACAAAAGTCCTCCCCGCTGGACCAATAAATAACATCATGATATAAATGAAAAAAAGATTGAAGTTGTCAAAGGCTTCTTTTTGCTGAAATACATAATCAACACTCATAGAAGCAGCACTAAAGAAATCAAACAACATGTATTGCATTAGGTAAGTCTGTTGCACAAGACTTCTTTAAAGTGCTCAAGAACAAAGATGTTAGTTTGAGGACTAAACCAGGATGGTGAGACTTCATCTCTCATGCTTTGGCATAGTATCAGGAGGGAACAGTCCCTGGAGAAGGACATCATGCTTGGTAGAGTGGAAGGTCAGGGGAAAAGAGTAAGACCCCCAACAATTTGGATTGACACAGTGTCAGCAGCAGTGGGCTCAAGTGTAACAACAATTGTGAGGATGACACAAGACCGACAGTGTTTTGTTCTGTTATGCATAAAGTCGCTATGAGTCAGAATCACGTCGACGGTACCAAACAACAGTAGCTACTCTTGGACTAACACTCCAGACAAGTACTTGATATACAAGAAAAGTTAAAGAAAAAACAAAACAAAAAAGTATATATATATTTTGTTGTTGTTAAGTGCTGTCGAGTCGATTCCAACCCATAGCGACCCTGTATAGGGTTTCTGAGGAGCAGCTGGTGAGCTTGAATCACTAACCTCAGTTCAAACGACTTTGCAGTCTGA
>NW_006408724.1:1938106-1946814 GCF_000296735.1 Chrysochloris asiatica
AAACTTTTCTTAAGCAAAAATATCAAAATATAAAGCAACTGTTTTCTTTGATTCTTCCTCCATCCAGATATATATACTTCTGCAGATAAGACATCTTTCTCTTCTAGCCCTTTCCCAAAGAAACTTGTGTCCTTTGATTTACACCATGCCAAAATGACTCATGAGTGATTCAAAATGTGTTCCCTTTAAATGTTCTTTGAGTTTGGGGGGTGGGGGAATCAAGTCTGAAGGGATATGATCAGTCCTGTAGGGTGGGTGGGACAAGGTTTCCTAACAATATTCTTACAGGACAGCCCTTGCTACCCTTGTTGAGTGAGCATGTGCATTGTCATGATCATAAAAAATTCCTTGGTGCAACTTTCTTGGCCTTTTTGTGGCCAGTACAGTTTCAATTTTTGTACAAATTCTTCATAATAAGCTCCTATGATTGCCCTGTGTCCTTAAAGAAAATCTATCAAGATTATCCCTTTGGAGTACCCCAAAACAGTTGCCATAACCTTCTGAGTTGACCTCTCTTACTTGAATTCAACTTTGAGGGCATCCTCATTTTCCTTAAAATGCTTGATCCATCTATAAACTGCTGTTTTATGTGAGCCAGCATTCTTGAAGTTTGTTGCAAAGCTTCAATGATTTGAGAAGATGTCCAGTTTAGTTTTGTTAAAAATTGTGTTTTAACCCTAACCTCAAAATCTTCTTTCCCCATGGCACACAAAACATCCTTTTTTTGTTTTTTTAAGATGCCATAACCAGACTAAGACAAGTGTATTATTTAGAGGACTTCTCTGCAGCCATCCCCTGATCACAGAAACATGTTTAAACATGTTTTATTTTAAATAAGCCCATGCTTAACAACAACAATGCATGAACTGGAACCCTAGTAGCGATACTTTTTGACTTCCCTTGTATGTAAAGACATTTTCAGATAGCTAGGGAACAGTTGATCTCACAGCTGCCTCATGAGCAGCATCTCGTTACTCATTGTGTATTACTGGTGCTTGGGGTAAGACTGTTGGTCAGCACATTATTGACAAATTCATCAGGGCTCCTCAAGCTTGCTGCCTGATCTTTATCAACCAAAATAGCAAGCTCTTCTGTCCAGATCACCAAAATACATACACAGATTTACTGTTTGAGACCTTAACCTACTTCCATCAAAGTCTGAATTAGAACAACTCCTCAGGGTACAAGGCTTCATACAACATTAGTTCACCAACCGTCTTGTCTGGGAAGTTTTCCGGGAAGCCTGTCTTAGGTGAGTTTGAATATATTATGATGTCATATGACTGCATTACTCCTTTCTCCAGTGGTTTCTTTCTTTCTTTTTTAAAGAACCTACTATGTGGCACTGTGGGATAAAGTACTGGACCACAAGGTCAGTTTGAACCACCAGGCTGACAGTTTAAATTCACCAGTCACTTCTTGGAAAACTTATACAGAGTCACTATGAGTTGGAACTGGCTCAACAGCACTTAACAACAACAACAAAAGCAACTATTTTTAAAGCGTTTTTTGTGTTGCTTCCACTTCCCACATGTGTTTGTTTTGTATGTGTGGGTGTGTATTAGGGGGTGGGGAGTGAGTTTGGGGGCTGGTGGTTTGGCTAGGTGTGAGGGTTAGGGTTAGGACTATGACTACGTCGAGGCTAGGCCTAGGACTTTGTTTAGTGTTAGGGTTATGGTTAGGATTAGGGTAAGTGTTACGGGTAGGCGTTGAACCATGGCTTAGTCTAGGTTTCAAGGTTGTGGTTTATTTTTATTTCATTTTTTCTTGAAATCAACTTGATTTCCTTTTTATTTGGAAGTTGGGTAACTAAATTCTTCCCTCTTTCTGCTTTATTCTGTTGTTGTTGTTGTTGTGACTATATCTCTGGTTCTCTAATTTCAGTTTTATAGGTTTGTTTTAGTTTGAATACTTCTATATCCGGGTTGAGTTCTAGGTGATAATGGCATTTATGACTGATTGTTGTCTGATGTTGTTGGTCCTCTGCCCAAAGAGTTCCCTTTACTATTTTCCATAAGGTTTACACTAACTCTTTCAATTTCTGTGCATCTGAAAATGACCCAATTTTGCTGTCATATATGATGGACAGTTTTACCAGGTACATGATACATGGTTGGTAAATTTTTCTTTCAGAAAAATTTTATACACATTATTCCCTTGTCTTCTTGCCTGCATGGTTTCTGCTTAGAAATCAGAACTTAGAATGATTGGTTCTGCTTTGTAGTAATAAATTTTTATTTTTCCTAGCTGCTCTCAGGAATTATTCCTTGTCTTTGGTTTTCAAGTTTATAATGTATCTTGGTGCTTTTCTCATGGAGCCTGTCCTGTTTGAAGTTAGTTCAGCTTCTTGAATGACTATTTTCTTGTCTTTTATAATGTTAGCAAAGTTTTCTTCTAATACCTCTTAAAGAACATTCTCTATGGGTTTTTTGTTTGTTTGTTATTCTAACCACATGTAAGTTACTTCTCTTGATAGTGTCCCACATAAATCTTAGGCTTTCTTCAATTTTTTTTTTTTTTTTTTTCTGAATACCGCGAGACTTTTCTTCAAGCTCAGTAATTAACCTTCCATTGATTCAGGTTTACTTCTTCGTCCTTTCAGTCGGGTTGTTTATAACTGATGTGTTAGTGTTGCCTTTCTGGTTTTCTAATAGCTGTCTTTGTATGGTTCCCATTTTCCATTATTTTGTCAGTTTGTTTCCTGAAATTTTCTATAGTTTTATCTATGTTTTCCTTGATTTCATCGGCAGTTTTCTCAAACACTGTTTTTATCTAGGAGGTAGAAGTGATGGAAAACCTACAACGCCCTAATTAGTGAAGAAGCCAGGAGTCAATTATATTACTCAGGACATGGGACATGTTTGTGCTTTATGTGGTTACTTGTTTATACATGTACTTGCATAAGATTCCCACCCACCCCCACTGTTGTAAGAATGGTCTTATCTGATGCTGAAGTTCTGTGAAATTGCTTATATTAGGCAGGGAACACTGAGACCAAGCTATGAGTGCACATCAGAAACTATCTGATTCCTGGAAAAGGATGCTTCTTTCTTTCTCAGTTTCCTCTTTTGACCAAGAGCAGACAATGCCACATTGTAGGACATCATGTGTGGTACCTAGATCTCCACTGCTGTCAAGATGACCTGGAGAATATTGATAGAAACTGGACTAGAATTGGTCCACTGCTCCTTTTATTAAAGGAGGAGATGTTGAACAATCTAATGTAATAATGACTGCAGAATGGCATTCAAGACTCTGGACAGGATCCATCAGCCAACTGACATACAAGCAATTACTAGAAACAAAATGGTTATCAATCGGTTTGTACCACAAGGTCAGTGGTTCAAAGTAACTTAGCCACTCCTTGGAAACCCTACACAGGATCACTATGAGTTGGGACTATACTTAACAACAACACACCAAAATAAATTAAATTTACCTTTAAAACATATTTTTTGTTGTTGTTTTGGGTCCTAAACAAACTGCATGAACAAAATTGTGGGAGAAATGATTTACTTAGAACACCGTACACACAAATCATTTATGTGTACTAAATGAACCTGTTGATTCTTATGTCTTCATTACTCTGTGCCAGATATGAATTACTATTTGCTGTTGTGCCCCAGTGAGTTGGTCTGACTCATAGCAACCCTGTACAGGATTTCTGAGGCTGTAAATCTTTACAGAAGCAGAAAACCTCATTTTTCTCCTGCAGTGCAGCTGGTAAATTCAAACTGCTAGCCTTGAGGTTAACAACCCAAAGTGTAAGCCACCTGTGCTTATCAAATTACTATTTATTACATGAAAATACAAGAAAGAAAAAAGTTACACATTTTAAAATACACTGAAAAAAGTAATTCTGTAATGCAGTTTCCAACTAGTGGTCCTCCTTAACCAGTTTATCCAAATTATGTGTTTGGGAACAACATATAATTTCCAATTAACTTTCTAATCCAAGTCACCTATTGCTTACCCTTTATTTTCCAGTAATGTTGATAGCAATCCAATTAGCTATTGTTAATAGGGCTTCAAACTGGTTCCATCCAGTTCCACTCCCTACTGAGAATGCTTTTCCACTCCAGCCCTGATTATTAAATGAAATGGCTAATATACTAAGTAAGGGAAGCAAATTCAATTAGACTTATTGTATATCACTACTACAGTATTTGAGGAGCTCTGGTAGCATTGTGGTTATGAGTTGGGCTGCTAACCTCAAGGTCAGCAATTCAAAACTACCAGCTGTTTTGCGGGAGAAAGATGAGACTTTCTGCTCCTGTGAAGATTTACAGCCTCGGAAATCCTGAACAGGGTCACTATGAGTTGGAACAGACTCCATGGCACATAACCACACCCACCACTACTGCAGTTATTGGGAGTGTTGGTGTGGTGCTGCTGGATAATGCATTAGACCACAAAGTCGGCTTGAAGTACAAGGTCAGGGGCACAAACTCACTGGACACTCCTTGGAAACCCTAAAAATTTATAGACCAGTATCCCTTATGAATCATAGACAAAAAAATTCTCAACAAAATCAAAGCCAATAGAATTCAACAATATATTAAAAAAATAATACAACATGACCAAGTGTGATTCATACAAGTGATACAAGGAGGATTCAATACTAGAAAAACAGTCAATGTAAATCACCACATAAATAAAACAAAGGAAGAAGAATCACATGATCATATTGATTGTTGTAGAAAAGGCACTTGACAAAATCCAATATCCATTCCTGAGGAAAAAAAACATTCAACAAAATTCCACAACATAATGAAGAGCATACATACAAATCCAACAACCAACATTATTCTCAATGGAGAGAAACTGAAAACATTTCCTTAGCAGATAGGAACCAGACAAGGATGCCTTTTATCACCACTCCTATTCAATATTGTGGTGGAAGTCTTAGCGAGAGCTATAATGTAAGAAAGAGAAATTAAAGGCATTCAAATTGGAAAGAAGAAGTAAAACTCTATTTGCAGATGATATGATCCTATACATAGAGAATCCCAAAGACTCAGCAAGAAAATGATTGAAGCTCATTGAAAGAGTCAGCAAAGTGGTAGGATACAAGATCCATATACAAAAATTAGTTAGATTCCTGTGTACTAATAAAGACAGCTCTGAAAACGAAATTAGGAAAACAATAACATTTACAATAGCCACCCAAATGATGAAGTGGTGGTGGTGATGTGCCCTGGAATCGATTCCAACTCATAGCAACGCTGTATAGGGTTTCTGAGGCTGTACATCTTTACGGGAGCAGAAAGCCTCATCTTTCTCTCATGGAATGGCTGGTGGTTTCGAATTGCTGTCTTTAAGTTTAGCAGCCTGACTCATAACCACTATGCTACCAGAGCTCCTTTAAATGATTAAATACTTAGGAATAAATCTAACCCAAGAAATAGAAGACCTATACAAAGAAAACTACAAAAACACTTCTACAAGAAACTGAAAGAGACTTACAAAAATAGAAGAATGTACTCTGCTAATGCATAGGAAGACTTAATATTGTGAAAATGTCAACACTATCCAAAGCAATCTATAGATATAATGCAATCCCAACTCAGATCCCAACATAATTCTTCAAAGAAATGGAAAAACTGGTTGCTAACTTTATATGGAAAGGCAAAAGACCTCAGATAAACAAAGCATTGCTTTAGAAGAACAACAAAGTTTGAGGTCTCTCATTCCCTGATCTCAAAATCTACTATGCAGCCACAGTAGTCAAAACAGACTTGTACTGGTACCATGAAAGATAAATAGATCAGTAGAACAGAACTGAGAACCCAGAAGTAAATCTGTCCATATCCAGTTAGCTGATCTTTGACAAAGGTCCAATACACATTAAATAGGGAAGAGATAGTCTCTTCAACAAATGGTGCTGGAAAACAAGAAATCCATTGGTAGAAAAGTGAAACAAGATCCATATTTCATACCATATATGAAAACAAACTTTAATGTGGATTAAAGACCTAAAGATCATCAATGAAAAAAATGGGGATGAAATTAGGGGCTTTACTGCATTTCATAAAGACTCAGTCCAACAGAACGAAAAATACTCAAACAGTAGAAGATAAAATAGATGACTGGGACATGCTAAAAGTTAAACACTTATGTGCATCAAGAGATTTCAACAGAAGTCAACCGACAGATGGAAAAAATGTATTGCAACAACATATCAGACCAGGGACTCATCTCTAAAATTTATAGAAAACTAAAATACCTCTACAAGAAACAGACAAAAAGATTTTTTTAAATGGGCGAAGACATGAGTGCACACTTCACCAAAGAAGGCATTTGGTCAGTCAACAAACATATGAAGAAATGCTCACGTTGCTGTTGTTGTTAGGTGCCATTGTGTTGGTACTGATTCACAGTGACCTTATGTACAACAGAATGAAACATTGCCCGGTCCTATGCCAACCTCATAATCACTGCCATGCTCAAGCCCGTTGCTGCTGCCACTGTGCCAATTCATTTCATTGGGGGTCTTCTTCTTTTTCGGTGACCCTCCACTTTACCAAGCATGATGTCCTGCCCCAGGGACTGGTCCCTCCTGATAACATGTACAAAGTATGAGACATGAAATCTGGCCATCCTGGTTTCTAAGAAGCATTCTGGCTGTATTTCTTCCAACAGAGATTTGTTTCATCTTTTGCCATTCCATGGTACTTTTAATATTCTCGTCCACCACCATAACTCAAATGCATCATTAGAGAGATGCAAATCAAAACAACAATGATATTTCATCTCACTCCAGCATTAATGACAGGTTCCAACATAACAATAAACAACAAATGCCGGTGAGGTTGTGGAGAGACTGGGACCCTTATACATTGCTGTTAGGATTGTAAAATGGTTCAACTACTGTGGAAAATGGTATGGTGTTTCTTCAGAAAGTTGTAAGTAGAAATACCATATGACCCAGTAATCACTCTAGTTGATATATATCCAAAAGAAATAACAGCCAGAACATGAGTAGATATGTGCACACCAATGTTCACAGTAGAACTAATCACAATAGCAAAAAGATGAAGACAGTCCAAGGTCCATCAATGGATAAACAAACTTTGATACATACACAATGGAATACTACACAATGGTGAAGAATAATAAAAAACCTGCAAAACACCTCATAACATGGATGAACCTGGAGGACATTATGCTGAGTGAAATTGTTGTTGTTGTTGTTGTCAGGGACCATCGAGTCGGAACCGACTCATAGCGACTGCATGCACAGCAGAACAAAACAATGCCCGATCCTGGGCCAACCTCACTACCGCTGCCACACTTGACGCCATCAATGATAACACCTGGCTGATCCATCTCTTTGGGGGTCTTCCTCTTTTTCTCTGACCCTCCACCTTACCCAGCATGACATCCTTCTCCAGTGACTGTTCTCTCCAGACAATGTGTCCAAAGTAGGAGAGACAAAACTTAGCCATCCTGGCCTCCAAGGAGCACTCTGGTTGCACTTCTTCCAAAACAGATCTATTGGTTCTTTTGGCAGTCCACGGCTCTTTCAGTATTCTCCTCCAACACCACAACTCAAAGGCATCAATTCTTCTATGATCTTCCTTATTCACTGTCCAGCTTTCCCATCCATATGAGGTTATTGAAAATAACATCATATGAAATTAGTCAGTTACAAAAGGACAAATGTTGTATGAGGACACAATTGCAAAAACTCAAGAAAAGGTTTTCATGCTAAAAGAAACAGTCTTTGATGGTTACCAGGATTGGTAGGGAAGGGAGAGTCATTCACTGGCTGGGGGGTAGACACATGTTAACTCCGGTGACAGAGAGGCAATACACAAGAAGGGGGATAGCAATATATAAGAAAAGGAAGGTTGACAGAAGAATGATGAAGACAGTTGAAGACACAGGGAGGTATGCAAGGATTAAAGGGTATAGAGATACACACTGTTATGTACACAAACTTAGAACAGCAGTGTTCTGTGGGTAGACAGGCTAAATTGGTATGGGAGGAAGAATGGAAGTATACTCACAAATGTATAAATGTTTGAAAGGTTTAAATACCATATTTGTACATGGGTATTTAACTTTGCTGCAAACACAGCTATGTATGTGGTGGAGCATACAGCAGGCAAAGTAATGAATATTTCTTAGATATTATCAAACATCTTAAGGCAATGAGTTGCTGGACCTGGGGGCTCAGGTCAATTGGCATAACATATAGTCCACAAAGAATGTTGTTTTTGTTCTACATCCTGCTTTGGTATGTAGCATCTGAGATCTTAAAAGCTCATGAGCTGCCGCCTCAGATGCAACTATTGGTCTTTCTGTGTGCAGAAGAAAGAACAGTGATGAGAACTGAAGAGGCTTGGAACAATCAGTCCAATGGACTAATGAACATGTGAACATCAGCCTCCACGACTCTTAGAACAGAATTAGATGGTGCCAGGTTACCACTCCCAATGGCTCTTAAAGGAATCACATTAGAAGATCCAAAATAGAGTTGGAGAAAATGTGAAATCAAACACACAGTTATATATAACTGTGCTTACTGATCAGAAAGGCACTGGAGGAAGCTGAAACTATGGCCCTTGGTCACCCTTCACGTTTGGAAAGGAGCTTGCCCTTGTTACCAAATTTTCAGCCAAGCAATATACAGTTATATAGGTGGAACAACAACACTAGTAAGGTATGCTCACCATGGAATGATTGATCATTCAAAATCAAAA
>NW_006408724.1:1947039-1951773 GCF_000296735.1 Chrysochloris asiatica
AAAAAAAGATAGTTTACATTTTCCTTAAGTGATAGAAGACATCAAAGGCAAAGGTCAAAGACTAAAGATAAGGGAAATTGTGCAGAAAGAGATAACAAAACAGGCCTGTGACTACTATCCTTAGAAAAGCTGCTTGCGAGGTTGGCTTTTGACTGGTGTCTTAATTATCTATTGTCACTATAACAAAAAGACCACAAGTGGTTGGTTTAACAAACAGGAATTTATTTTCTCAAAGTTTAGGAGGTTAGGAGTCTGAATTCAAAGTGCTGACTGTAGAAGAATGTGTTCTTTCTCTGTTGGCTTGTAGGGAAGGCCTTTATCTCTTTCCAAGGATCCTTGGCTCCTTGGTCTTCATGTGGCTTGGTATGTATCTTCACCATCTTGTTGCTTGCTTCTTGTTTAATCTCCTTTATATCTCAAAAGAGATTGATTTAAGAAATATTCAATATACATTCTGTCTCATTAATGTAACAGAACACCCATTCCAAAATGGTATTATAGTCACACAAGTATAGAGGTCAGGACTTACACAATTTAATCTATAACAGTTGGCATCTGGCAATTTAGATTGTGTGAGTGTTACCCCCATGATAAGAGTGGCTTATATTGCTTATACAACCAATACAGTGTACAGTGAAAACCTGCTTTCTTCCTGGGAATCCCAAATTTGTTCTGTGCATGGCAGAGAATGTCTACATAATCAGTCCCCAACAAAAACCCTTGGCCTTGGCTCTAATAAGCTTCCCTGGTAGACAACAGACCACACATGTTATCACAACTCCTTGTGAGAGGAAGTAAGCATGTCCATGTGACTCCACTGGGTGAGGATTCTTGGGAGTTTGAGTCGTGTTTCCTTTGGACTTCAGCCTGTGCAGTTTTTCCACTTTGCTGATTTTGCTTTACAATCTTTCACTGTAATGCATCACAGTTGTAGGAAGTACTAGATACAGAGAAGAAATGGGATTGCTTAAAGCAACTCTGAAATATAGTAAAAACAAAACAAAACAGGGTTGGTAAATAGCTTTCCTTTTTTTAAAGTACTGATCCCATCAATGGGTAGAGATGCTTTGAATTCATTTGGGGGATAACTGGCCTCTGAAATCTTAATGCAGAATTCGGATGCAGTCAAGAAAGATTTTACATGGCTTAAAAGAGACCAGAGACAATAATTCTTGAGTTCTCCGCTCCAGTATCATCAGCAGTGAGCAAGGCTCCTTCACTGGTTTCTGTTTATTTTATTCAACCAACCCAAAGTTCAACCCAAAGTTCACCATAATATCTGTGATCTTTTCCTTTACTAGCTAAAGTATCTTAATGCAATTCAGACAATATGTACACATACTTTCTGTTACTTGACTATGGCCTTCATAACAAAGATGCTCGAAAACGTGGGAAGGTGCTAAAAGACCTAGTCAAGGTTATTCAACAGGAATCATACACATATAGAGAGCCAACCACAGAGTTTGTTGAGTGTTTATATGTTAACTTTGACTTTGATGGGAATCAGAAAAACCCAAGGGAATGTAAATCAGTGTTTGTGAGTGACTTCTGAGTGGCTTGTCTTGCAGATTTCATTGAAAATGTCTCTATATTTTTTTTATTGCATCCATCAAAGTGTCAGCATTAACATGTTGGCAAATAAACTGAACATGACCCCAGAAGAAGTTGAAAGGTGGCTTGTGAATTTGATTAGAAATGAAATACCCAGTGCCAAGATTGATTCTCAACTAGGCCTTGTGGTTGTAGATAACAATGCAATCTCACCTTATGAACAAAGGATAGAAAAGACCAGAAGCCTTTCATTTAGAAGTCAGATGTTGACCATGAATATCGGGGGAAAAAACTTAATCAGAATAGTGGATCAGAGGCTCCTAACTGGGCAACTCAAGACTCTGAATCTACTGAAAAACTGTTTAATTTTTTAAAAAAAAAAGATGAGAAAACAAAAGGAAAGATTAAATAATAAAAAATTATTTAAAGTATGACATACATTTTAGAGGCAAGTACACATTTTGGAGAATTTGAATAAAATTGGAAGTGTTATTTAAAATAAAATAGAAAGAAAGAATGTTTTTCTGTGGAAATACTTTAGTTCCATTTGTACATAACTGTACTAAAACAAAGGTCTGATTGAGAAAAAAATGGGAAAATTGTGGAGTTAGGATTACTAAATGGAACAGAGAGAATGCGCCTTAGAAGGAAGATTGGTGAGCCTTCCTCTCACGTACTGCGTACATGTTATCAGGAAGAACAATAACATGTAATCTCTGCAGAACGACATCATGTTTGGTAGAGGGTAAATGAAGAAGAGGAAGAGACACCATGGCTGCAATAACGGCCCCCATACATCAAAGATTCTGGCTACCTCATCTGGATACACACGTCCATAGGAAAAGACTAATTTTTTGATATGACTCTTTGATGTAAATGATCTGCTGGCCAGGACTGTGTTTCTGATGTAGAGATTTTTGCTCAAATTTATCTCATCTTTCTCCTGGTCCCCAAGGAAAGAAAATAATCGTATCTAGGCTGTTCATGATATGTCATCTGAACAAAAGGGGAAGAGAGTAGTTTAGGGTCACCAACAAAGAGGAAGACCCTTAACAATAGAAACTGACACAATGATTACAGTAATGGGTCAAACACAGGAACCAATGTGAGGATGATACAGGATTGGGCAGTGCATCTTTCTGTTGAACCTGAAGTCCCTATGAGTTGGAACCAACTCAATAGCACCTAACAACAACAACAGCAATTTTATAACAATGGGCAAAAAACAGAACCCTAGCCCTGGGCAGAAACAGATGAAGGAGAGGGATGTTAAGGATCTCTGTTTATTCCCGGTGCTGACCCAGGTGTTGAGGCCACTTTGAATTCCAACTGTGGGGTCTAAGATCCCAGGAGGGACAATACTAACCAAGACCTCAGGGGGCGGTACATCTCCAGGCTTTCTACACAGAACCCCTTTAGATGGTGCCCTTACTTGTGAGGTTGGAGCAAAAAGAACTCTGGCTCCAACTTGCTTAGGCAGGCTCTCTGAAGTCACACATTGAACTAAATCATTTGGCCTGGAACATCTCAATATCTCCAGAGTCACCCTGACAGACCCTTGGCAATTCTTTTCTTTTTTTTTTTTTTTCACCAGACAAGGTCATCAGCTTTACTTTCAACCAATCATATGTTTTGTTCCATCTAAATGATTACAGTCCCCTCCCTGCAACAACAATTATCCTGTTTCTTTCCTGTAGCTTCACTTTTACATCTTATTTTTCCAAAATCAACAAAGCAAAAATATTTTATGTACACACACAAAACAAATATATATTCATTTAGATGTCCAAAGGCCATATTTTGCAAGCCAGCCTCATGCCTGCAGGCACACAGCCTTTCTCTGCCCATGGGCCCAGAGTCCTCAGCTGCTCTGTGTCTCTATGCCATCACCTCTGCCCCTATTGCTACTGTCGCCACTTTTTTAGGTAGGATCTCATGGTCCATTCATGCTCTGCCCTTGTCATGGTCCTGGGGTCATCTGTTCCTGAAATGAAAGATTAGCTACTCCCTACTTTTAGTTACACATATACTACAATTACAGTTGTGACCATTGCTATCAATGACTCACAATTGAATCATAAAATCCTATCATCATCATCCTCATCCCCTTTCACCAGATCCATCTGAAAAAGAGGGAAACTATTCAGTGGGGATTTTACATTACCCTCCTCATTCTGAAACTAAGCACACTTCTGAAATCTTGTAAGACACCCACTTCTTGCTTTTATAGCTCCCTGTTTTTTATAGCCAATGTCTAAATTGCCCTGTCAACCCAGTGTGTTGCTGTAGGATCAGCACTGGCCTGCGAACCACAAGGTTGGCAGTTCAAACCCACCAGCTACTCCTAGGAAACCCTATACAGGGTCACTATGAGTCAGAGTTGACTCGATGGTACCTAACAACAACAATAATCAACCCAGTGCAACTTGATGTTACCTAACAACAACAATAATCTACCCAAGCTTGAGAAAACAAGCTTAATCCTTGATATGAATAATACTTCCATTCTGGTTGGAATTGTGAGCAACTACATCCATAAGCAAAGGTCCAGCTCATCAAATTGTAGCAATTTATACTTCTCACAATATCAAGAATCTTTATGTTCTTTTGGTCAAATTCCGTTCAGCCATCCAAGCTAGGTCAAATGGGTACTAGCTGCATGTTTGGGAGTTCACGTCTCCCTATAAATCAGACCCGTTGGCCACTTCATTCTCAGCTCTATCTCTCAGTGTCAATGTAAGTGCCAGTGGGCTTGGGAATTCACATATCTCCCTAAACCTCAGACCAGCCAATCCTTCCACTTTTCTCTCTCATCTCAACGTGACCTGGTGTCTATGGAACAGAACATAGCCAAACTCAGCCTAGGTCTTCATTGTTGCACTTTCCCCACTTCAACTCACAAGTAGACCAGGGTTGTTGTTGTAAATAGGTGCCATCAAGTCAGTACCAACACATAGCGACCTTATGCACAGCAGAATGAAACACTGTCTGATCCTGGGCAAACCTCACTATTGTTGCCACGCTTGAGTCCATTCGTGCTGCCACATCTCGTTGGGGTCGTCCTCTTTTCCTCTGACCCTCTACCTTACCAAACATGATATCCTTCTCCAGCGACTGGTCCCTCCTGACAATATGTCTGAAGTATGAGAGATGAAGTTTGGCCATCCTGGCCTCCAGCACTCT
>NW_006408724.1:1954801-1955694 GCF_000296735.1 Chrysochloris asiatica
CAGAAGCTACAATTACTGGAGTTAGAAGCATAGAATGAACAATATTAGGACTTGTACAGAGGTAGCCACCTAGTGAGTTCATAAACACCAATGAACCTGGGACCCCAGGAGGTCACTTCCTGGGCCCGCAGGGTTCATGGTTCGCTATACCGAGGAGGGCCCAGAGTTTGGATTTTCGTCCAGGTCACAAGGCCTCAGCTTCCCAGTAGTTGTGTTTTATGTTGTCCCTTACATATTCCCCTCTTTGTTTTAATTGGGGGTGCAAACGTCCACTGTGAGGGCCGATATAGAGCTTAGCAAAGAGACAAAGACTGGAAGAAAATAAGGAGAGGAATTAAGTCCTCTAATAACAGCAGCTTCTGCAAAAGGGTGTTCCAATTCATAGAGGAAACGTAGTCTTTAACAGAGGTAGCAAAACTAGTAGCCACTTCAATTAGAGACGGAGACCCAACTTGAGAATTACTTATATCAGAAATTTGAGCATGTAACTGTTGAATATCCAAGGACAAATGAGTATTATTTCACAACCCTTTAAGATGATGTCGAATTAAGTTCCAATCATGTTCTGGTTTACTATAAGATAACACAAATCTACTTTTACAGTGAATAACATTAAACTGAGAGTCTAAACTTGCTATTTTGAATCTTATTCCTTATAAACAATAGTGCTTCCTCTAAAGCATTTATTCTATTTTGTAAACCTTTCTCTATTTGCTCTTGGACTACCAATGCTAAAGAAATATTTTTAGAAAGATCATTCACATGATTAGCTGGATGTATTTGCTGAACTTAAGGCTGTAACTAAAAAACTTATAGGTCGGCTTAAAGATGAGTATACTGTTTCTAAGGTGACAAAGCAGGATCATTATACCGAGGTTCAATTAAGTTCACAG
>NW_006408724.1:1955956-1958389 GCF_000296735.1 Chrysochloris asiatica
CAAGAAGCTGAGGCCAAGTAAGCATATGGTGGTTGATGAACAATTTACAAAAATAGGAACATCTGTTGAATCCCATTCCCAATACCTGACAAGCAAAGCAACAAAGAGAGTCTTTGGAGTTGTCTCAGCTTTCTAAAAGTTAACAGTTCTCATAGCGTGCTTTGTTAAGCACTTCAATTGTCCTCAGGTGGGGGCAGCCAGTAGTTGGGAGGAGTTGGTGGCAGACTTGCTAGATTTTGTAGAGACAGACATTGGAGGGGAGAAATCAAAAGTCCAGCTGTTGGAGCCTGTGGGTGCTGGTGTAGACACGCCTTCAGATGGCCCCTCAGTGAACACTTCCATGCTCCAGGGAGTGGGAAGTGGCCATCTTCTTGCTATAGGGTCGAATTAGTTGGTATGGAATCTATAGTGTCCTGTGAAAAGACTATCTTTGCCCCTTGGTTAGTACCACATAGTTGGAAAAAGCTGCATCAGAAGGTTTAGGGAGAGGAAGAGATTCCAATAATTAGACCTACAGTTTCAGGGGGAAGAGGGCCAAAAATGCTAGTGGGAATTTTCGTAATTGGTGAGTCTGGAGTTAATATGACTGAGGAGGAGGCACACAAGTCCAATCTTGCACTCCCTGGTGTAGCTCTGAGGCCGTAGATTGTATTTGGAGTAGTTCTGGCCTGAAGGGATTGGTCAAAAATGTCCCCATTATTTGAGGGGCCCGGGACTGGGCCCGAAGGCGGTTTCCCTGCTTCTGCTGTTGAGGCTTCAAAGGGGTACCATTTTTATGAAATTTAGATCTACAATCTTTCTGCCAATGATACCCTTTCCCACATCTAGGGCAGAGGGTGGCAAGGGCCGCTCTTGCAGATTGTGGCTGGGGTGGCTGGGGGGTAGAAAAAACACCCTTCCCCTGAGGGCAATCTCGCCGGAAGTGCCCTGGGTTACCACAGGAAAAACAAACTCCCCCAGGAAAATTTCCTTGCAAGGCGGCAGCAATTGCCAGACCCTGAGCCATAGATGGAGAGAAATCAGCACATAAACGAACATAATCACCTATAGTAGCATCTCTTGTGTGGATTTTAAGGAGAGACTGACAGGTTTTGTTAGTGTTCTCATAAGCAAGTTGTTTTATAACCAAGTCAGCAGCAGTATTATTGGCCACAGTCTTTGTGACCACATCAGTCAGACGGGCTATAAAATCAGCATTAGGTTCAGTAGGGCTTTGTTTAATTTCAGACCAAGGTGTAACATGGTTTTCTGAGGATGGGAGAGTGCGCCAAGCTCTTAAAGCACAAGTGGAGATTTCTCCCAAAATATTTCGAGGAATTTGCAGTTGCCAATCTAATGATGCCCATTTTCCTATTCCCATATAAACAGGGAATCTCTTGATTTCATATTCATCAGCTTTAACATCTTTTTCAGAAAGCAATTTTTTAACCTCATCTTCATAATTAATTTTCCACATTAAAAGTTGTCCCCCAGATAAACTGGAACGAGCTACCGTTTGCCAATCAGAAGGGGTGAGGTGTGAGCCAGATAAGGTTTCTAGAAGTGAGAGGACATATGGTGCAGTAGGACCATATCTAGTGGCACTTTCTTTCAAATCTTTTAGTATTTGAAAAAGAGACTGGCTTCCAGTCCGGTTCATCACCTTTATCGTAAATGACTGGGAAAGAAAAGAAGGGGTCACCCTGCCGACGGGCCTCTTTCATAGCTGCATGGAGGCAGGAGCGCCGCGGCACAGCCTTACTTTTTGCCTCTTTATGTCGCAGATGGCTTTAATTAGAAGACCGGTCTGGCTCATTATAACGGACAGCTCTCTCCTCTACAGTGAACTCATTCTCGGGACTTAATTTCTCACAATCTGAACTAGAAGAGTCAGACTCCTCTTGCACATCAGCTAAATCTACTATATACTTAGGGGTTGGGTGTTTTTTAGCAAACCTTTTTGGTTTTGTTTTTAAAAAATCAGACAAGTTTCCTTCATCAACATGAATTCCCTTTTTTTGCAGAAGTTTCTTAAGGATTTTAAGATACATAGAACAAGAGCTG
This sequence comes from Chrysochloris asiatica, assembly GCF_000296735.1. Taxonomy (NCBI): domain Eukaryota; kingdom Metazoa; phylum Chordata; class Mammalia; order Afrosoricida; family Chrysochloridae; genus Chrysochloris; species Chrysochloris asiatica. The sequence goes on from NW_006408724.1 coordinate 1,958,000, forward strand.
GATTCTACCTGACCCATGCTTTTCAGTCCCTTCCTGTTAGTGTCCTTACCAGACCGAGCGCAATCACTTACCCCAATCTTCGGACCCCACATTGGGCGCCAATCTGCCGGGGTCTGGCCTCGACAAGGGGGTGAGTACACGAAGGTGGGGTGTCTGGTGACGAGAGAGAGAGAGAGAACAGACACAAAGAAGACAGAGAAAACAGACACAAAGAAGATAGACACACAGGTTTGATGCAAGCTGCCAGACAGACTGCTCGGTGGCAGACATTGCACACAGAACTAACTCTAGGTGGGATGTCTGGAGAGGCAAGAGAGAAAAGAAACACTCAGAGACCAGAGTGGATGCAAAACCGGCAGACAGACCCTCCATGGCCCTGCAAGCAGTAAT
>NW_006408724.1:1958937-1960388 GCF_000296735.1 Chrysochloris asiatica
CCTCCCTGCTTAATCCCAGTAAACCTGTCCTTGTTTGTCCTCTGAGGAAGTTTTACATGGATAATCAAGAGCTCATATTCTAAGTTAATATTAAACATAACCGAAAAATCAAATAAGGAGCAGTTCTAACACTCATCCCAGGTGGCTATCGCTTGTACCTCAGAAAAATTCGTTCCCAGGACCCTACGCACTGCCAACACAGTGGAGACATTAAGAGAGGCATTATAAAAACCATTTTCTCAGAAGCTACAATTACTGGAGTTAGAAGCATAGAATGAACAATATTAGGACTTGTACAGAGGTAGCCACCCAGTGAGTTCACAAACACCAATGAACCCGGGACCCTAGGAGGTCACTTCCTGGGCCCGCAGGGCTCACGGCTCGCCATACCAAGGAGGGCCCAGAGTTTGGATTTTCGTCCAGGTCACAAGGCCTCAGCTTCCCAGTAATTGCGTTTTATGTCATCCCCGACAGTTTTCCATCTGGCGAGGTCCATGTGTAGAGTCATCTGTTATGCTATCTAAAGAAGATATTTTAAATGAACAAGAAAAACGAGCCACAACACAAGAAGATATATGCACACCAATGTTCATAGCAGCACTATTTATAATAGCAAAGAGATAGAGACAGCCAAAATGCCCATCAACTGAAGAATGGATAAACAAACTGTGGTACATACACACAATGGAATACTATGCTACCTTGAAGAATAACAAGGAAGCTGCAAACCACCAGTTAACATGGATGAACCATGAGGGCATTATGTTGAGTGAAATTAGTCAGTCACAAAAAGAGAAATACTGCATAGGACCACTACTGTAAAAGTCTAAAAAAAAGAATCCATACTAAAGGGAGTGGGGGAGATTCTTTGCTGATTTCTGGGATGTAGGGGGTGGGATTGTAAGGCCCCTAAAATGAACCCTATCCTGGTGAGAGACCCCTAAAAAGATCAACAGGACTCGAGTTCAATGCAATAGCAAGAGGTTTATTTTTCCAACGCATTGGGGTCTACCTTCATAAAGCCTCTCTGCAGGGAGGTGAAGGCGACCCCAGCTTGTTAGTTTCCCTGACTTTTATAGGATTTTATCAGCTGTAGTGCATCATCTGCTGCAGTGCGTATAAACGGATTAGCTTTTGCTATTGCGGTGATTAATTGTATATGAGGGGAAACTGGGGAAATTCCAATGATTCTGAGGTCGGCCTGACCTGTTTTTCTATAAAATTTCCTGGCAGCTGGGCCTAGTAACGTTTTTGATAAGCTAAGGCCTAGGTGATTTTAGATGGATTCTAAAACCAGGCTAAAGTTTGGTCAAGAAAGTTTCTTTCCTTATAGGATAAGGGAAGGGACGGAAAGGTAGAGCACAGGGCAGGGAATAGACACAGGTTAGTTAAGGTGCTGGGGAGGGAAACAATACACAAAGGGGAAGAGGGGCATGGAAGAACAAGGCAGA
>NW_006408724.1:1961978-1971697 GCF_000296735.1 Chrysochloris asiatica
AAGAAGATGAGGAAATATTGAATGAAGAGAAGCCAGAGACAATGGCTCTTGGTTACTCTTCAGGTCTGGAACGGAACTCACCCTCATGGCTAAATTTTCAGCTAAGTAGTAGATAGGCATACAAAAGGGGGGCAGAGAAACAACACTAGTGAGGTGTACACACCATGTTGTTGTTAAGTGCTATTGAGTTGGTTTCTACTCATTGCTACCCAGTATAGGGTTTCCTAGGAGCAGCTGGTGAGTTTGAACTGCCGACCTTGCAGTTCAAACTGACCTTTAGGTCAAGTGCTTTTCCTACAGCACTTTTGCTGTGCCAGGACTTTTGCACACCATAGAAGGTCAAAAGGATAGCATTTAACTAAAGACAAAATTCAAAAGGGTAGGGAAAGAAGAAGAAAGGGAAACAAGTATCACAAAGAAGTGGAATGTGTTGTTACATTGAGAGGATTTCTATCATTAAAATAAAAGGTAGTATATGATTTATTGGAGTCCTGGAGTGGCGCTGTGGGCTAATGCATCAGACTGCAAAGTCATTTGAACTGTAAGGTCAATGGTTCAAGCTCACCAGCTGCTCTTTGGAAACCCTATACAGGGTCCCTGTGGTTCAGAATTGACTCAATGGCACTTAGCAACCACAACAACATATGATTTATTGAATGCAAAATTGATGATCTGCTCTATAAACATTTAATCAATTCACAATAAAAAAATTTTTAAAGGAAAGAAAGATAGATGACTGAAAGCTAAAGGTTGAAGAACTTAGACTTTCCAGTTCAGCTGCCTGATAATTTTGGACATCGCCTTTCTGGTTCCTCAAAGTATTAACTATGTTTACCCTTTCTTAACCACCAGTTGGTTTACTACCTTTTCTGTACGTGATGTCTAACACTTCACTAACAAAAAGCCATCAGTTGTAAATCATAACTTCCTCTGCTTCAGCTTCAAACTAGATCCATGTCATTATCCCCACCTATGTTCCTTCTCTCCTGTCCCAGATGAATAAATCACACTATGCCTTTCTTGTAATAGTCACTAAGCCTGTTTCCTAATCCCATTCATTCATCCATCACTCATTCAGCTCATTGAACACCTGTACTGTAGCATGCAATGGGATACAACAGTGAACAAGACCATCAAGGTCTCTGCCCTCAAGGAGCTTACCATCTAGAGCAGAGGAAGGCAAGAATTGATGTAGCCACTGAAGGAGTTTGAGCAAGCCTTTCTTTTCTGCTTTGGAACTTGCCCCATCAATTCATCCCTTTTGGTTTCAAATCATCAGGTTCTCCCTTTTTTGTTATTGTTGTTGTTAGATCCCATCAAGTTGGTACCAACTCATAGCAACCCTATGCACAATAGAATGAAACACTGCTCAGTCCTGCAGCAACCTCACAATTGTTGCTATGTTTAAGCCCATTGCTGCTGCCACTGTGGAAATCCATCTTGTTGGGGGTCTTCCTCTTTTTCTCTAACCCTCCACTTTACCAAACTTAATATCCTTCTCTAGGGACTGGTCCCTCCTGACAATATGTTCAAAGTATGAGACATGAAATCTGGCCATTCTGGTTTCCAGGGAGTTTTCTGGCTATATTTCTTCCAAAACAGATCACTTTGTTCTTTTGGCAGCTCATGGTAATTATAATATACATCTCCTCCAACTCAAATGCATCGATTTTTCTATGGTCTTCCTTATTCACAGTCCAACCTTTGCATGCATTTGAGGTTATTAGAAATACCATGGCTTGAGTCAGACGCACCTTAGTCTTCATACTGACATCTTTGTTCTTCAACACTTTAATGAGGTCTTGTGTAGTAAATTTGCCTAATGCAATATGTCTTCACTCCTGCTTTGTGAGAGTAGGTCATTATTACCACCTGGGAGTTTCTTCGTTGTTGAGAAGAGACACTGGACATTAAAAGACTTTAATGACAGTTAGTCCAAAGGACTAATGGACCAAGTGATACACAGCCTCCACTAGTTGGAGACCTGAAGAACTTGATGGTACCTTGCTAACACTGTTGACCACTGATATGGATCACAATAGAAGGTCTGTGACAGATTGGGAGAATAAAAGGTAAAACAAAATTCAAAATCATATGAAAGACCAGACTTACTGGTCTACTCGAAACTGAGGAGACCCCATAGAGTATGACCCTTAGATACCCTTCAAACCTGGAACTGAATCACCCATAGGATCTTCTTTCAGTTAAACAATAGACAGGACTAACTATACAGTGTGGTACTATAGGATAAGCATTAGATAGTAATGGCAGTTTGAACTGCAAGGTTGGAAGTTCAAACTCATCAGCCACTCCTTGGAAACCCTATACAGGGTCGCTAGGAGTCAGAACGGAGGCACTTAACAACAACAATATAAGTGAATAACAACATCAGAGGGGAACATGCTCCTAAGTACAATTAACCATACCAAACCAAAAGATTTGCATTTGCTCAAAAACAAATTTCAGAAGGCAGAAAGGGGCAGGAAAGAAGCATAAATAGAGCACAAAACCCAAGGTAGACCTGGGAAGAATGCTGTTACATTGAGAGCCTTGGAAAAACAAAGTGCAAGCTAATTTGCTCTGTATGTGTTCCCCAAAAATCACAGTAAAATGTTTTAAAACATGAATGAAGAAATGTTTACTGAATAAATTTAAACAATGAATTAATCCTCCAAGTATAATTAAGCACAGGCTTGTGTCAAGCCAAAAATATGTTTTAAAAAATACATAGAAAGAGCTGGGAGTCCTGATGTGGCACTGTGGGTTAACGCTCTGGACTGCAAGGTCGGTTTGAACAACAAGGTTGTTGGTTCAAGCTTATCAGCTGCTCCTTGGAAACCCTATACAGGGTCGCTCTGAGTCCGAACTGACTGATGGCACTTAACAGCAACAGGGGCAACTTAGTCTAATTTTTAAAAAACTTTCTTCCTCTTAATAACAGCCTTCAGTAGTTGTTGTTGGTGTTAAGTGCCATCCAGTTGGTTCCAACCCATAGCGACCCTGTATAGGGTTTCCAAGGAGCGGCTGGTGAGCTTGAACCACCTGACTTGTGGTTCAAACCAACTTTGCAGTTCATCACAGAGCCACAGTTAAAAACACCAAAAATGTATATCCCACCTGTATTTTCCTTAATAAACACAACTGTCTTTTTCTACTTTTTATTCTATTACCTATGAAGAAACTACTACAGTAAGAAAATGAGATCCTTTTGAGTTGTTCAGATGGTTCTTCTGAGTGTTCATCACAGCTCCAGGCCATCAATTATAAGAAAAAGCCTCTGGGGAACAAGCAGATTCTCCACCCTCTGTTAATGTTTTTCCTCTGATTAAGCAAGTTCCTCCGAGAGCCCTGCAGTATACTATAAGTAAGATCTACAGTAGCTGAGGGTTACTCAGGGATGCCAGGAACTGATCCAGGATTCACAGCTGGAGCTATGAAACAAACCATTGCTTCTCCTGAATCAACCTTGCTCCTAGAAAGTAAGAGGATCAAAACCTTTTTAAATGACAGATCTTTTGGTAACTGTTCCTTCTCTCTTTTGAATATTGGAAGCTTGGGAAATTGGAGCTTTGGGATAGTATTGAAACCTTTCGCCAAATCCTCAACTCTTCCTTTGTATTTAAATGAGCATAACTTTTCCTGGTGTGGTGTGCTGTGGGCTAATGTGCTGAACTGCAAAGTCCATTTGAACCTCAAGGTTGGCAGTTCAAGCTTACCAGCTGCTCCTTGGGAACAATATACAGGGTTGCTATGGGTTGGAACGGACTCCATGGCACTTAACAAAAACAACAACAACTAAACAACTCTGTTGTTATTAAGTACTGTGGAGTCGGTTCCAACTCATAGTGACCCTGCACAGGGTTTCCGAGGCTATAAATCTTTATGGGAGCAGAACGCCTCATCTTTCTCTTGTGGAACTGCTGGTAGTTTCGAACTGCTGACCTTGAGGTTAGCAGCCCAATTCGTAACCACTACGCTACCAGAGCTCTAGAGATAAATAAAACAGAAAACACTTAGTGCCTGCTGGAAAGTGGAGGGAGAAGAGCACTTAACAACTTTATAAATACTGTATCCAGAAAACCAAGGCATTCCTATTTTCAAGACAAGTGCTTTCCTCCCTCCACTTTCTGAGGCTTTCTGAGGAATGGCTGCTAGGATTGAACTGTTGACTTTTTGGTTCAAACCAATCTTGCTGTCCATATATATAGTATTGTGATAAGAAAAAAAATCGGAAGAAGTATTTCTTAAAGCAATTTAGATAGAAAAAAGATCACAATTAAAAGTTATCTACTGTTGTTCCAAGGATCGCTTGCATACCAGAAGGAATGGTCATGAAGTAGCATTATGATGGAACTAATAATTGGATGATGCTGGGGGGTTGAGGTAGGGCGTGGGAGAGACGGCACTACTAGAGCCAATTTCTTGAAGTAGACTTCAAGGGGGATTTGTACAGAATTTTCTTACTTTCCTTGTAAATGGCCTTGTAATAGCTGAGGCCCTAAATAATTTATGATAAACCTTGTTGAAACTCTTTGTAGTATGATCTTGCTCCTCCAACTTTGCTGTCACTGATTTAATGAAACAAAAGACTTCAGTTAACTCATCAAAAACTTTTTCGGTTCTAAATTTCATAAGTCCTGATCTTCAAATGCTATCTATCTGCTGACCTGTTGTTGTTGTTGTTGTCAGGTACCATCGAGTCAGAACCGATTCATAGCAACCCCATGCACAGCAGAACGAAACAATGTATGATCCTGGGCCAACCTCACTACCGCTGCCACACTTGACGCCATCAATGATGCCACCTGGCTGATCCATCTCGTTGGGGGTCTTCCTCTTTTTCTCTGACCCTCCATCTTACCCAGCATGACATCCTTCTCCAGCGACTGTTCCCTCCTGACAACATATCCAAAGTATGAGAGGCAAAGCTTACCATCTGCCTCCAAGGAGCACCCTGGCTGCACTTCTTCCAAAACAGATCTTTTGGTTCTTTTGGCAGTCCATGGCACTTTTAGTATTGTCCTCCAACACCACAACTCAAAGGCATCAATTTTTCTACGGTCTTCCTTATTCACTGTCCAGCTTTCGCATCCATATGAGGTTATTGAAAATACCATGGCCTGGGTCAGGCGCACCTTAGTCCTTAAGCTGACATCGCTGCTCTTCAACACTTTAAAAAGTTCCTGTGCAGCAGATTTGCCCAATGCAATATGTCGTCTGATCTCTTGACTGCTGCTTCCACGAGTGTTGATAGTTGATCCAAGAAGAATGAAGTTCTTGACAACTTCAATCTTTTCTCCATTGTTTATTGGTCCAGTGGTGAGGATTTTTTGTTTTCTTGGCATTGAGATGCAATCCATACCGAAGGCTGTGCTCTTTGATCTTCATCAGTAAATGTTTCAAGTCCTCTTCACTTTCAGCGATCAAGGTTGTATCATCTGCATATCGCAGGTTGTTAATGAGTCTTCCTCCAATCCTGATGCCACGTTTTTCTTCATAGAACCCAGCTTCTCGTATTATTTGCTCAGCATACAGGTTGAATAAGTATGGTGAAAGAATACCACCCTGTCTCACACCTTTCCCAATTTTAAAACATTCAGTGTTCCATGTTCTGTTCGAACAACTGCTTCTTGGTCCAGGTACAGATTTCTCAGAAGTACAATTAAATGTTCTGGAATACTTATACTTCTCAATGTTGTCCATAGCTTATCACGATCCACACAATCGAAACCTTTGCATAGTCAGTAAAGCATAGGTAAACATCTTTCTGATATTTTTTTTCAGCCAAGATCCATCGGACATCAGCAATGATATCTGTCGTTCCATGGCCTTTTCTGAATCCATCTTGAACCTCTGGAAGTTCTCTGTCAAAGTATGATTGTAGCTGTTTCTGTATTACCATTAGCAAAACTTTACTCGCTTGAAATATCAAAGAGATTGTCTGATGATTTCCGCATTCCGTTGGGTCACCTTTCTTTGGAATAGGCACAAATATGGATCTCTTCCAATCCGTCGGCCAGATAGTTGTCTTCCAAATTTCTTGGTAGAGATGAGTGAGTGCCTCCTGTGCTGCCTCACTTTCTTGAAAGAATCTGCTGCCCTAGTTCCATAAAAACTTCATTGGTTACTTCCTTTATTTTTAGTCACCATCATTTTCCTTTTCTTTGATGTATCACCATCACTTGCCCCAGATTTACTCTTTGAAGACAAGGTTACAAGGCTAAGTAAGAGAAAAACTTAGGCCAAATACAAAGTTAACACTCACTAAACTTAATAGCAATGTGATCATCTAAAAAACAATAGCCAGCATTCTCCTTCCTTAAGCTGATGAACCCCTGGAGGTGTGCAATGTTTTCATGAGCATCACAAAGTAGTGCAAGTGTTAGTTATTATGCACAATTGTATTTAATTAAAAAATTTTAATACAGTAAACTTTATGGTAGTCTGTAAGTCAAACATTCTTAATGGGGGGAGGGCTTACTGTATTAGCTAGACATTCTGTTAATGGAAGAACTTACTATTAATCTAATATAAATGAAGTCAGGTGACTCCTTATTCTTGGATTGCATCACTTAGGCTGATTCTAAGTCATTTCTTCTTCTTATCCTCTTTTTCCTCCTCCTTCTATTTTTTCTCCCGCTCTTACACCTTACTCCTTTCTTTTTATTCTTCTTCTTCTATAAACAGGAGTTGGAGCAATAAACACAGTCCACAGATTCTGAAAGAAATTTGCTTACTTCTCTGGGTTCAAGGCTGACTGATGGTTTTATACCCAAAGAGGTACTGAATCCAGCATTGGCTCAATAGATTGCTGCAACCAACAATTAACTCTTCACCTTCTCTTCACATCATGGACGAAAGAGATAAAGCTGGGAAAGCCAGGTAAGTCTCCCCTGGCCAATTACTTCCCCCATGTCTGTAACTACCATATTTTTCACAGGTAACACGACTTCTACATTTGTTTGCCAACTGCTTCCTCCCATATGGAGATATTTTCACATGTAACTAGATATATTACTATATATATATTATTTATTTAGCATAGTGTATCTACAAAAGTACATTCTAGGGGTATTGGTTCTGGAAACCAGTTGGATTCTGATAGTGCTTTAACTAAGAGAAAGCGTCTCCTACCCTGCCTCCAATCCGAAGCAAGATGGTATTACCTTTGGAACTAGTGAGCAAAGGTCCTGTAGCTAATTTTGCATTCATAATTTTGTATTCTTTTTCTTCAAGGAAGTCCCAACCCAGAAAATTACACAGGTTCCAGGTGCTGCAAAATCCTTGTCCACAGTTGTCCTAACACATTTTTTTTTAATTTGGTTTTTAAAAAAAAAAAGAATTTTTTAAAAAAAATGAAAGTGGCCTCCCGAACTTAAAAACAGATTTTTAAAAATTCTATTTCATTATGTTTTTGGCAAATATTTTTAGCAAATTAGATTCCCTTTCACAATTTCTATACAAATTGTTCAGAGACATTGACTACATTTTTCACAGTGTCTCAAGCTTTTCATTATTTCTGTTCAATTTGTCTCATTTCCGTTAATCTAAGTTCCTGGCTTTAAGGTAAATGTTGACTGTTTGCCATTATAGATGGTTTTTTAAAGCAGTGCAATGCTAATGGGTAATAGTGTTTATTTTATGAGCTAACCTGTTATTTAGCTGAAAAGTGACCCCTCGGAGTAGTTTACAGGGTGTCTCAGGGAGATAGTCTCAGAGGTCCCTCTATTCTTAACTGGTCATGAAGTGGACTTTTAAGAATTTGCATTTTCTTCTGCCTTTTCTTCCTATTATATTAAAGTTCATCTGTTGTATCCCTGATCAAAATGTTCAGTAATGGTAGCCAGTGGCAGATTGTCCAATAAACAAGGCAAGACTGTGTCATATTGTTCACTACAGATTAGTAAATAAACACAAGTAAGCCTGTGCTTTCCTTGCTTACTGGGTATTTGTCTCTGTCAGAATTGTAAATTTTAAAAGGGGCTTTGATTCTGTACGAATGTGCTACAAGGTTGGGAGACAGATTTCAGATATAGCTTGAAGAAGCATCTTTCATGTAGTGAAAAAATGTACAATTGTTCATTACAGATTAGGAATTACAAGTGAACCCATGATTACCTAATTTACAAGGAGCTCTGGTAGTGTAGTGGTTACAAATCAAGCTGAGAACCTTAAGGTCAGCAGTTTGAAACTATCAGCTGTTCCGCAGGAGAAAGATGAGGCTTTCTGTTCCCGTAAAGATTTACAGCCTCGGAAACCCTGTACAGGGTCTCTATGAGTCGGTTCCCACTCCACAGCACATAACCACCACCTTTCCTGGCAGATTGGTTCCATCTAGTTCTAGTCTCAGGTTAGATGAGGCTGTGGGTCTTTGGATGTTACCTGTAGACTGGTTTCTTCCTTGGTTTCCTACTTACTCTTTTTTTTTTTTTTAATTTCTTTATTTTAATTAATGATTAAAATTTTATATGCACATAGCAGATAACAAATTGTTTTCACCAAAGAGTGAAATTAACTACATGTGAAAAATTAATACTCATCACTATTTGTTAAATAACACATAATAAATAAATAACAAAGCAAAAATAAATGAATAGTTGCAATGAAATGAAATACGATAGGATGAGTATAAAACTGACACTCTCCCATGTAAACTATCACTCAACTCACAATAAAAACTTAAATCAATAAATAGAACTGGAGAAAATTAGTATTAAGATTGTTATGAATGCTGTCATAGCACTTTTTACCATCACAATTCTGTTATAAAATGTACCACATTTTATCTTAATTGGTCTCTGTATGTGTACATGTATATATTCGTGTGCATCTGTATTCTGCATTAGACAATGATTTACATGAGACAAAAACCAGGTCCCACTTGCCTCTGTATTTCCACCAACACCTCGCTAGATACTTTGTTGTTGTTAAGTACCGTTGAGTTGGTTCCAAATCATGGCGACCCTGTATAGGGTGGTTTCCAAAGAGCAGCTGGTGAGTTTGAACATCGACCTAGTAGTTCAACCCAACCTTTCTGTCCAGTGCTTTATACCACAGCACCAAACCAGGACTCATAGTAGGCATTTAAGAGAAGGTTCCTTTTTTGTGTGTGAGCTGAGTGATAGTTTACATGGGAGAACATCAGCTTTACACCATCATTTCATTGCAGTGATTACAATCTCATCCGTGCATCATCATTCAACACCATTGCCTGTTTTGTTTTGGGGGATATGTACACAGAAACACTCAGGAATATATAATAATTTAAACAACCAAAAGACACATTCTGCAAGCCTGCCTCTTGGCCACCAGTACCCAGTCCCTCTCTTTCCATGAGCTCAGAGTCCTCAGCTGCTCCCTCTCTCCATGTTTTCATCGCTGTCTTAAAAGAAAAGTTCTTTTAATGAATGAATGTATGACCAAATTAAGCTGATCTCAAAAAAATATTCTTTATACCTATGAAAGGTCAAAATCAAACTAAAAGTCCCGGTAAGTAATTATACCTGACATTTGTACAGCAATGAAAAGTTTAAGAAGTTCCTTTTGGAGGCTTCCTATGGAGCCTTTGCTTTGCATAAGACCATCGGAGGAATCCTAAACCCATTCAGGATTTCTGAGATGGGAAATCTCCACTTGAAAGGACAAGCAGTCCAGCCTGGAGCACCTAGAAGGACAGAAGATACTTCTTGAAAGAAAGACCGACAGGAAAAATCAAAAAC
>NW_006408724.1:1975157-1975630 GCF_000296735.1 Chrysochloris asiatica
TATGTTCTTACCACATTTTGTCTATGCATTCATCTGTTGATGGGCATTTATGTTGTTTGGTTTGGCTATTGTAACTAGTGCTGTAATGAACATTGGTGCACATGATCTGTTTGAGTCTCTGCTTTCAAGTCTTTAGGGTATCCACCTACAAGTGGAATTGCTGGGTCGTATGGTAGTTCTATTTTTCATGGAACTGACCCACTGTTTTCCAACAAGTATACCGTTTTGTATTTGTGCGATCAATAGAAAAGAGTTAAAATTTCTTTACATTCTCCCCAGCATTTTTTTTTTTAATGTAAGGTTTTTATTGTGGATTGAGTGAAAGTTTACCTGTAAACACATCATCAGTTTCACATTCAACCATTCATATAACTTGTTTCATTACATTGATTATAATCCCCTCTATATACCATCAAGTTAAAAGTATTTCTCACTATCCACTTTAGCTTTTTAAAAAACACACAAACAAAAAA
>NW_006408724.1:1978499-1983512 GCF_000296735.1 Chrysochloris asiatica
CAGCCCCTGAGCCTGCTTGGTCAGGTATTTTGTGTTGTTGCTGGTGGAGCTCCTTTACCACACGTCCACCCGATCCGCCATCTTGTTTGTTCTCTCCCAGCATTTTTTACTATTTTTTTTTCTCATTGTGGTTTTTCTCTCTGATAGCTAATGACAGTAAACATCTTTTCATATGCTTTGTGGCCATTTGATTTTCTTCTTTGGTGAAATATCTAGTCAAGTCATTTGCCCATATTATGATTGGGTTATTACTCAACTTCAGCTGAGTAAACTCAAGAATTGCACAAGTAGTGTAAATTTTGCCAGGTGTAGAAGTTAACCAGCAAGTACAATGAAGATACAGCCTCTTTGTTTATTGGTCTAGAAACAAGTATCAGGATACTCTTACAAGGCAGTCATGTTAGAATGTTGTTGTTGTTAGTTGCCATCAAGTTTGTTTAACTTTGCTTGCTAAATGGGAAAAATACTTGAAGCACTTACTGATGAAAATCAAAGACTACAGCCTTTAGTATGGATTGCAAAGAAAATGAAAATCCTCAAAATTGAACAAGTAAATAAGATAAAAATGAACAATTGAATTGTCAAAGACTTCATTTTACTTGAATACACAACCAGTGCTCATGGAAGCAGCAATCAAGAAATCCAAGAATGTATTGCATTGGCCAAATCTGCTGCACAAACCTCTTTAAGATGTTAAAGAGCAAAGATGTCACTTTAAGGATTAATAATATTCCATTGACCCAAGCTGGTATTTTCAGTTGTCTTATATGCATATGAAACCTGGCCAGTGAATAAGGACCACCAGAAAAGAATTGATGCATTTTCAACTGTGATGTTGGAGAAGAATTTGGAAAGATTCCTAATGTGGTGCTATCGGATAAACATTGGGCTGTGAGCCACAAGATTGGCCTTTCAAATCTACCAGCTTCTCCTTAGAAACCCTATACAAGGTTGCTATGAGTCTGAATCAACTCTATGGCACTTCACAACAACAAATGGACTGCCAGTCTTGGAAGAACTACTCCTTCTCAGAATGCTCCTGAGAAGTGAGGCTGGTGAAACATGCTTTGGATGTGATATCAAGAGGGATCAATCCCTGAAAAAGGATAACATGCTTGGTAACATAGAGGGTCACTGAAAAAGAGGAAGACCTACCCCTAAATACATGAATTGACACGGTGGCTATAGCAATGGGTTAAAACACAACAATAATTGTGACAATGGTGAAACACTGGGCAGTGTTTTGTTCAGTTGTGCAAAGGGTCGCTATGAGTCTGAACAGACTTGATGTCAACTAACCCCAATAAAAATAAGAATTTGTCCATTTCATCTAGGTTATTCAGTTTGTTGCAGTACTGTTGCTCATAATATTCTGTCTCCTCTTTCATTTCTAATTTTAATTATCTGCATCTTTTCTCTTTTTCCTTTGTCTTTTTCCTTTTCTCTTTTCCTTTACAACTGCTAAAGGTTTGTAAACTGTATTGATTTTCCCCCCCAAAGAATCTACTTCTGGTTTTATTGATTCTATTGTTTTTCTGTTTTTACTGTTAATTTTTGATGCTCTGATCTTTGTTATTTCCCATCTACTGATAGGTTTATGATTCATTTATTTTTCTGGTTCTAGTTCTTGGAGTTGCTGAGTTAGGTTATTAATTTGAGACAATTTTTTTCTTGTAGGACTTTATTGCTATCAGTGTCCCTCTGTGTACTGCCTTCTCTGCACCCCATAATTTTGATATGTTGTGCTTTCATTTTCATTTGACTCTAAGAAATTTGTAATTTCCTCTTTTGATTTTGTCCTTGACTCAGTTTATTTTCCTAGTGTGCTGCTTAATTTCCATATGTTTATTTTCCAGGTTTTTTTCTGTCGTTGATTTCTTGCTTTGCCCCATTGTGGTCAGAGAAAATACCTTGAAGGATTTTAATCTTTTTAAATGTATCAAGACTTGCTTTGTGACTGGTAATGTGACCTATCCTGGTGAATGGCCCATGTACACTGGAGTAGAATGTATATTGTGCTGTGTTGGGGTAGAGTGTCGTACTCGTATATGTCTGTTAAGTCTGGTTCATTTATAGTGTCATACAGGTCCTCTGTTTCCTTGTGAATCTTCTTTCCAGATGTTCTGTCCAATATTGAGAATGGTGCAGTGAAAGCTTCAACTATTATTGTTGTTGTTAAGTGCTATCAAATCAGTGCTGATTCATAGAGACCCCATATTGAGTTCCTGAGGCTGTACATCTTTGCAGAAGCAGAAAGCCTCATCTTTCTCCTGCAGAGCAGCTGGTGGGCTCAAACCATCAGCCCTGTAGTTCACAATCCAGTGCTTATTCTATAGGGAGTTCCCAATATTATGGCAGTACACCACCAATGTCACTGTACAGTTCTGCCAGTATGTGCTTTATATATTCAGTCCCCGATGTTGGGTGTGTATATATTTATTATTTTAAAATTTCCTGATTAATCAACCTACTTATCACTCTATAATGTCCATTTTTATCTCTTCTAACAGATTTTGTCTACTTTGTCTGATAGTAAGTCTACTTTGTCTAATATCAAGATCGCCACACTAGCTCTCCTTTGGTGGTTATTTGCATGGAATAGTTTTCCCATCATTTCACTCTCAACTTATTCATGTCCTTGGGTTTAAGGGTATCTCTTGTAAACATAGAGTTGGATTGATTTTGTTTTGTTTTTATTTTATTATTTGTGTCCTTGGGTTTAAGTGTGTCTCTTGTAAACATAGAGTTGGATTGATTTTGTTTTGTTTTTATTTTATCCATTGTATCACACTCTGCCTTTTGACTGGAGCATTTAGTGTAATTGCTTATAAGAAGTGACTTACTTCTGCCTTTTATTATTTGTTTTTTGGTATGTCTTAAGTCTTCTTTGTCTTTGTCCTTTAGTACTATTATTTTGTATTCTGCAGATTGATTGCATTTATTTATTTTGGGCCCCTTCTTCTTTCCTTTTGTGCATTTTTAATGTATATTTTCTTAGTGGTCATAATGAACATTACATTTAAGAGCATGCGTTTATAGTATTCAGGGTGAAATGAGAAAGCTGAGGCTCTCTGCTCCCATAAAGATTGGCAGTCTCGGAAACCCTAAACAGGGTCTCTGTGAGTCAGAATGAACTCAATGGCACCACCACCATTTATAATACACACACACACACACACACACACACATGAAGATGAGTAAAAAATTATCCACATTCCAGTTATATAAAAATGCCCGTCCATATCCACGGCTGATAACAACATTTGAACATGTACATAAAATGATTCTGTAAAATAGATGAGTAGCAGTGTCAAATCAGCAATGGCTCTGCCTATGAAATAATCCACAACAGACTTGGGTTTTGAAAAGTTTGTGCGAAGTGGGTACTGAAACAACTTACAGAAGACGATAAACAGAAGCATTTGGACATCTGCAAACAAAATTGAACCGATATTCAAAGGAAGGTAAAAGTTTCTTTTAAAAACCATTACTGGTGATGAGACATGGATTCATCACTACAAGCCTGACAGTAAACAGCAGAATATGGAATCCTCAATCCCTGACCAAAAATGTTCAAAACTCAACCAGGAGGAGGAGGAAGAAGAGGAGAAGGTAGCTACATCAAACTGGTTGACAGGCAGATCCAAAGGATATCATGAAGTTTCCAGGACCTTTGGAAAACCACAGATTGTCTTTCCTTTTGGAAATGGCAATCTCTAGGGAAGCCCAGATATGGAAGGTGAATGTGCCCAAAATGCCCACAAATCAGAATGTTTCTCCATCCCAGAGAGATGAAGTGATTCAGTGACTGGCGAAGCTCAAATACCAATTCAACCTGTATCCAGAAACGTTTGCTCTGGCTAGCAGTCTTTTGGACAGGTTTTTAGCTACTGTAAAGGCCCACCCAAAATACTTGAGTTGTATTGCAATCAGCTGCTTTTTCTTAGCTGCCATGACTGTTGAGGAGGATGAGAGAATTCCAGTTCTGAAGGTGTTAGCAAGAGACAGTTTCTGTGGATGGTCTTCATCTGAAATTCTGAGAATGGAGAGAATTATTCTCCATAAATTGAATTGGGATCTTCACATAGCTGCACCATCGGGTTTTCTCCACATTTTCCATGCCACTGCAGTGTCAAACAGGCCTTAGTTATTCTTCAGTTTGCCCAAACTGAGCCCATC
This sequence comes from Chrysochloris asiatica, assembly GCF_000296735.1. NCBI lineage: Eukaryota > Metazoa > Chordata > Mammalia > Afrosoricida > Chrysochloridae > Chrysochloris > Chrysochloris asiatica. Next base: position 1,982,679 of record NW_006408724.1, read on the forward strand.
TTGATATCTGGCAGTCCTTACCAAGCAACTCCTCCACTGTGTGGCCTGCAACCAACTTCTGCAGTTCAAAGGGTTCATGCTTGCTTTGGCGAGAGCTTCAGCTAGAGCTTCAGTGAGATTCATAGTCCTGGTGTAGTGTTGTGGGTTAATGCACCAGACTCCAAGGCCATTTTAACTGCAAGGAGCAGAAAGCCTCATCTCTCTCCTGCGGAGGGCCTGGTGGATTCAAGCTGCTGACCATGGAGTTTGCAGCCAGATTCTTAACCACTACACTACCAGGCCTTTCACCTTCAAGATGGCGGATTGGGTAGATGTGTAGTGAGGACCTCCGTCAACAACAACACGGAATGACGGGCTAAGGGGGCTCATGGGATGGTGTTGGAACTCTGAAACAAATATAAAGGTATGTTTGGAGGACCGGAGGGTTTACAGCTGGGGAATTTGCAGGAGAATCCAGAAATCCTTTGTTTTCTAATTCAAGACAATCAGCTGTTCCCATTGTTTTCTGGTTCAAGACACTCAGCTGTTCCTGGAGCCGCCATCTTGGGAGAGAATATCTTGATTGTATCAGGAATGATAGTATCAGGAGAGAACATCTTGACTGTATCTTGATTGTATCAGGATTGTATCGGGATTGATATAGAAATTTAGAGTGACAGTTTTGACATAAAACCAAACGGCCACCACCCGTCTGTCTGTCGTGCTGTGGTGGATTGAGTTGCTGTGATCCCAAGGGCTCTGCCATCGGTATTTTAAATAACCAGCAGGGTCACCCATGGTGGGTAGGTTTCAGATGAGCTTCCAGACAAAGACAGATTAGGAAGAAAGAGTGAT
>NW_006408724.1:2002979-2005115 GCF_000296735.1 Chrysochloris asiatica
TATTTCTGTGGTGAAGTATTTTTTCATGTTTTTTTGCCCATCACTTAACTGAGTTGTTCTTTTTGTTGCAAAGTTGTTGAAACTTTTTATTTATTTTAGAAATTAGACCCTTATTGGATATGTTGTTACTGAAGATTTTTTCCCAGTCTGTAGGTTTCCTTTTATTTTTTTTTTGATAAAATTTTTGATGAGCATAAGTATTTACTTTTTACGAGACCCCAGTTACCTGTCTTCTGCTATTTGTGCATTTATGGTTGTGTTTGGAGTGATTTAAAAAAAAAAATTAATAAATTAAGGTAATTTTTCTAGAGTTTGCAATTGCAAAAAAAAAGCTCAGAAAAGTCACCCATTTGCTCTGTAGTTTTTATTCTAAAGGATTTCATTAACTACAATAAGCAATTCTAGCCTTCTTTCAATATGATGGTGGTTACCTAAGAAATTGTCATTGGGGACTGGTCTAGTATCAATGATTTTTTTGAAGTTGAAGTTGATTAGTGGGAATAGACCTTCTGTATGAATGTTTCTCTTCAAAAGAAAAACATTAGAATCAATTCCTTTGTTTTTATCTTTAAACTTTCCATTATTAATATGCATGCTCACATATAAGACAAGGATTTCTTCTTCAAATATTAATTTTTATAAAATGATATATTCAAGCTGTTATGAAATTGCTGTTATTATTTTACTTTGGAAATCAATGTCCTTTTAGATAACTTGAAAAATTATCTGAATTCAATAATATTTCTTTAAAACAGTAAACCTGAAAAGATCAGTCACTGGTAACTTTAGTTGCTTATAGTAATCAAAAGAGGCATTATAATTCTAGAATATACGATCTCTCATTTGGAAAGATTATATATCCTTGTAAACAAAACACTTTAGTAATCAATTTGAAAACTCTACAAGATATGTTTGAATTATGAAGAAAGCAGACATAGTCGTATAGAATTAATTTTCTTTAAAAACGAATATCCTTAGATCCAGAGAGGGAGAGTGAATGTGTGCTGAAGACCTGGGGGGTACAGGGGAAGGATTGCATGGAGGGGATTGTAACCATGGCAATGAGACGATATATGATAGAATGAATGTAAAACTAATGTTCTCCCATGTAAACTATCACATAATTCACAATAAAACATTTAAGAAAAAAAAAAAATGAACTCAACATGGAAAACAAAAAACAAAACGAGTATCCTAACACTGGAGTCCTGATGTGGCACCGCGGGTTAATGCGCTGGACTGCAATTTGGTTTGAACCGCAGGGTAGGTGGTTCAAGCACTCTAACCACCCCTCAGAAACCCTATATAGAGTTGCTATAAGTGGGAACTCTATGGCACTTAACAACAAACAACAATATCCTAGTAAGGTCGTTGGGTGGTATAAATAGTTTACATTAACATACAGCATTATATTTACATTAACATACAGCATAGTGGTTATGCATTGGGCTGCTAACCTCAATGTCAGCAGTTCGAAACTACCAGCCATTCTGTGGGCAAAAGAAAATCTTTACTCCCGTAAAGATTTACAGCCTCAGAAATTTTATGCAGAGTTGCTATGGGTCGGAATTTACTCAACAGCACTTAACAACAACAACAACTGTCCAAAAGGTTGGCAAAATGAATCCATCCAGCAACGCCTCAGAAGCAAGGCTTAGCAATATGCTTCGATAAGATTACAGCTAAGATAGTTCAGAGAGTCAATGTTCTACTTCCCCATTTGGTGAGTAGCATCTGTCATCTTGAAAGTTTATACGTGGCTATCTGAGATACAACTATTGTTGTCTTCCCATATGGAGCAACAAAGAGTGAAGTTGAGTCTTTGGTTAAAGACTCAAGAACAAAATTAGTCCACAAGACTAATGGCCTACTTGAATCACAGCCATCTCTAGTCTGAGACCAGAAGAATTAGATGGTGCCTTGCTACCACTACCAACCTCTCTGACAGTGGAAAATCCCAGTTAGAATGGAAGAAAAATGTAGAACAAAACTCAAATTAATTAAAAAAAAAAAAAAGCAAGAGAGACCATACTTATTAGTATGATGGAAAATAGGTGAGCTTCCAAAACTATTGCCCTGAGAGGCACTTTCAACCTAGAACTGGAACAACTCTCAGAGGTCATCCTCCTGCCAAAT
>NW_006408724.1:2005215-2010297 GCF_000296735.1 Chrysochloris asiatica
CATATGATCAAGAACCAATGACATTGAAGGACAACTCCAAGATGCGTTGAAGACATTGGCAAAGAATAAGGCACCAGGAATTGATGGATTACAAATTGAAATCTTTCAATAAACTGATGCAACACTACACTCATCCTTGCCAAGAAATTTGGAAGACTACTACCTGGCCAATTGACTGGAAGACATCTGTATTTGTGCCCATCCCAAAGAGAAGTGACCCAATGAAATACGGAAATCATTGGACATTATCACTAATATCACATGCAAGTAAATTTTTGCTAAAGTTAATACAAAAGCAGCCGCAATCATACATTGACAGAGAACTTACAAAGGTTCAACCTGGATTCAGAGTAGGACATGGAATGAAGGATATTGCTGACATTAGATGTATCTTGGTTGAAAGCAAAGAATACCAGAAAGATGTTAACCTGTACTTTATTGACTATGCAAAGGCTTTCTATTGTGTGGTTCATGACAAGCTAATGTAAATTTTGCAAAGAATGAATATTCCAAAACACTTTATTGTACTGAGGAACCTGTATATAGACCAAGATGGACTTGTTCAAACAGAACAAAGGAACACCAAATGGTTTAAAATTAGCAAAGGTGTGTACCAGGGTTTAATTATTTCACTATACTTATTCAGTCTGTATGCTGAGCAAATAATCTGAGAAACTGGATTGTATGAAGAAAAATGTTGTATCAGGATTGGAGGAAGAATCATTAAAAACCTGAGATATGCAGATGATACAACCTTGCTTGCTGAAAGCAAAGAGAACTTAAAATACTTGCTGATGAATATCAAAGACCACAGCCTTCGGTATGAGTTGCATCTCCATATAAAGAAGAAAAAAATCCTCAACACTGGATCCGTAAACAAAATCCATATAAATGGAGAAAAGATTGAATTCGTCAAAGATTTCATTTTGCTCAGATCAACCATTAACACTTGTGGAAACACCAGTCAAGAAACCAAATGAGGCATTGCATTAGGCAAATCTGCATAACACCTCTTTAAAGTATTCAAAAGCAAGAATGTCATTTTAAAGACTAAGGTGCACCTGACCCAAGCCATGATATTTTCAATAATCTCATATGTATGTGAGAGTTGGACAGTGAATAAGGAATACCATAGAAGAATTGATGTATGTGGCTTAGGGCGTTGGAGGAGAATATTAAAAGTACCATGGACTACCAAAAGAACCAACATCTGTATTGGAAGAAGTACAACCAGAATGCTCCTTGGGAACCAAGATGTTCATACTTGTCTCTCGGATTTTGAACACAGTATTAGAAGAGATCAGTCCCTGAGAAGGATATCATGTTGGGTGAAGTGAAGCGTCAGAGATAAAGAGGAAGACCACCAATGAGATGGATTGGAACAGGGCAGCAGCAATAGGCTGAAACGCAGCAACAATTGTGAGTTTGCTGCAGGACTGGCCAGCGTTTCATTCTATTGTGCATAAGGTCGTTATGAGTTGGTACCGACTCCATGACACCTGAAACCAATAACATTTTTTTCAGATATTATTTCTGACTCTTTTTCTCATCTCTTCTGGAATTCCCATGATGTATATGTAAGTTTTCCTGTTGTTGTCCCATAATTCTACTAAACTGTTGTCAGGCTTCTTGAATTTCTGTTTCTGTTGCTCTTCAGCATCTGTAATTTTAACTGTCTTATCCTCTAATGAGCGGATTCTTTTCTCTGCCTGATTAAATCTGTTGGTAAGTCTTCCTGTTGTGTTTCTCATTTCAGTTACTGTCCCTTTCAATTTTAACATTTATTTTTTTAGACCCTTCTTTTTTTCGTACATTTTTTCCTTATTTCTTTTATCAGTTTGTTGGGGTTTTTTGGTGATTTTTTTTCCATTTGAAGTTTTGGCTTTAATTAATAGTCCTTGCTTATTTCATTTCATGGATGCTTTTTTTTTAAAAAAAAAAAACATACAAAAAATTATAAGCTTTGTTTCATCTCAGTGATTACAATCCCCTCCCTTACAACAACAATTAACCTACTTCCTCCCTGTGGCGTCCCTTTTATATGGTATATTTCACAAATGAACAAAGCAAAACTATTTGATGTACACACACAAAACAAAAACTACAGGTTAATTTAAATGTCCTAAAGGGCACATTCTGAAAGCTAGATTCCTGTTCTCAGGCACACAGACTAAAACCTAGTCCGTGTGCCTCATTTTTGCAGAGGTACTATTTTTCCATGACATTGTATCCGCTGTCACCGCTTTCCTAGTTAGGAGTTTGTCTGTTTTCCCTTAGTTCTTTAATTGTATTTATTGTTGTTATATTATATTATTTCCTTTTTTTTCATTATTTGGTCATTCCTAGATGCACTTTCATTCCGTTTGTCATGTTCATTTAGACAGGCACCACTGTTTCTGTTCTTTGTGTGTCTTTTGGGTTTTTTTGTTGGGGTATTGAAATTTTCAAGGGTGTTAACTTCCTCCATTTTTGCCAGTATTTGGTGGTGTTTTTTTTTCATACTAATTTTGACCAAAAACTCTTAGATAGGCAGAGCCTTTGACCTTTGATAACTGTCTCCTCTCCTTTTTTGCGATAGCTCCTTCTCCCTCCCAGGTTTGATTGGGATTCACAAGCTCCAGATTTCAATTTTCAATCTCTCCCACACACATCAGAAGAAATGGCAGTGGTCTGTCTATCCACGAAGATAATGTGTATTCACCAATCTGTCCACCAGGGGGCACGGTTCCCGCTCTCTGGTTATCACAGCTTTCCCTTCTCTGTTTCTGACATTAGACGTTTTTAGTCAGAAAACCCACTCCAAGAGAGCCTCCTTCAAGACTTGGTGTTGAGCTCCAATTTTGCCTAAGGTTTGCTTCGCTGCTCTGTGGGGGCTCCTTCTATATGAGCTGGCTTTCAGGGGAAGCACAGGCTGACTTTCCTCCATTTCAGGAAGAGGAAGCACTTCTACTTCCCAGAAGGACCTCTGAAAGATCTACCTTGTTGGTTTCAGAGCTTCAGTGACTCTGTGGTGGTTAAGGGAGCACTATCCTCCTGTGTCCACTGTAGGAGGCTTCTGTAGAAGTTTGTGTGCGTCCAGCAGCTAACAGTTACCAGTTGGGGAGGGGTAGTCACACTCTGAATGGACCTCTGGGGAGGTCTGCTTTGTTTCTGTCAGAGTCCTCCAGGTAGATTGTTGGCTGTGAATGCAGTCTTAATCAGCAGTCCTCAGCAACAATTAGAAGTGGGTGTGGAAGTAGGGGTGGTAACTAACCCTAAATGACCCTCAAGGAGGTGTCCTGTTGGTTTCAGAGGCCAGAACTAAAGGGTATGCAGGGAAATAAGTAGCTTGTTGACCTTGGAAGCAGACTCCACTGAAGGGCCCTTCTGTAGCAATTCACAGCAGGCTTGCAGGTAATAGTGTCTGGGTGGGAGAGGTGCAGTCATTCAACAAATGGATCTCTATGGAGGTCTGGCTTGGTGCTATCTGAGTCCTGTCTGTAATATGTTGACTCTGTAGTGTTATTGCCCCTAAAGTGGCGTGCTTCTTAGGACACAGCAGCCTCAATCAGTTCTCCTCGGGGCCAACTGAAAGAAAGAGCAAACAGACCTGGACTGACTCCCAAAGAGGTCTGTGTGTTGATTTTAGAAGCCTGAGTTATGGGGTGTGCAGGAGGCTGATCAGGTGTCTACTATTAGAGCAGACTCCACTGCAGGGGACATTCTGTAGCAATTTTCTGTAGGCTTGAAGCCAACAGTGTCCAGTAGAGGCGGTGAATCCCTGAGGAGGTCTGATTTGCTGCTATCAAAGCCCACGTGAAGGATGTTGATTATGGGGTAGCCTCCACTGAAGATGCCTTCTTCTTGGCATACAGCAACCTCAGTCAGCAGTCCTCAGAATTGACTGAAAGACCAATTAGACAGACCTAATTGGATCCCCAGGGAAATCTGGCCTGTTGGTTTCAAGGACCTAAGCTATGATGAGGGCAAGAAGAGTGTTGACCATAGAAGCAGAGTCGGCTGTGTGTGCACACAATGATCTCAGTAGTAGTCCTTGGGTAAGTCTGCCTTGTTGGTTTTAGGGCAAAAGCTTGTCGTTCTGTCTCTTCATACAGACAGGGGCTGTGGAAACAGGTTTTATGGGGGTGCAGGTGGGCATTACTCCAGTTCATGATAGTCAGCAGCCCACATTACTGGAAGAAGGGGCAGGGATGATGGTTAAAGTTATTTTCCTACCATATGCAACTTGTTGATTTGTTGATTCTTACCTATCTGCAGTTCCCTACTGCCTTCCTCTGCTATATTTGCAGGATTTATGCTGCCATCTTCCCAAGATTCCTTTCATTATATTCTTCATCGCTGCATTGTATTCCATTGTACCAGTATGTATGTTTATCCATTCCTCCACTGATGGGTGCTTAGGTTGTTTCTATCTTTTTGCTATTGAAAATAGTGTTGCAATGCACATAGGTGCACATATGTATGTCTGTACCTTTAATATTTGTTTTCCAGGGTATATGCCTAGAAGTTGGATTGCTGGATTACAAGATAGGTCTATTTCTAATTTATTGGCAAAGCACCATATTGTTTTCCATAGTGGCTGTGCCATTTTACAATCTCGGTGGGTAAGCGTTCCAATCTTCCTACCACCTTGAAAGCATTTGTTGTTTTCTGCTTGTTTCTTTTCATTTTAGCAGGGTGAGCTGGTATCATATTGCAGGTTTGATTTGCATCTCCCTAAGGAGCTCTACTGATAACACGAATGGAATAAAGCTCTTGGGAGAAAAGCCCACAGAACTTTCATTTGCTGATGGGCACAAATCAAAATGAAGAGAAACAGCTGTAAACATCCATTGAAAATCGGAATATGGAATGTACAAAGTATGAATCTGGGAAAATTGGAAGTTGTCGAAAATGAAATGGAATGCATAAACATTGATATCTTAGGCATTAGTGAGCTGAAATGGACTGGTATTTGCCATTTTGAATCTGACAACCACATGGTTTACTATGCCAGGAATGACAACTTGAAGAGGAATGGTGTTGCATTCATCATCAAAAAGAACATATCCAGATTAGTCATGAGGCACAACGCTGTCTGTG
>NW_006408724.1:2015582-2019646 GCF_000296735.1 Chrysochloris asiatica
ACAGTTCAAAACTACCAGTTGTTCTGCGGGAGAAAGATGAGGCATTCTGCTCCCGTAAAGATTTACAGCCTCAGAAACCCTGTACAGGGTCGCTGTGTGTCAGAACCGACTCCACGGCACACAGCCACCACCACCATCTATCTTGTTTGATTGCTCCTGTAGCACTTTCCTGACTTCTTCCTTATTTTCCTCTACCCCTTCTCAGAGCATTTGAATTTGTTTCCATGTCATTCTTCTGAATTCCTTCTCAGGCAGATCCATAGCCTGCTCTTCTTCTGCTGGAAAGTCTGTGTCTGCCTCCAGCTCATTTGTCTCAGTTACTCTTCTCTGGTTTTGGACATATTTTGAGATCTTTTGTTGTGTTTTCTTGGACATTTTCAGTAGTTAGGTGGGTTTTTAATGCTTAAATGCATGTATGTTGCTGTGTTGTTAAGCTTACTGAGTGTCTCTTGCTGGATATGATCTGTAGATAGGTTTCCCTTTTCACGTTTAATGTTTAGTAGCTGGTATTGGCTCCTGTCCCAATGGTGGGATATTATGGGGTATGCTTGTAACTTGGTTATATGGCCATGATTGCCGTTTCTTCTTGGGTAACATAGGGAAAAAAAGTTCCTATCCCCAGGAAAAAAGTGTGACCTAAAGAACCAAAAGCAGAAGCAATATAAAAGCAGAGACAAAAACCACCTCTCAAAAACAAAAATAAAACCGTAGTCAACTGACCAGTAGCCTTTGCTGCACAGGTCAGTGTGTGTGCACAGTAGAAACCTCCAGCAGTGGGTGGGGATGTCCACTCACTTAGACCCCTCCTCACTCAACACTGTGGAGGTACACAGATAGATATTGAGACATTAATAGGAGAAAGATTGTCCACTATTTTTATCTCTGAAGGTCAGTTAGGTATCTGCATGTGCAGAGTGTAATTCTTGAAATAGCTGTGTCTGTGTGTAGTAGTTGATGTTGGCTCTTACCTTTTGTGTTGGGGTTTTACAGAGTGTTCATATGGTTTGTCTGTATGTCCAGGCCTGCTTTTTCTTGCTGGGTAGACAGAAGTAAAGGTTCCCACACAGGTCAACTTTAGGGCTGGGTCCCAGAGTCAGACATCATAAGCAGCCGCCAAAGGATCAGCTTGTGGGACCAATGGGGCTCCTCCTCTCTGTGCCATGGAAAAACTGTGGGCTCAATGCTGGACCCTTTTGGGGGTGTACACCCACCTGCCTGAAGGTGTCTGGGCTAGGCAGAGAGGGTATGACAGGGAAGAGGAGAAAAAAATGTGTAGAATCCCTCACACCTCTTTTTTCAAATGTTGCTGCATGGGTTTTCAGCACCGTATCACTGTGTCTGTCTGGCTGTGGCCTTGTGCTTTGAACTGAGCCCATGTGGGAGTGGCCTCAGGGAGAGTCCCATGTCCCAGTCAATTCTGAAATCACAGTATTTTCCTTTATACAGTGATTTTTCCACAGGTGGGTGCAGGAAAATGATGCCCTGCACCTTATACTAGATCCAGAACTCTGCATCTGCTCCGTGAAAGCACCTTCTCTGGGTTTTCCACACCTCCCCCACAGATCCTGTCCTACCTGACTGCTTCTCCTGCCTCCAAACCCAATGTCAAGATTGGCATATAAAAGAAACAGTGACTCCTGTAAGGAATTTGCTCCTTAGAACAATTAACTATAGGAGACTAAACTTGCCCAGAAGCAAAGCAGAAATGGCAAGAAGGGCAGGGAAACTGAAGGAATGTAATAGGCAAGGCAGGAATGAAATGGGGAGAGCGTTAACATTGTAGGGAGAGCACCCAGTGTCACAGAGCCATTTGTATATTGTTGACTGAGAACCCAATTTGCTTTGTAATCTTTCACCTAAAGCACAATAAAATATTGGGAGTTAGGGTGGGAGAAGATTAGTGACCAACTGGCAAGACTGGTCAGCTGAAACCCTATGGTTACAGAGTTCCACACTGAAACACATGGGTGCTCGGTGAGCCAGAACCAACTCTTACTGATAAGTCCCAACGATTTAGTTCCAATCATAGTGACCCTGTATAGTGTTTCTGAGGAGTGGCTGATGAGTTTAAACTACTGACCTTGTGGTTCAAACCAACCTTATGGTCGATTGCTTATCCTACAGCGCCACACTAGAATCAATTTTGGCAACTGTTTTTTGAGGAGTTTGGGGTTTTGGTTTACGCTGATACCCTGGTGTGGTGCTATAGGATAAAGCACTGGACCACAAGGTTGGTTTTGAACCACAAGGTTGGTGGTTCAAACTCACCAGCCACTCCTCAGAAACCTTATACAGGGCTGCTATGGGTCTGAACTGATTCAACAGCACTTAACAATAACAATATATCGAACTATCAGAAGGAAGTGAACATTGTGCTCACTGGAAAACTTTTAAATGACTCATAAAAGTGGCTTGCTCTAGTGATGATGAAAATACTGTTATTGAAATGTCTTCAGGAGGTGTTAGGATAAAAATTGTTCCCTGAATTGTGAGAAATAAGGAAAAGGCACTTTCTAAATTATCAAGATTCTTTGATTTTAGCTGTAATCCTAAAAGTTTATACTCTATTTATTTTTAAATCCTTGTGTAGTCTTTCTTTTTGGAAAAATTACACACCACTTTATATTTGAGCATATGATCTTCATAATTACTAACAATTTACATTTAAAAATGTCTAATATGAAATATATTTGTATTTCCTCCCTAGGCCTGGAAAGATTGTGAACTGCTTATACCAAAATCCTAAAGCAATTTTTAGACTAATTTGCTTTCCCTGGGCAGGAGGTGGCTCCATTCATTTTGCCAAATGGGGTCAAACGATTCATGATTCAATGGAAGGTATGTTAATTTTCATATCCATCTAAGTAATCCATGAAGTCAGATGATATGCACCTATAGCAATTTGAAGTATGGTGATAATTTATCATATTAGCATTCAGAACTGTTCTTCAATAGGAGAATTTTTCTATTTCTAAAGAAAGAAATATGTTACCTTGATTTTGTTACTGTTTTTGAGTCCTTTCAGAAGATGGTATTCCAACCTTTGATGTATATTTAATGTAATTAGTAACACGGGTGAGTTGAAGCCTACCATCTTGAAATTTGTTTTCAAATTGTTCTGTCTGTTATTTAATTCATGTTTTTCTCTTAGGATTGAAGTATTTTTTTTAAATGTTCTGTGTATCTCCTCTACTGCTGCATTAGCTATTGCTCTTTGTTTCATTGTTTTAATGGTTGTTCTTTTCTTAGTCTACCTTCCAATAATTCTATTATGTTATCTGATATTTCTCTATTATTTCTGTTTATCCTGGTGGCACAGTGGGTTGTAGCATTCAGAAGCTAAGCTTGGGGTGTGGTGCTGTGGGTTAATGTGCCAGACTGCAAAGCCATTTGAATTGCAAGGTTGGCGGTTCAAGCTTACCAGCAGCTTCTTAGAAACCCTATACAGGGTTGCTATGGGTCAGAACTGACTCAACAGCACTTAATAACAAGAACAGACACTCCATGGGAGAAAGCTGAGTAAGCCTGCTCCTATAAAGACTTACAGCCTCAGAAAACTCATCCTATAGGGTCGCTAGCAGTCAGAATGGACTCAGTGGCAATGGGGTTTGGAGTCCATTAGCATTCGCCATACAGTTTACTTCTTCTTCCATTTTCTTCTTCTTTTTTTATTTTTTTGCTTACAATAATCAATTATCTTTTTAAAGATGAGAAAAATATTTTATATTTACACACATTTTTATTATTTTTGGCACTCTTTCTTTTATTTCGATATCTGAGTCTCTGTCTGGAATCACTTTCCTTCCACCTAACAGAAACTTTTTGTATAGCACATGTATGCGTTCAACAAATTCCACTGTTGTTGTTAAGTACCATCGAGTCTGTACTGGCTAATAGTGATGTTATGCATAGCAGAATGAAACAGTGCCTGATCCTAGGCCAACCTCATTATTGTTGCCACGCTTGAGTCCATCGATGTTGCCACTTGGCTAATCCATCTTGTTGGGGGTCTTCCTCTTTTCCTCTGACCCTCCACCTTACCAAACATGATATACTTCTCCAGC
>NW_006408724.1:2020082-2020672 GCF_000296735.1 Chrysochloris asiatica
ACCAGAAGAGTTGTGGGAAAACATCAAGAACATCATACATGAAGAAAGCAAAAAGTATTGAGAAGACAAGAAAGAAGGAAAAGGTCAAAATGGATGTCAGAAGAGACTCTGAAACTTCTTACTCTCCAGCTTAGAGATGCTAAAGCAAATGGAAGAAATGAGGAGGTCCAAGAGCTGAACAGAAAATTTTAAAGATCAGCTCAAGAAAATAAAGCCAAATATTACAACAAAATATGCAAAGATCTGGAGTCAGAAAACCAAAAAGGAAGAACACACTCAGCATTTCTCAAGCTGGGGGAAATGAAGAAAAAATTCAAGCCTCTAGTTTCATTTTTGAAAGATTCTCTGGGCAAATTTATTGAATGCAGAAAGCATCAAGAGAAGATGAGGAATACACAGAGTCACTGCACCAAAAGGAAATGGTTCATGTTCAACCGTTTCAAGAGGTAGCATATGATCAAGAGCCAATGATACTTAGGGAGGTAGTCCAACGTACATTGAAGGAATTGGCAAAGAACAAGGCACCAAGAATTGATGGAATAAAAATTGAAATCTTTCAAGAAAGTGAGGCAGCACAGGAGGCACTCACT
>NW_006408724.1:2024215-2024706 GCF_000296735.1 Chrysochloris asiatica
TTCTTCAGCTTCAGTTGGAATTTACATATGAGTAATTGATGATCTGTTCCATAGTCTGCCCCTGGCCTTGTTTTCACTGTTGATATGGAGCTTTTCCATCGTCTCTTTCCGCAGATGTAGTCATTTTTTTTTCTATGTATTCCATCTGGTGAGGTCCATGGGTATAGTCATCTGTTATGCTATCTAAAGAAGATATTTGAAATGAACAAATCATTGGTTTTGCAGAATTCTATCATGCAATCTCCAGCATCCTTTCTATCATCAATGCCAACTACTGATCCTTCCTCTTTGTTTCCAACCTTTGTATTCCAATAACCAGTAATGATCAATACATCTTGAGTGCATGTTTGATCAAGTTCAGATTGAATAAGTTGGTAGAATTCTTCTATATCATCCTCACTGGATTTAGTGGTTGGTGTGTAAATTTGAATAATAGTGGTATTAACTGGGCTTCCCTCTAGACACATGGACATTATCCTATCACAGACAGC
>NW_006408724.1:2025088-2025545 GCF_000296735.1 Chrysochloris asiatica
TGACCCTGCTGGTTATTTAAAATAATGGTGGCATAGCTTCCAGAATCACAGCAACATACAGGTCACCACAGTATGACAAACTGACAGACGGGTGGTGGTTGGTCTGCTACTAGCTACTCCATAATAACCATAAGTGGAAATCTGGTTTCTATGGAGCAACATAACAGCACACCACAGCGTGCTGATCACTCACCTTTTCAAATATCAGTATTTTGGCAGATTTTTTTTTTTAGGGTAGTTTTAGCTTTGATTAAATAAATTCTCTAATTAAAAAGTAAGCTTTTATTTTATAATAATTTTAGATTTGCAGAAAAGTTGCAAAGTTATTAAAGATAGTTGTCTTGTTCTCCTGACCCTATTTCCATTATTGTTAACATCTTACATTATATCATATTGTTAACTGCTTAGCAATACATTCATCACTACTAAGGAACCAACATTGATACAGTCTATAGTT
>NW_006408724.1:2027585-2031379 GCF_000296735.1 Chrysochloris asiatica
TCAATCCCTGTATTCCAGATCCCTGTTGTTCCAAGGTTGCGCATACTTCATTATTTACCTGTGTCCCACTTAGCCCATTCAAACCTGCCTAATTGTTCTCCCATCCACCTAAGACAGATATATATATATTTTAACTAGTTAAGCTAAACAATTGTTGGTTTCAGTAAGACTTCAGGAGATAGGTTTAGTTTAAGATTAGGAGATTGTTTTAGGAAAGTAATTTTGGGGGTTCATCCAGCCTCCATAGCTCAAGTCAGTCTGGATTTCATAAGCATTTGTAAAGAGTTTCCTTGTTTTTGATGACCTTAAAAGTTTTGAGGAGTACTGGGCATATATTTTGTAGAATATCTCTCGATTTGGATTTTCTGATGTGTTTCTTGTGGTTAAACAAGACTCTGGGTTTGGGGGCAGAGGGCCATAGAGGTGAAGAACTGGTCTCATCACATTCTACCAGGCACACATTCTGTTATCATATCTATTCTCTGATGATGACACACTTGATCACCTGCTTCTAGTGTTCACCAGGCTTCCCTCTGTAAAGTGACACCTTCTCGTACTCTGCTCTTTAGAAGCAAGTCACTTCCAGGATAGGGAGGTGAGTTCTACCTCATTAAGGTAAAAGTAGCTACATAATTACTTGGAATTCTGCTTCAGATATTTTTAACAGAAAAACAAAACAAAAAATCCCACAAATCCATTTATAGCTCCTCATGTACCCTTTCTAATTCCATTCTTATCTTGCTAGTTAGGTGAACTATACAAGGTGGCCTGCCATTCTTCCTTTAAATTTTGCAGGTTAAATAAGATAATAAAACAAATGGGAGACGGGTTCTTTGCCATTATAAAACTGACTTTTCCAAAGTTACATTTATTAGCTACGACAAGCTAATCAGTCTTCTTGTGAAATCATTTGTTTGTTTGTTTGCTTTAGTTTTCTCATCTATAAAGTGTAATGTTTGAATTATGCTGTTTTGTAAACTTCCTTCCAGCTCTAATATTCTCCAATTCTTGGAGACAACAGACTTCCTATTATGTTTTATTTGAAAGTCAGTCTGGAAATTCAATATACAACTATATTGCCCCAAATATGTGCTATGCATGTATAAGACTCTGAATTGAAACATTTTTTAGTGGCAAAACCAACAACAGCAATGACAAACCTGATGAAGCATCCACATATGTTAATAGAACATTGTTGTTGTTGTTAAGTGCCATCGAGTTGGTTCCAACTCATAGTAACCCCGTATAGGATTTCTGCAGAGCAGCTGGTGAGCCCGAACCGCCAACCTTGTGGTTCAAACCAAACTTGCCACCCAGCACATTAACTTGCAGCACCATACCAAGAGTAGAACATTAAATAAATTATAAACATAGCTATAAATGAGTATTATGCCATTGTTAAAAACAGTGTATACAATCTATATGTATGGATATGGAAAATGGTATACAATATATGATTTAGGATGGAAAGCTAGTTGTAGATCAGTGTTATGATAGGCTGTAATTTGTACAGAGATTTAAAAGGCTGTCTGGTAGCGTAGTGGTTACGAATTGGGCTGCGAACCGCAAGGTCAGCAGTTCGAAACTACTAGCTGCTCCGCGGGAGAAAGAGGAGGCTTTCTGCTCCCGTAAAGATTTATAGCCTCGGAAACCCTGTTCAGGGTCGCTATGGGTCGGAACCGACTTGACGGCACTTAACAACAACAACAACACACATGGGTATACCGATGAATGTGATGGAAGAGTTTATGCAGATATGGAAGAATACACAAAACTGCTGACAGTGGTCTCCTTTGAGGCAATGAACTGATATTGAGGAATATTTTGTGTTTTATGTATTTTTACATTTGGTGACTTTTTTTTTTGGTCATGTGTATTCATTAGTTGGAATTAGAATCATGCTTTCTACCCTTGCACTCTAGACAAATAATAAAAGATCTTTTTTCCAGGGACTTGTTGTTGTTGTTAAGTACCATTGAGTCAGTTCTGTCATAGCAATCCTATATAGGGTTTCCCAGGAGTGATTGTTGGATTTGAACCTTCAACCTTGTAGTTCAAACTGACTTTGTAGTCCAGTGCTTATCCTACAGCACCATACCAGTATTCCTTCCAGAGATTAACGGTTTGAAAATATTTTGGGAAAAATGTAAACTACTTTGTTTAGTCAGCAAAGATTGACCAGACGAAGAACTTGCTTTGAATGCGTAAATTAACTCTGTATACGTTTATTGTTAAGACAGATGTGTTTGGTCTTTGTCATATTATTTTTTGTCATTTAATGTTTTTCACTATGTGGTGGAATTATTTTGGTATTTAAGAATATTTGTAATTTTATTTATAGTGGTTATCTTCATACTTTCTAGAAAATGTTCTTAGCTTTCATTGTCTCTAGTTAGGCTTCTCCTCTTTGGTTTATCAGATTTCACTGATGCCTTTAGATTCCCACCTTTTTTCAGTATAGAACCAATTAACTTATTCTATATTCCTTTTTCTTCCTTTGGACCCTCATTAAAAAAAAAAAGTTATATTGCGTTATTCATTATTTCTACTTTATCAGCGCATGTAACATTCATATATGATTCGTCAACCCTTATCTCCCTCACCCCCTTTATTAGTCTTGTTGCTGTTACATGCCATTGAGTCAGTTCAAACTCATAGTGACCTTGTATAGGATTTCCGAGGAGCAGCTGGTGAGTTTAAACCACTGACCTTGTAGGTAGCAGGCCAGTGCTCATCCTACAGAGCCATACCAGGACTCCATTTCATCTTAGAACTGTAACCAATATTCAAAACTCACTACCAGACCTTTTACCAAAAATTTCCCAGTCATTTCTCGGTTGGATGAAGTTCATCTTTTAGTACACAGATAGACACACTTTTCCTGTTAAGGTCTAGATAGCAGAGATGTGCAAGTCATCTCAATTTTATTGCAACTACACAAGTCTGTTGCATGAATGTGGTGATGGTGATTAAGTGCCATGGAGTCAGTTCTGACTCATAGTGACCCTGCATGAGGCTGTAAGTCTTTACGGGAGCAGAAAGCTTTCTCTTTCTCTCATGGAACCACTGGTAGTTTCAAACTGCTGACCCTGCGGTTAGCAGCCTGAATCATAACCACTACGCTACCAGAGCTCCTTGTTGCATGAATGTAGCCATAGAAAATACATTAAAAATGAGCACAGCTGTGTTCCAGTAAAACTTTATTTATGAAAGTAGGTAGCAGCTGAATTTGGCCTTGGCCTGATTTAACCGATGCCTTGGACGGTACTTATGATGGCAATAGTTCCTAAGTCCCTGCACTTATGACACTGTGTTGACAACGGAGATACCACATTTTTGCTCTACTGTTGTTTTGTGATTTGCTTTAAAAAGTATAATGTCATTGCAATTTACAACCTTTATAGATGATTTGTTAATTTCTCTGGAGATCCAGACACTGTTTTTTAATCTTCAGATTCTATTACTCATATTTCAACTTGACTGTTGTAGATAAATTTTCCTAAGCATATAAGATGGGTCCTTTAGTACTTGGTTTCATAGCCTCTTTTTCTATAGCAAAGTTCTCATCAATTATAGTTTCAAATACTAGTTCTTTTTCAGTATTTAGTTTTATGAGGGACTCCGTTTATTCCTATGTTGGGTCTTTCTTTCTCTGTTTTACAACTTTTTTTTTTTTTTAAATCGTTCCTCTCTTTATTTCCCTTCTCCCACCTTTCTCTCTCTCTCTTTCTATTTAAACATTTCATATTTATTATTTCATAGGAAACTTCATTTTAGTTTTTACTTTTATATGA
>NW_006408724.1:2034880-2064625 GCF_000296735.1 Chrysochloris asiatica
TTTTAATCAACCATTCATACATCAATACAGGCAAATGCTGCTCCTTTAAATCATTTAAAAAGTAATTGATATTTTTTAAAGTACAAAGAAGAAATATCACAAAATTAGTTAAGTCCATTAAAGAATAAAACATTACCAACACAAGTAAAGTCTCCTGTACCTACCCCTAGTTGTACCTTTCCTTTTGCACCCCCAAATACTGACATAAGCAAGATATCGAATCATTTCACATATTTCTCATATGAATGTAACGTGTTGTAAACATTCCTCTGCAAATTGGTTGTTTTTCACCTCAGTTTCTATTTCTAAAAACTCATTCATGTGGATATGTGTCTCTACTTCATTTATTTTTTTTTTCTTACTGTTTCATAGTATTCTGTTGCTTAGCTCGTATAACTATAACACAATTTATATACAAGAGTAAGTCAGAAAATATTGCTACTAGGGTTCCAGTTCATACATGCACAGGTTCATTACAGACAAAAGTTGTTTAAACATGTCTCTACAATCAGTGGGTGATCTAGACAAGTTCTCTCAGTAATGCACTTGTCTTGATATCATTAGGACACCTTCTTAAAAAACAACAGTCGTTTCCTAGAGGATCTGCTGGGCCAGTTAAATTCAAGACAGAGACGTCAGCTCAGAAGGTTATGACAACTGTTTTTCGGGAATCCCCAGGAAGTAATTTTGATAGCTTTTCTCCAAGGACACAGGACGTCCTTGGAGACTTATTATGAAGAAGTTTAATAAAATTGAAAACTGCATTGGTGAAAAATGGTCAGGAACGTTGCACTAAGAATCTTTTGTTTTTTTCCATCATGACAATGACCTGCTTATTCATCAAGGGTAGCAAGGGCTTTCCTACAAGAATTTCATTGACACTATCTATCCTACAGCCCTGCCCTTGTCACTTCTTTCTGTTCTCAAAACTCAAAGAACATTTCAAGGGAATACAATTTGAGTCTCTCAAGTATACAAAAGTTGCCATTTTGTTATGGTGTAAACCAAAGAGCGTAGTGGTTATGAATAGGGCTGCGAACCTCAGGATCAGAAGTTCGAAACTACCAGCTATTCCATGGGAGAAAATTGAGGCTTTCTGCTCCCATAAAAATTTACAGCCTTGGAAACCCAGTACAGGGCCATTCTGAGTCGGAACCGACTCCACGGCACATAACAACAACAACAAAACCAAAGAGCACAGAATTCTTTAGAAAAGGGTTAGAAAGATGGGAATACCCCCTTCAGAAGTGTGCATACCTAGATGGAGGATATGTTGAGAAACATTAGCTTCACATTTTAATATTTTTGTTTAATAAGTTTGTATGATTTATAGCAGTACTTTCTGACTTCTCTTTGTATTTATTCTCCTCTTTATAGGCATTAAAATCATGTTCAAATCAATAGGCCTATTAGAAGGATGTCTAAGGTGTCTACCATGATTATTTTTTGTAATCTGGTTAGTTAGTAAGACAAAAAGGACTAAGGTGTGGTGTGCCTGAACCTGCCATGAGAGTTTCAACTGCCTCATGTCTATGCAAAAATTGGACGATAAAAGAAGAAGATCAAAGAATTGGTGTGCTCAATTATGGTGTTGGTAAGACTATTGAATATGTATGCCATGAACTACCAGAAGAATGAACACATCTGTTTTGAAAAAAAATACAGTGGAATGCTTTTCAGAAGTAGGGATGGCGAGACTTCGTCTCACATACTTTGGATAAGACCATCATGCACGGTAAAGTGAAGGGTTAGTGAAAAAGAGGAAGACCTTCAACAAATGTGATTGAACCAGTGGCTGTAAAAATGGGCTCAAACAAGCAAAGATTCTGAGACTGCACAGGACCCGCACAGTTTCGTTCTGTTGTCTATGGTATTGCTGTGAGTGGAACTGCCCCATGGCACCTGACAACAACAGCAATAAGTTATAAATGTCTCCAACAACTTGAAATAACATCAACTTGTTTTCTAGAGGAATTTCAATGATTTACATTACCATAACCCACGGCCACTGAGTCAATTCAAACTCATGTTGTTGTTGTGGTTAAGTGCCGTGGAGTCGGTTCCAACTCATAGAGACCCTGTACAGGGTTTCCAAGGCTGTAAATCTTTATGGGAGCAGAAAGCCTCATCTTTCTCCCGCAGAACAGCTGGTAGTTTCCAACTGCTGAGCTTGCAGTTCACAGACCGATTCGTAAACACTACGCTACCAGAGCTCCTTAATTCAAACTCATAGGGCCCCTCTATAGAGTTTCAAGACTGCAAATCTTTCCTGGAGCAAAACAGTCTCATCTTTCTCCTGAGGAACAGCTGGTAAATTTGAACTGCTGAGCTTTCAGTTAGCAGTTGGGTGCTTATCCTACAATGCCACCAGCTGTGTATAAAACTTATTGTTCTATATCCTGGAGGAAAATATTGAAAGTACCATGGGCTGTCAAAAGAACCAACAGATCTGTGTTGGAAGAAGTGCAGCCAGAGTGCTCCTTGGAGGCCAGGATGGCCAAACTTTGTCTCTTATACTCCGGACATACTGTCAGGAGGGACCAGTCGCTGGAGAAGGATATCATGTTTGGTAAGGTGGAAGGTCAGAGAAAAAGAGGAAGACACCCAACAAGATGGATTGGCCAAGTGGCAGCATCAGTGGGCTCAAGCGTGGCAACAATTGTGAGGTTGGCCCAGGATTGGGCAGTGTTTCGTTTTGCTGTGCATTAGGTCTCTATGAGTCAATAGTGACTTGATAGTACCTAACAACAACAACAACAACAAATTCTGGATAATATTATTATTCCCAGAAAATGTTTCTATTTTTGCCAATTTGTGTATAAAATTATCACTTGTTTCTTTCCAATTGTTCACACCATAGAAATATACCCACTTTTCACTTATCAACTATCTCATTGTCCAACAATTCACATTTATGAAAATAGTAAAACAAAAACAAAATCTACCATTGACTATTTTGCACATAGGCATGACATACTAAGATGCAAAGTGAGAGTATTGCTGGCTGTGATGATTGAAGTTATGTGTCAACTTAACTGGGTCATAATTTTCAGTGGCTTGGCAGTTCTGTAAATGATGTAATTTGGCAGGTCTGTAATGATGTCATCATCCTCATTTTGTGATCTAATATGGTCATCCTGCATTTCCACACAACACAGAATTTTGCATAATGATTTTATCTTTGAAGCCTAACCTGACCAGGGAGTGGGTATATATATATCCTTTTAGAACATCACCATATCTCAGTCACTGTCTGCATGTACTAAGTTGCTTTTCTCCATCTCCAGTGCACTCCATAAGGCTTGCTGGAAGAGAAAGTCGATATGAAGAACCTTTTGCAAGTGATTTCTTCCATGTAGTTGATGAAATTATTTGTGCTTTGCTGCCAATCCTCCAGGATAAACCGTTTGCATTTTTTGGTCACAGGTATATAAAATCTGCTTTAACAGACATTTGGGAATGTTTCTCCAATCAGGGTTCATGATCAATGTTCATTGTGTCTTGTGAGATATGTACATTTCTATTGGGCTATACTGCTTCATCACTGATTGAGGGAGTGATTGATTAACTGTGGTAATATTGGTTCTCAAGTAAGAGAGTACGACAGGGAGAAATTGTGCCACTTCTGCATAAACATTTCAATACCATGTGATAGGATGAATTGAAATTCTCCTTTAAGGAGTGTGTAAGTCCTGGGCTCCTTTTAGTATTTTCTCACTCGAAAATAGCCCGAACATGTTGGTTAATTACAGGCAGTCACAATTCTTATAATTGGCTGTTTTTTATAGTAATTAGATCTTTTTACTTTTGGGAAACAAAAAGCAAGACATAAAATCAAAACTCTAAACAGCAACCTAATTTTTTTTAAACTAAGAATGATATAATCCGTTGGGAAAGGACAGATCTTGTATAATTCCACTTATGTAAAATAACTAGAATGGACAAATGTATACAAACCAAAGTTGATTAGGGGTTACACGGGGTGGGTGGAAGGAGGGGGGAAATGGGAACTCATTCCTTAGGGGACAATGAGTTGCTGTTGCAGAAAATGGAAACGTTTGGAGGTAGACAGTGATGGTCATTACTCAATGTGCTGAACACAATTAATGTCAGTGAAGTGTACATGTCAACACAGTTAGAATGGTGTTACGTTATATATGTGTGTGTGTGTGTTTACCACAGTAAAAACAAAACAAAGAAATTTTTTTTCTCTGACCACAATAGTACTAAACTAGAAATAGTATCAAAAAGATATCTGGAACGCCTCAAAAAATGCTTGGAACATCACACTTTTTAAAAAAACCCATAGATCAAAGAAAAACTTGAAAATGAATTTAGCTGAATGAAAATGAAAACATAGCATATCAAAATGTACGGATGCAATGCTTAGAAGGAAATTTAAACCATTCAATGAGAAAAGAAAGCTCTCAAATTAACTATTAAACTTCCATCCTCAGAATCTAGAAAAACAACATAAGAAATGTAAAGAAAAAATGAAAAGTTAAACAGAAACTGATGAACTAGAAAATTAATAGAGAAAACAAACAATAAAACCACACTTGGTTCTTGGAAAACATTAATAAATTTAATAAATCCCTAAAAAAACCATTTACATGTTATGCAAATAGTATATGTTTTCAAGTTAGGTTGTATGTTGAGGTAGGCCATGAACCCTGAGGTCTTTTACCAGGGCGTGACCTTTGGTAAAGGCGTAGGGCTCTCTGAGTTAGTTTCTTCCTCTGTAAAGCTGTAATGACAATAGTTCCCTTTTGTAATAATTAAATGAATAATGATAATAAATTGCTTGGTTTGTAATACCTCCAAACCAAACCCATTGCCACCAAGTCAATGTCAACTCTTAGCATCCCTTTATAGGATTTCTGAGACTGTGTATCTTTGTGGGAGCAGAGCCTCATCTTTCTCCTGCTGGTATATGGTAAGGACTCAGAAAGTGTTGACTAATATAGCATATAATATAAGGACAGTTCAAATCCATCAGCTACTCCTTGACACTCCATACAGGGTTGCTATGAGTCAGAACCAACTTGACAACACTTAACAATAACAACAATACATATATTGTTGTTGTTAAGTGCCATGGAGTTGGCCCCAACTCATAGCCACCCTGTATAGGGTTTCCAAGGAGAGGTTGGTGGATTTGAACTACTGACCTGGCACTTCAAGCCAACTTTGCAGTCCAAGGCATTATCCTGCAGCGCTACAAAAAATAAAAGTATCCATTATCCCATTATCCTTTACATTGTTTATATGATCCTGGTGTGGCATTGTGGGTTAATGTGCTGGTATGCAAGGCCTGTTTGAATCTCATTGTCGGTGTTTAAGCTCACCAGCTGCTCCTTGAAACCCTACACAGGGTTGTTATGAGTTGGCGCTGACTCAATAGCACTTAACAACAACAACAACATAGTACTTTTATATGTCCTATTTTATCTTGGGTCCTAATTAACCTGATTTTTTTTAACGTAATATTGCTGTGGAAGTCTTTCACAGTCTACAAGTATATATTGTTTCATAATTTGCTTTATTGATGCAGAAAGCATCAAAAGAAGATGGAAGGAATACACAGAGTCACTGTACTAAAATGAAATGGTTGATGTTCAACCATTTCAAAAGGTAGTATATGATTAAGAGCCAATGATACTGAAGGAAGAAGTCCAAGGTGCACTGAAGGTATTGGCAAAGAACAAGGCACCAGGAATTGATGGAATGAAAAAATGAAATCTTTCAAGAAAGTGAGGTGGCACAGGAGGCACTCACTCATCTTATACCAAGAAATTTGGAAGATAATTATCTGGCCAACTGATTGGAAGAGATCCATATTTGCGCCCATTTCAAAGAGAGGTGACCCAACAGAATGCAGAAATCATTGGACAATATCTTTGATATCCCATGTGAGTAAGGTTTTACTAAAGGTAATACAGAAATATTTGCAAGCATACATTGACAGAGAACTTCCAGAGGCTCAAGCCAGATTCAGAAGAGGCTGTGGAATGAGGGATATCATTGCTAATGTCCGATGGATCTTGGCTGAAAGCAGAGAATATCAGAAAGATGTTTACCTGTGCTTTATCGACTACACAAAGGCTTTCGATTATGTGGATCATGACAAGCTATGGACAACATTGCAAAGTATGAGTATTCCGGAACACTTACTTGTGCTCATGAGGAATCTGTACATGAACCAAGAGGCAGTTGTTTGAACAGAACATGGGAACACTGAATGGTTTAAAAATTTAAAAGGTGTGCTGTGACAGGGTTGAATTCTTTCACCATACTTATCCAATCTGTATGCTGAGCAAATAATCCAAGAAGCTGGGTTATATGAAGAAAAACATGGCATCAGGATTGGAGGAAGACTCATTAACAACCTGCAATATGTAGATGATACAACCTTGGTTGCTGAAAGTGAAGAGGACTTAAAATATTTACTGATGAAGATCAAAGAGCACAGCCTTTGGTATGGATTGCATCTCAGTGTAAACAAAACAAAAATCCTCACCACTGGACCAATAAACAGCATTCTTATCAATGGAGAAAAGATTGAAGTTGTCAAGACTTCATTCTTCTTGGATCAACCATCAACACTCATGGAAGCAGCAGTCAAGAAATCAAACAACGTATGACGTTAGGCAAATGTGCTGCATAAGACCTTTTTAACATGTTGAAAATGAGCAAAGATGTCAGCTTGAAGACTAAGGTGCTCCTGACCCAAGCCATGGTATTTTCAGTAACCTCATATGCATGTGAAAGCTGGACAGTGAATAAGGAAGACCGTAGAATAATTGATGGTTTTGAGTTATGGTGTTGGAGGAGAATATTGAAAGTGCCATGGACTGCCTAAAGAACCAACAGATTTGTGTTGGACGAAGTGCAGCCAGAGTGCTCCTTGGAGGTCAAGATGGCCAAACTTCATCTCTCATACTTCAGACATGTTGTCAGGAGGGACCAGTCTCTGGAGAAGGATAAGGATGTCATGTTTGTTAAGGTGGAGGGTCAGAGAAAAAGAGGAAGATCCCCAGCGAGATGGATTGGCAAAGTGGCAGCATCAGTGGTCTCAAGCGTGGCAACAATAGTGAGGTTGGCCCAGGATTGGCTAGTGTTTCATTCTGCTGTGCATAAGGTTGCTAAGAGTCAGTTTCAACTTGATGGCACTTAACAACAACAACAACAACAATCTTTTGTGGGCTTGAGAGTTATTTTTCTGTTATAGACAATACTTCAAAAAGCATATTTATAGATGTGTTTATCTACAAATATTTGTATCTTACTGTAACTACAAGTATTTTATTTGTATCTTATTGTAGTTTATAAGTTATAAATTTCTTGGAGTCCTGTTGTGTTACTGTAGGATCAGCACTGAACTGCGAACCACAAGGTTGGTGGTTCAAACCCACCAGCTGTGCCTTAGAAACCTGATACAGGGTTGCTATGGGTTGGAACTGACTTGATGGCACTTAATAACAACAACATAAGTTTCTTAGGAGAATTTAGTTAACGGGCATGCACATTGTTAAAGCTTTTGGCACATAATTCCAAGTAACCTACCAATTTACACGGCAGTGAACATAGGATTGAGTTTTCCTTTCTCTCATAAGGTATATACATACATAAATTAAAAGTGAATCAGTTCTGACATTATTGTCTACATAATGTATACTAGCACTTCACAGACTTTTTGGTTCCAGGAACCTTTTAAGCTTTTAAAATGCATTGATGACCTCAGAACCTTTGGTTTTTGTTTGTCATTATTTACCATATTAAAAACCAAAGCTTATAAAATGTAAATAAACTTAGTTTCTAATTTATCTAAAATTCCAATAATAAGCCTACAATATGCTAGCATCAATGAGATAGTGTGTGGGGGCAAGAAACATTTAAAAAAACATTTGGTGAGAAGCATGGCATGGTGGCACACTTTTGTCAATCTGCTCATGGTTGGACTTTATAGAAGACAGCTGTGTTCTGATTTCTGCTTCTGCATTCACATGTCTGCAATACCCCATGTCATGTAGCCTCTGGCAAACTAAACTGTGCACTCTGAGTGTGGAAAAGGTAAGTGACATCTTCATATTATTATGAAAATAGTTCTGACATCACAGACCCCGTGAAGTGGTTTAGGGAACCCCAGGGAGTCCACAGATCACACTTGAGAACTGCTGGTACATACTACCAAAGAAACCCTGCTATACATCTTTAAAGGAGAAAACACCACCCACCCACTGTTGGTGAGTCAGTTCCCACTCAGAGTGACCCTATAGGACAGAATAGAATGGCCCCAGAGGGGTTCTGAGAAAGTGAGGAAGTAATTCTTTATAAGAGCAGACGGCCTCATCTTTCCACTAAAGAACAGCTAGTGGGTGTGAACTGCCAGCCTTTTGGTTAGCAGTCCAATGCTTAACCCATGGCCTCACACAAGTCTCCTTTAAGGGTGAAAAGGAAATTAAATTCAAGGCACTGTGGAAATTAGTACTAAAATCACAGAGTGAAGTGCCTAGGGTATCTGGATATATATATATATAGTAGCGTAGTGGTTACAAATCGGGCTGCAAACCTTAAGGTCAGCAGTTCGAATCTACCAGCAGTTCCTTGGGAAAAAGATGAGGCTTTCTGCTCCCAGAAAAATTTATAGCCTTGGAAACCCTGTATAGGGTCACTATGAGTTGGAACCGATGCCATGGCACATAACCAACCAACTATATATATATATACACCCATATACATACACACACACACATACATAATGGCAATATTAACTATGAAAAAAAAACTTTTATAAATAAATTGGTGTTATTGCTTTAATGAGCCTATCTTTTCTGTTCACTGTGTTACAGTATCACTATGTTTATAATACTTGTCCTTACTGGCTTTGGGTGGATTATCATGAGTTATGTTGAACAGTTATCTTTTTTCTCTTGCCCATATTTAGCATGGGATCCTATATTGCCTTTATGACTGCAGCACGACTGAAAGAAAGACATCAGCTCGAGCCAATGCATTTGTTTGTGTCAAGTGCAAATGCTCCTCATGTAAGTGTTGTCCTTTTCCTTAAGGAGTGGGGGTGAAGAGCAGGAAGATTGGAAGGAAATAGCAAACCCTTGTTTTGCTAGGAGTCCCTGGGTGGCCCATCGGTACTAACCAAGATTGGCAGTTCAAATCCACCCAGAAGTATCTCAGAAGAAAAGCCTGGTGATCTTCTTTTCCAAAATCAACCATTGAAAACTCCGTGGTGCATAGATCTCCCCTGATATATTTGAGGTCACCAAGAGTCAACTGAGTTATGGTGTTGGAGGAGAATATTGAAAGTGCCATGGGATGCCAAAAGAACCAACAGATTTGACAGCAACTGGCTTTTGTTTGGTTATTTTTGTAATTTTTCTACCCGATGACATTAATTTTGTCATCCAGGATGAGGCCAAAGACAGGGATAAACTTACTAATGAAAAGTCCATCAAACCTCTTTTTAATATCATCATCTCTCCATTACTCTGACTGTACCCCAGACCGTGTCTGCATCACCCATGGCACCTCCAGAGAGCTTTTTTTTTTCATCCTGAGTCATCAACTTTCAGTAGAATAACTGGATAAGAACCAGGGATGAATCATAAAAATCTCAAAAGGGGAGAGTGTCAGATTTTCTAAATGACCGTGACTTTGTAAACCCAATGCTGTGGTTCCTGCGGCTTCTCCCTCCCATTCTTTTGGTTTTCCTCTCCTTACCTGGAGAGGATCCTGATTGATTGATCTAGGGTCTAAGTTTAGGCTGCCATTTTGGTGGCATAATGACTTTGGAAATTTCTTCTACCTACTTTTAAAATGTTGTTGTTAAGTGCTGTCAAGTCGGTTCTGACTGATAGCGAAAAGCGTTAGGTATCCCTTAAAATATATATACAATAAAAAAAGTTCACCTCTTACCCTCGATTTAGTGACTTTTCCTTGGAGAAATAGTTGTCCATTTATGGATGAGTGCTTGCTATGAAATGTAAGGCCTATGTTGTTAATGTTTCATGTCCAAGGTCCGGCTTCCAATTCCAGAAGACAAAGATCTGACAGAAAATAGAATTTACCATTTTCTTGCGACTAATGGAGGCACTCCCCAAAATTTAATTGACAACTCACATCTTCAAGAACATGTTCCTGTACTGATGGCAGATATAAACCTGATGAGGAGTTTTATGTAAGTACCTAAGATTTTTTACGATAATTATTTATAGAAACATGCAGACTGGGAGTTTTCTGAGTTTACGTGTCCAAGAAGACAACATTCTAGGAGTTTGATTTCATTTCCTTGGAGGT
The DNA here is from genome assembly GCF_000296735.1 of Chrysochloris asiatica. NCBI lineage: Eukaryota > Metazoa > Chordata > Mammalia > Afrosoricida > Chrysochloridae > Chrysochloris > Chrysochloris asiatica. The sequence continues at coordinate 2,045,195 of NW_006408724.1, forward strand.
TACCTGTAATATTCATATTGGTTCAAAATTCCAACTAATGGAGTCTTGGCACAGAAATTGCATTTATAAAAGATGAATAGAATATTTTTTTTACTTTAAAAAATAATATCGTTCAAAATGCATTTTTAAACCACGCCGTTAGTATTTGTTGAGTGACTTAATGCCAAAGCATTTTCATTTTCTTAGATGGATCAGCAAAAGTAAATAAACACCTAGTGTTGGAAGTTTTCTTTCAGAACTTTAAGACAAATTAAATGGGAAAGTGAACCAGGAAAGGAGTAATGGTTTGCTAGGTTTGGTTTTGGGGAATTTTGTCCTGGACTCATTTTGCTCCAGAGTGCTTGTCCATCCCTTGTCTTGTGGGATGCCTGGGTTGATAGTGGGTTATCTGATAGGATTGAAGTCCTAACACTCTGTAAAGCTTACCCCAATATTCTAAACTTAAAATGGCTCTTCCTAATTCTAACATCCCCATAGAATTTATTGTGAAGTCAGCATTGGGTCCTTTCTTGTTATTAGGTGTGGTCCAGTTGGTTTTGACTCATAGTGACCTTCTGCACAACAGAACAAAACACTGCCTTGTTTTGCGCCATCCTCACAATTCTTATGTTTGAGCCCATTTTTGCTGCCACTGTATCATTCCATCTTGTTGGGATTCTTCCTCTTTTTCACTGACTGTTCCCTTTAAAAAGCATGATGTCCTTCTCTGGGGACTGGCCCCTTCTGCTAACATGTCCAGAGTATGTGAGATGAAGTCTCCCCATCCTTGCTTTTAAGAAGCTTTCTGGTTGTGCTTCTTCCAAGACAGATTTGTTTGTTCTTCTGGCATTCCATGGTACTTTCAATATTCTTCTCCAACACTTTAATTCAAATGCATCAGTTCTAAGGTCTTCCTTATTCATTGTCCAACTTTCACATGCATATGAGTTAATGGAAAATACTATGGTTTGGTTCAGGCGCACGTTCGTCCTCAAATTGATATCTTTGCTCTTGAACTCTTGCAAGAGGTATTTTGCAGCAGATTTGCACAATGCAATATGTAATTTGATTTTTTGACTCCTGCTTCCATGATCATTGATTGTGGATTCAAGCAAACTGAAATCTTTGACAACTTTAACATTTTCTCCATTGATATGGATGTTGTTTATTGGTCCAATGGTGAGGATTTTTGTTTTCTTTACATTGAGGTACAACTCATATCAAAGGCTGTGGTCTTTGATCTTCATCAATAAGTATTTCAAGTCTTACTCGCTTTCAGCGAGCAAGGTTGTATAATCTGAATATCACAGGTTTTCAATGCCTCTTCCTTCAATCCTGATGCCATGTTCTTCTTCATATAGTCCAGCTACTCAGGTTATCTGCACAGCATACAGCTTGAATGAGTATGGTGAAAGGATACAACCCTGGCACACCCTTTTCCTGATTTTAAACCACTCAGTGTCCCCATGTTCTGTTAGAATAATTGCCTCTTGGTCTATGTACAGGTTCCTTGTGAGCACAATTAAGTGTTCTGGAATGCCCGGTTATTATAGTGCTATCCATAGTTTGTTATGATCCACACAGGTGAATGGGCATCGTCTATATAGTATAAGTAAGCATCTAGGTAGGTTCAAACCACTAACCTTTCAGTTAGCAGCAGAGCACTTAACCACTGTGCCATTAGGGCTGCTACCCTCTGTTCTACTCTCTTTGGCCTCTTGCCTTGCTCCTAATCTTTCTCTTGAACCCTTCCTGGAGGCTATGGGAAACAGCCTTGAAATCCACGTGAATTTCTTCTGTGTTGGAGGCATCCAGCTATTCTAGTCTGGCCCACTATCACACACCCTTGGTCTCAAACAGATTATTAAAATTGTAACAGATTCTTCTGACCTGCTTGGACAGCAGCCACCATGAGTGGTTACCATGAGTGAGCTAGACCACACTTTCATCTCTTAGAGGGATTTAGCACTCCAATGAGTTTTAAAAAAAAGCAAGCGTTGACCTTGTAGTGTATCTGGCCCTTCCTCTTTGTTAGGGCAGGAATGGCATTCCTTCCAGTTTTGTATATCCTAAGCAAAAGCAGAAATCCTTGCCTGGACTATTGAAAGAGCCACTTAATTGATTCTTTTATATAGCTTTGTTGTTATTATTGTGAGCTGCCATTGAGTCACTTGGTTCACAACAACCCTATGCAGAAGGGAGTCAAACCATTGGGATCCATAGAGCTTTCATTTAAATACATTGCCAGACCTGTCTTCCTAACTCATCTTAGTCTGAAAGCTCTGCTGAAGCCTGTTTAGCATGATAGCAACACACAAGCTTCCACTGATGGACTGGTGGCATGTTGGCCAGAAATTGAACCCAATGAGAATGCTACCACATCCACCGTTGCCCCTTTCATAAATCCTTACTTTTTGCCAATCCATTCCTCAACCATATTCAGAAGACTATTACAAAAGCCAACTTTGATTATGTTGTTCCTTTTCTGTTTAATTTAGAGAAATTATTTTAAAATCATGCCTTCCTATTACTCTATTGTGAGGATGGTGTAGGACTGGGCAGTGTTTTGTTCTGCTGTACACAGGGTCACTAGGAGTGGGAATCAACAGCATCTAGCAATAACAGCTACATCAAGAAAGACCAAAATCCTTTACGTGGCCTAGATTTGGCCCTTGCCTGCCTCATCTACCTTAATTTACACCTATGTCCCCTTCATCATTTAAACAACTATCATTAATTTAAGCTCATTCTACTCCTTCCTTCCTTCTTGACTCTATCCCCTTTGCCAAGTTTTTTTCATATTTATCCAGATCCATTTTCCTAGGGAAACCTTACCTAACCCTAATCCTACCCCATCCTCTTGCCCAGTGTTTTCAGATCACCCAGAACTTGGTTCCACATACCCCTTTCTCCAGTTGACTGTTATTATCTGTGTTCCTAGCCAGTATGTAAGCTATAGGAGGACAGGGAGTGTGTTTTTCAATGTGTCCCTAGTGTCTAAAACAGGACCTAACACCTACCTCAATAAAGATTGCTGTGATTAAAGTGAGAATAGATAAAACCAACTCAGAGGCCCTGCTTGCTTGAACATTTCAGCCCTCTGATAGACCATGGAGAGGGAGTAATTTCTGAAGAGCCATAATGTGACAATGTGGGTTAATGAGCTAGACTGCAAGGTCTCTTTGAATTGCAAGTTCGGCGGTTCAGGTTCACCAGCTGCTTCTGACAAACCCTATACAGGGTCTCTATGAGTTGGAATCAACTTGACAGCACTTAACAAAACATGACTAAAAATGAGGCTACCAACTGAAAGGTTAATTGTTCAGTTCCACGGGAGAAAGATCTGATGATCTGTTTCCATAAAGATTACCTTTCCATAAAGAAAACCTCACGGAGCAGTTCTGCTTTGTCACGTGGGCTTTCTATGGCTCAGAATGGACTCAATGACAACAAATAACAATTATTGTTGTTAAATGCCATCAAATTGATCCCAACTCATAGCGACCCTGTATAGGAGTTTCTGAGGAATGGCTGGTAGGTTTGAACTGCTAACCTGGCGACTCAACCTAACCCTGTAGTCCAGCGTGTTGTCCTGCAGCACCACACCAGGACTCTCAGATAACAATACCAACAGTGATTTCTGGGGAATGACAGTTGGAAGTACTAATTGTAACCAGCCTCATGCTGAGTTGGACTTTGTGCCCAGGGGCTATCTGCTGCCACTTGAAGCGCTCAAGATATTAGATGAGACCACTGTGAGTCAGGAGTCCTGGTGTGGCACTGTGGGCTAATGCGTCAGACTGCAAAGTCATTTGAACTGCAGGGTTGGTGGTTCAAGCTCACCAGCTGCTCCTTGGAAACCCTATACAGGGTTGCTATGGGTTGGAATTGACTCAACGGCACTTAACAACAACTGTGAGTCAGGCAGGTTCTGGTAGGTAGAAGTACCACTGATGAAAAATGTTTGAATTTTGGGGAATAGCCAAAGGGAAAGAAACAAGGATACAGTAGTGTTTAAGTGAAGCTAAGAAAGGATTCTAAGATGTGGACTATGAAAAGTATAAAAAAGCTCTTTTATGTTTACAGCTTTGAAATCCAATCTGAGGCTGTCCTTTCTTGTGACTTAACATGTTTCCTTGGATCTGAAGATGAATTGATAAAGGGTGCAGAAGGTGAAGTTATTTTGATAGTTTGTATATTTTTATTGAATTATTTTATGATGCTCAGTAAATGTCAACTAGCAATTACTGGAGTCCTGGTGTAGCGCTATTGGATGAGCACTATACTGCTAACCACTAGGTTGGTGATTCAAACCCCTCAGCTGCTTATTGGAAGCCCTAAACAGCCTCCCAGTGAGTCAGAACTGACTCAATGGCACTTAACAACATCAAGAAGCAGTAACTGTTGTTGTTGTTAAGTGTCATCCAGTCAATTCTAACTCATAGCTATCCTGCATAGAGTTTCCAAAGCTGTAAATATTTGAGGGATTAAAAGCTTCATCTTTCTCCTGCAGAGTGGCTGATGGGCTCAGTCCGCCGGGCTAACTTCGCAGTCCAGGGCTTATCCTACAGAGTGATCCTCCCTTTATGGATAGATAATTGGCCCAAGTTTTATTTAGTACAATGGAAAGATGTTGGTTGCACATAAAGTGAAAGATTGCAATTAATTATACTATGTACTGGTAAGTGTTAGAGAAATTAAAAATACAGCCTACACGGAACATAAGACCCTGGAAGTAATTGTACAACTAAGTGTCAGCAACTGCTGGTGGTGGTGTTGTGACGTAGGGTCGGTTCTGACTCATAACAACCCTGGGTAGGGTTTCCAAGGCTGTAAATCTTTACTGGAGGAGAAAGCTTCATCTTCCTCCCGAGGAATGACTGGTAGATTCAAATTGTTGACCTTGTGGTTAGCAGCGCAGCTTGTAATCCATTACACTACCAGCTCTTAGAGAAGTATTAACAGGAAGTAAATCTTCTGTGCAGGTGATATCATTTGTTATTAAATATATTTCTGTTTCTTTTTAGCTTGGAAAGCTGTAACCAGTGGGAGTTTTGACTTGCACTGTCTGCCAGGAAATCACTTTTATCTTATAGAGTCATCCATTGAGAATTTCATCAAGGAGTACATAACCAAGTGTCTAGAACTAACGACACTTTGTTAGATATGTTTTCTTTTGTTCTTAAAATAGTCAAAGTGATTATATCATAACGTCTTATTCAGAAGTAGCTCATTCATCTTATTCAAATATGAAAAATTATACATTTTTCTATTGTCAGGCTAGTTTGTTATAGATAAATGTTTTTCTCCATGGTGCATTGATGCATCTTGAGATCAAAGATGGGTAAGAAAAGAATAGGTCTGCCATTGTCTTCACATTAGAATCACCTTTGATTTTCATATGTGGGAAGGTTGTCAACAAAATTCCTGCTTAGTGAATTATCCAATTTTCACTGCAGTTGTTTCAACACTAGAAATGATTGTCAGGGATAATGTTTGGTATTTAATTATTGTTTCATTAGCATACTATAATTCAAAGCTTGACCTAGTCTTTAGAAATATAGAATGATCCCATTTATTAAGAAATTATAATCTATAGCTTTGAGACAGCCCTAAAAGCTTCTCGGAAACCCTATTATACAGGGTTTTTATGAGTTGGAACTGACTCAATGACCCTTAACAACAACAAATTATTGCAGTAGTATATTCTAGCAAGTCCTCAGCCCTGCTAAGGGGTCCCTTCTCCATCAGTTTTGCCTGTAGACTCTGTGTGATCTGTTACCCTGCTATACCCAACTGGGGCCTAGGAGAGTACTTCATGGACACCCTATCTGAGTCTGGTCAGTGGCAGATGGAATGGTCCAGTACAAATGCCATGCCCAACAGGAAGCCTCTGCAATAGTTCTCAGATTCACTCTGCAATGATATGAAGTCGACATCTGGAGAAAGCAGAACAATTGGAAACATACAATTGTTTGTTTTTGGAATTGGAAAATTTGTAATTTGGAAAATTACAAAATTTGTAATTGGAAAATTACAAGTCAGCATAATGACAGAACACTACACCTGGGATCCAGAAATGTCTACTGAAGAGAACAAAGAGTCACTGCATCTCCAGAGTCACGTGGATGCTGAACTGTCCATTCTCTATAGTCGTTTGTCTCTTGGAGACCTGGCTGTGCAATCAGATCCCCTGATTTCCTTATTCCCTGAGCTTCACAAAACCTCTGCTCCTTAATGTGGCTGATGTCTTATGAGTTAAACCGCTTAACATATTAAAATACTAACTTTTAAAGCATTGCTGCTTGTGGTCATATTCTATGGAATTGTGTTATTGTTCATCTGTGAAGATAATATTCCTACAGGCTTGATAAATAAGATGAATGAAAATGCATATAGGAGGGATTTAAAATTTTTTTATTGTTTCTTTTTAACAAAGTACAAACAATACTACAAAATTCATTATGAGGGAGGGTCATTGAGTTAAAGGTCACATAATAAAATTGGGGCTAAAAAACACTTGTTAAAGAATGTTAAAGTAAATGATGTCAAATATTTAGTATGTATTGTACCTACTATCTTGGAGTCCTGATGTGGCGCTGTGGACAAATGCGTCAGACTGCAAAGTCATTTGAACTACAAGGTCGGTGTTTCAAGCTCACCAGCTGTTCCTTGGAAACCCTGTACAGGGTCGCTATGGGTCAGAATCAACTCTATGGCACTTAACAACAACAACAATACCTACTATCTTAGTTCTCTAGCACTGCTATAACAGAAATACCACAAGTGGATGGCTTAAGCAGCCAGAAATTTATTCTCACACAGTTTGTTGTTGTTAAATGTTGTCGAGTTGGTTCTTACTCATCGTGACCTTTATATAGGGTTTCCAAGGAGCAGCTGATGGTTTTAAACCACTGCCTTTGTGGTTAGCAGTCCAGTGCTTATCCTACAGTGACACAACAAGAATCATCTCTGAGTCTAAGAGGCTATGAGTGCTGGTGTGGCACTGTAGGATAAGCACTGGACCACAAGGTTTGTTTGAACCACAAAGTCGGTGGTTCAAACTCTCCAGTCACTCCTCAGAAACCTCTACAGGGTCGCTATGAGTAAGAACCAACTTGACACTTAACAATGACAACAAGAAGCCCAAATTCAGAATGTCAATTCTTGAGGAAGGTTTTTCTTTGTTGGTTCTGGTGGAAGGTCTTTGTTGCCATTCAGCTTCTGTAAGCCTAGTTTTCCTTGGAGATCTCCATACATCTTGGTATTAATCTTCCCCTGGATCTAGGAGCTTCCAGGTCCAAAGGACACACTCCTCTTGGCTCTTCTGTCATGGTGGTAGGAGGTCCCTCTCTCTCTCTGCTCAAGACTCTCTCCTTTTATCTCTTGTTGGATACGAGGTGTTTCATGTTAATCCTTTGGGAATCTCTAGGAAATCCATTCAGGGTGGTGGTGGAATTGGACTGCTCTTGTGTCAAGGTAGGATCAGCACAGGACTTCAAACCACAAGGTGGGAAGTTCAAACCCAACCACTTGGAAGCCCTATACAAGGTCACTATGAGTCAGAACTGACTTAGCGGTACTTAACAATAACAGCAACAATCCTACTCTTTATCCTTTTACTGGTGTATCACATCAAATTACATCATGGAGACCAGCTAGATCTCATCTGCCAAACCACTGAGAACCCTGGCACAAGTTGACACAAAACCTCAACTATCACACCTACTTTGATATCACTTCCAGAGCTCCCTTATTGAAGGATTTGTACAAAAGTAATTTGGATCAATGATGATTAATTTGAAAAGGTTTATTTCAATATAGTTCACAAAGGGGTCTGAGGGTATATCTGAAGTCAAGTTTTGGGGCTAGACTTTCCCTACTACTTCTCCACCTAAGGGAGGTGAAGGCCATGTAGAAAGAGCTATAAGTCTCCAAGCCCTCAGTTGGAAAGGTCCAGGGTTACCAATACTGATGTATTCTCCTTGTGGGACCAGGGCCTAGGCTTCACTGGGGAAGATTTAAGATTATCTTTAGGCAAAGTTTAGTAAAGATGGGAATCATCCTTTCTCCCCCAAATTAGAAAATCAACCTCGATTTTATTATTTTAGTTCATAATCTCAATTACCCCTCTGGTCATACCATCGTTGTTATTAAGTGCATCGAGCTGGTTCCAACTCATAGTATGCCTGTACAGGATTTCCAAGGAGTGGCTGGTGGGTTTGAACTGCCAGCTTTGTGGTTAGCAGTCCGGTGCTGATGCTATAGTGCCACACCAGGTCTACCATTGTGTTTTGTATGTTTATTAAGTGCCATCAAGTTGGTTCTGCCTCATAATGATCCTGTGTAGGGTTTCCGAGGAGAGCTGGTGGGTTTGAACTGCCAACCTTGTGGTCCGCAGTCCATTGCTGATCCTATAGCACCACACCAGGAGTCCAGACCTAAACTTTTATGCAGAGAATAGAAATATCTTGTTTTATTGTTTCCCTGGTCTCATTTTGGTTTTTGGTTTTATTAATTTGGTACTGTTCTTTCAGATATTTTTACTATGGAATCTCAAATCTCAAATAGGTTTTAGAACTGTTAAAACAAGGCTGTTTTTTTGTTTTGTTTTGTTTTTGTCTTCAGAGAGCTTGTGTACTGGCAAGACTAAGTATTAGGTTCATAATGATTTTCAGACTTCACATTTTTTAAAATGTTTTATTGTGAATTATGTGATAGTTTACATAGGAGAACATTAGTTTTACTTTCATCCTATTGTATAACATTTCATTGCCATGGTTACACTCCCCTCCATGCATCATCAACCAACCAAAGGGTATACCCTGCAAGCCTGCCCCCCGGTCGTCAGCACACAGCCCCTCTCCCTTTCTGTGTCTAAAGTCCCCAGCTGCTCCATCTCTCCACGTCATCGTCTCTGCCTCCATCTCAGGCATCACTGCTTCTCTGAGTAGGGTCCCGCTCTCTGCTCTTCTCCCTTGATGGTCTCAGGGACCTGCACTCCTAGACTGAAATGTTAATCACTCCCCTCCTTGCTACAACACATCTACCTTTACATTTCCAACCCTCACAATCAGTACTGATAACAATTATTCACTATTGTATCACAAGAGACCCATCTGCATTTCATTTTATCAGTCCCGCCTAGACAGATTGGATACTACTCAGTGGAGAGCCTACCTTCCTTCATGCCCTCTGGATCTAGGTTCCCTCTTGAAAGCTTGTAAGCCACAGACTTTACATTTTTACTGTGATATTGCTTGATACTGGACCACAAGGTAGGTTTGAACTGAAAGATCAGCAGTTGAAATCCACCAGCCACTCATTGGAAACCCTATACACACGGTTGCTATCAGCTGGAACAGACTTGAAGGCACTAAACAACATGTTAGTTTGGTTTTTAAAATTTGTATTTTAAATGTAAAAATTACAGAAAAATAGTAGGTATTTCCAGGCTGGCTGTTTTCTTTCACTGAAGGAGCTTTGGTAGCACTCTAAGATAAGTACTGGACTAGAACCTGCAGTGTCAGCAGTTCAAACCCACCAGCTGCTCCATGTGAGAAAGATGAGGTTATCTGGTATCCAGAAAACGATTTACAGCCTTGGAAACCCTGAACAGGATCTGTGTGTCAGAAGACTTGATGACAATGGGGTTGCTTTGGTTTTGTTTATTTTCAAGGGCTATATAGATAGACTCATCCGTTTTTTTCTTTGTTTTTAACATTTTCAGCTGATTTGTTCTTATGTTTTATGTAGTATTTGCTTTAAAATGAGGTGTAAGGATAACTCTACTTTTCTCATTCACCTTGTCCAGCAGCTTTCTGTGAGACTGGTTGTTGTTGTTGTTATGTGCCATCGAGTCGGTTCTGACCCATAGCAACCCTGTATAGGGTTTCCGAGGGTGTAAATCTTTACGGGAGTAGAAAGCCTCATCTTTCTCCCGCGGAGCAGCTGGTAGTTTCGAACCGCTGACCTTAAGGTTCGCAGCCCGATTCGTAACCACTACGCTACCAGAGCTCCCATATTCTACAGATTGAGTTTAACAAGATTCAGTAATTTGGCCGAGGCCACCTAATATAGAAATCATAGAGCAAGAACTGGAACCAGGAACATCTGTGATTCCAAATTTCCTGCTTCTGTGTAACAGAGCAAAGTTCTTATTATTGATTATTATTATTACTATTGATTCTTTATAAATAGTTTTTATTAAACCAGTAATAACTCATTATAAAAAAACAGGCAACCATTGTTAATGTTCTTGTGTACATACTACCAGAGCAATATAAAAAATAAAAATCAAGTTTTAAAAAATCACCCGAATGAAGCAAGTAAAATTTATCATTTTGGTATACTTCTAATTAAGTATTACAATTCATGTTGGTTAGCAGAAATAGGCATTATCCACAACGAGTTAACAATGTATTTCTCCCCTTACTGTTGAATCATGATACCACTATGAAGACTTCCACAAGCAAAAATTCTCGTCTGCTGAATCCTAAATCCCATACTTTTCTATCAGCTCTTTCGCTTTGGAAATATAGGCACTCATAGCATCTTCCTTTGGCAACCCTAGAAAAAGAAAAACAGACTCTCATTGTCTGCTGTATTGGGAAATTAAGAAAATTTGGTTTAACTGGTTTAAGAATAACCTTTTTGGAGGTTCCATGCTTCCCATTTAAACTTGCGTTTTAAATCTAACAGTACTGGACACCCTGCCGAAAAAAAGGAAGATACCATTTCAAGTTTACTTCTGACTGCGTGCTTCTATACACGTTATTCAAAGGACATATTACGTTGATTTGGAAATGCGGATGTAGTACCGATATTGATGTCTCCAACTACCGACTGTTTGTAGAGCCCATAGAGTTCTTTCAGTTCATCATCAGTGGGCCTTGTCTTCAGCTTTCTCACATCTTCTGCTACCCTGTCAAAATCAGCCTAGAGCAAATGGGAGGAAAAACGGCATATAGTTTAATTGGCTAACTTTAGGCAGGGCCATCATAATTTGGGGTAGCATAGTGGTTACGAATTGGGCTGCGAACCACAAGGTCAGCAGTTTGAAACTACCAGCTGTTCCACAGGAGAAAGACGAGGCTTTCTGCTCCCGTAAAGATTCACAGCCTTGGAAACACTACACAGGGTTGCTATGAGTCGGAATCGACTCCACAGCACATAACAACAACAACAACCACCACCCAAGCCATGGTGTTTTCAATAACCTCATATGCATGTGAAAGCTGGACAGTAAATAAGGAAGACCATACAAGAATTGATGCCTTTGAGTTATGTTGTTGGAGAATATTGAAAGTGTCATGGGCTGCCAAAAGAACCAACAGATCCATGTTGGAAGAAGTGCAGCCAGAGTGCTCCTTGGAGACCAGGATGGCCAAACTTCGTCTCTCATACTTCTGACATATTCTCAGGAGGGACCATTTGCTAGAGAAGGATATCATGTTTGGTAAAGTGGAGGGTCAGAGAAAAAGAGGAAGATCCCCAACGAGATGAATTGGCCAAGTGGCAGCATCGATGGACTCAAGCATGGCAACAATAGTGAGGTTGGCCCAGGATTGGGCAGTGTTTCGTTCTTTTGTGCATAGGGCCGCTATGAGTCGGTGCCAACATGATGGCACCTAATAACAACAACCACCACCACCAAGCAGTGGGTACGCAAAGAGGAGGAGAAAGGTTTCAAATAGAAATGGACTCTTCCAGCTCTGGTTCCACCAAATAAACTCATTTATTTCATCTGTGGACACCTCTCCTGGTACTTAGCTGACACTTGGGCAAAATTTGGAGTGCTGAAAATTCTTAACACTGAAAGCTTATGTATGTGTTTTTCTTATACTACAAGTTGCTTTCTTGATCACATTCTTCCCCAAACCACCATTTTACTAAATGGTGTTTTACCACCAATTTATGTCATTGGCCAGGGCATGGTTTAAAAACAGGAAAGGTGTGAGCCAGGATTGTATCCTCTCACCATACTTATTCAGTCTGTATGCTGAGTAAGTAATCTGAAAAGCTGGTGTATACTAAGAAGAACGTGGCATCAGGATTGGAGAGACTCATTAACAATCTGTGATATGCAGATACAACCTTATTTGCTGCAAGTGAAGAGGACTTGAAACACTTGGTGATGAACATCAAAGAACACAGCCTTCAGTATGAATTACACCTCTATATAAAGAAAATTAATATTCTCCCAACTGGATCAATAAATAATACTATGATAAATGGAGGAAAGATTGAAGTTGTCAAGGATTCCATTACAACTCATAGCGACACTGTATAGGATTTCTGAGGAGCGGCTGATGAGTTTGAACTGCCGACCTTGCAGTTCAAACTGATCTGTGGTCAAGTGCTATTCCTACAGCACCACACCAGGACTTCTAGATTCCTGGAAATTCTGGATGTAAATATTGTTATTGTTGTTAGTGGTTCTTTACTTAAGGGATGGAAAGAAATGATGTTCAGTTCTGGCCCATGGTTTGCTAAATAGTCTCTGGCATGGCAGGCGAAAAAAATGCTATCACTCTTCCTGTATGCGAATATTCTGAGTAGTTAACATTGTCTGCCCTGTTCCTGACACTCTGAAAACCCTTACCTACCTGCTTCCACATGGCCCTTGGACGGACCAGGCTCAAAGCCCATGGCTCAGACAGTGTCATACCCTTGGGATATTCCACACAGGGAAGAAGCCCAACTTTGCCTTCTCTGTAACCTCAGTACTCTTAGACACTTTATCCTTTTCTCCGTGAATCCTTCGTTATACACTGCACAGAGGGCTTTTGTGATGGTTTTCCTTATTAAAATGTTTCTTTTCTTTTCTTTTTTTAACTCTGTATCATTTGTCTAAATTAGAAACAAACAGGAATTGTCATTAGTCTGGCTATTAAACAAGGGAAGTTAAATGAGGTATTCTACTTTCACCCCCTCCTAATTCTTTCCCCAATGACGGAGGCCCCTTTGACCCAAAGACCAAAAGCCTACGAGAGAAAGTGGATAGCCTGACTGTAACATCAGAACCCCAGTGATGTCAGCAAAACTGCTGGATGAAATTTCCACCCAGTCCCAAGACAGGATAGTAGCACAACTGGAACGGCTGTTCTGTGGTGAACAAAAACCACCTGGAAATTGGAGACCAGGATCACCTACCTAAATTACCTTGAAAGTGACTCAACCTCATCACCAATCCTTACAGGGGTCTTAGAGCATGGGTGCATGGAACAAGGGTGAGTCCCTTGTCTTGTCCTATTGACAGACTCTGGAACTATGCTGCCTTACCTTCATCACTTCACAGCTGTGTGATTTTCAGCAAGTTACTTAACCTCTCTGCCCTGTTTCTTCATCTGAAATATGGGGCAGTACTAACACTGGTATGGCATCATATGATTAGCACTGGACTGCAAGGTCGGTTTGAACCACAAGGTCAGTGGTTCAAGCTCACCAGCTGCTCCTCGGAAACCCTATACAGGGTCACTATGAGTAAGAGTCAACTCAACTTAGCAACTTAGCAACAAAAACAACTAATACTCATGCCTAAAGTCATTAGGAGAATTGTTTAAAATTTAATACATGTAAAAGGAGCTCTGGTAGTGTAGTGGTTACAAATTGGGCTGCTAACCTCAAGGTCGGCAGTTCGAAACTACCAGCTGTTCTGTGGGAGAAAAATGAGACGGTCTGCTCCCGTAAAGATTTACAGTATTGGAAACTCTGTGTAGGGTCACTATGAGTTGGAACCGACTCCACAGTACTTAACAACAACAACTACAAAAACACTTAAAACACTACCTGGAACCTGGTGAGTGCCCAGTAAAGGCTGATTATCAGTGGTTCTGGTAACGTAGTGGTTACAAGTTGGACTGCTAACCTCAGGTCAGCAGTTCAAAACTACCAGCCAGTTAGAAACTGCCAGCTGTCCCACAGGAGAAAGCCTCATCTTTCTGCTCCCGAACCGATTCCACAGCACATCACCATCAGTATTATTTAGTATTTTTATTAAAAGGCTCTTTGGAGGGGGAAAAAAAAAAAAAAAACTAGTTCTAAAGAAAAACTGAAAAAAATTACTCTGAAGCAGGACATTAAGAAGATTAAACTATTCCAAGTGTCCAGAACTTCCTAAGGGCAAACAGAACACAGCTATTAAGAGAGAGGTGTAGGGCTCTTCCCCTTCTAGTGTATAAGGCATCTAAAGTGTACTGCTTGCTATAAAGTCTCATGCCACTTTCCAACAACTGCAACTCAATTTGTTTTGGTAAGCCATGGTTTGATAAGAAGTCTAAGACTTTTCAAAACCCATATTAGAGGCCTGCCTATCAGGAAGGAGTTTCTGGAACATTGTTCTTCACATTTTAGAGGGTATGGAACCTCTCCAGGGAAGAGTGCAATCTCTGATACAGTTTTGCATACAAATTCAGGGGTCCCAAGGCTTCTTCTCATGCTGTTGGAGACAGCAATCGCTGAGATGTTGAGGCCCTGTGTCTTGGACGAAAAACCAACACGGTGGCACCACTCAGACTTGCTAGCCAGGGACCCTGAGGGCCAAAGGCAGTGACCTCCTGATGTCCCGGGTTCATTGGTTTTGGTGTAATCACTGTTGGGCTAGCTCTGTATAATTTTCTTTGGTCTTATTATTCATTCTATGCTTCTAACTCTAGTAATTGTAGCTTCTGAGAAAATGGTTTTTATGTGCCTCTCTTAATGTCTCCACTGTGTTGGCAGTGTGTAGGGTCCTGGGAGCAGACCTTTTTGAGGAACAGGCTATAGCCACCTGGGATGAATGTCAGAATTGCACCTTATACAACTATTCAGTTATGTTTGATATTAACTTAAAACATGAGCTCTTGTTGTCCATGTACAAAAATAAAACCGACCTTCCCCCTAGAACTAAGGCAGTAAAACTTCTACGACTCAGGACGAACAAGGGCAGGTTTGCTGGGATTATGCAGGGAGGTTCTGGAGAGGAACTGCCCAGTGTATTCACTTGAGGTGGAGTGGTAAATTCTGGGAATATTGGATTAAGAGACAATGGTGGCAGCCCCTTCAAACCGCCCCTGGGTATAATCAGTTTGACCTATATGTTCTCCTTCCTCCTGAAAGTTTAAACCAGGTATCTGAAACAGCTTGACTTTCTTCAGACCTTTTAAATCCTTTTCACCTTTACCCATTAGAGATTAAGTGCTATAGGTATGTTAGTTAGCCTTGAGAAACCTTATGTCCTTGCCTTAGGAATTAAGCCTAAAAAGTAATTTATAATAGTTTGCTTGAATTTTTGGAAAATTAAGAATGTTAGATTATTAAGATAATTTGCGAGGTATATTTTAGAATCTGTCCTGTAAATCATTGTGTCCTGTTTTGAATGATTAATCACATTTCATTTCTGTGCCCTGTCTTAATAATCCCCTTCTTCCTTTGTGTAAATTCCCTCCCTGAAGTAAAAAGCAGATGCAGATTGAATCTTGCATGCTTTACTGCTTGCAGGGCCGTGCTGCTTGCCATGCAGGGTCCATCTGCCAGTTTTGCATCCACTCTGGTCTCGGAGTGTCTCCTTTTTTCTCTCGTTGCGTCTTTGTGTATATACTTTCTCTATCTCTTTTGCCGCCAGATCTCCCTACTTCGTGAACCAAACTTCCCTGTGGAGGCCAGTCCCCGACATCAAGCCAAGTAGAAAATGGTGTTCTAGAGCGGAGCCCAGGCATGCCCTTCCTTGGTACCTAATACTGCTCTACCTTCCTATCCCAGCTTTAAGGGGTTGTTCAGATGTTCCCTCCTCTCTGAGGCCTTTCCCATCCTGACCATGATGCACTGTAACAAAAAGCATTTTGCCTTGTGCCAGGATGCTAGGACCTGAATTCTAGCTTTAAGACACACTGCTGTGAAAGTTGGTGCAAGTAACAAAGCTCCGCTGAGGTTCAGCTACAGCCCAAAGGAGAAAGTACCTGCCTTAGAGGGATGGTGTTAGGGTTAAATATGATTAAGACTACAAATAGGCTTGATTCTGTTCTCTGTCCTCCCAGAGCTCATCACATTATCTAATTAATGTACTCACCCACTTTGAGGTGCCAGACCTTTGCTAGGCAAACAGGGATGAAAAGGGAATTTGCTTTAAAAGAGCTCAGAGTCTAGTGGATGGTGAGTAGGCCCACAAAAGGTGACTGGGACTTGCTTTAAAGGAGGAATGGCCAGGTGCTCTGGGAACCAGAGGAGAAGGTGGGATCATGGGATGTGGGGGAGAGGGGATATGTGTGGAAGAAGCCTTCCCTACAGGGGTCTAAGAGTATGGCTGCACGGATTGACAGACTCTGGAGCTATGCTGCCTTACCTTCATCTATGCTGTTTTATCTGAGGAGGTGCTGCTTGAGATTGTGAAAAAGCCCCCAGACCTTGGTGGTCTGCAGAGGAGAAACTTCTGCCCAGGTGCAATATGAATTCCATTTTGTTTACAACATCAACAACAACAAGAAGCATTCAAGCTGAGCTTCCAGTAATGAGTGAATATTGCACTGGCTCAGGCACGGCAAGAACAAGAGCGGAGGCAACCAACTGCAGCTACTCTCAGAATTTTTTTTTTTGTTTTTGTACAAGCTTCTCCTATCCTTGATAGATCAGTAAAACCATTTTTGCAAAAATATTTGTGTAGGCTAGCTCCAGGGCAGGGCATCAATAAATTAACGAATGCATGAGTTATAGTTCCTAATATATGACTAATGGTTACTATTTTAATGGTTACCTTCTCCTGTATAAAAGCCCTTCTAAGTTTCCGATTTAAAATCCTGTATGGGTATTGTTGCAGTCCTGGTGTGGCGCTGTGGGTTAATGCGCCAGACTGCAAAGCCATTTGAACTGCAAGGTCGGCTGTTCAAGTTCACCAGCTGCTCCTCGGCAAGCCTAGGCAGGGTTGCTATGGGTCGGAACCGACTCAATGGCACTTAACAGCAATAACTTTCTGTAGTGTAGGGACTACGTTCTAGCTGAGCTGATAACCAGAAGTTCGAGTCTACCAGTCGTTCCGCGGAAGAAAGAGGAGCCTAGGAAACCCTATACAGGGTCGCTGTGAGTCGGAACCGACTCCACCGCACATAACCACCAACCACCACCATGTGTGGCAGCGGTAGTGAGGTTGGCCCAGGATCGGACATTGTTTCGTTCTGCTATGCATGGGGTCGCTATGAGTCGGTTCCGACTCGATGGCACCTGACAACAACAACCACCATTTTCTGTACCTGAGAGCAATTCGTAATTTTGCAAAGTGCTGTACAACTGTAGTTGCAATACGCCTTCAATAAATTACTTTACTTTTGTTTTAATAGAGCATACGTTCTTACTCTTTGACCCTGTATCGGATTTCTAAGGCTGCCCTGTGTATGGGTTTATTCTACCCTGTCCTATACAGTGGCTACTTTTCCTCTCGCAGTAGTTTTGCAAATCCCTGGGGTTCAGAAGGGTTGCCATAGCGAGCCCCGGCACGTAGTCAACAGAAGGAACCAGTGCGCTCTATACTTGCAGAAAGGGGGCTCTTGGAAAGCGGTAGGCGTGTCCTCTGGATCACCAGCGACTCGGCTCAGGAGGGAGACGCAGCCGCTCAGAGGAGACACAGAAGACCAGCAGGAGCTGCCGGCAGCGCTGGATCAGATGCGCCGCTGCTCGCGGGTTTCTTCTGTCTGCGCCGTGTTCCCCTGGGGCGTCACATGGGCCCCCGGCACCACCTTTCCTAGCCCCACCTGAGCCCTTCCCTGTTGGTACCATCACCTCTGACTTCCTGCCTCCCGCGCGGACTCCCACCTCTAGGTTACCTGCAGGGACATGGTGGCGACCGCACGCTGCAGCTGAACTCTTCGCTCTACGCTTGCATCCTCGCGCGCCCCTCCTCTGTTTCTTAAAAGCGGCTGTCCGCAGCCGACGGTTCCCATTGGCCGCGCTCCGCGGCCCGCTGGGTTTCATTGGCCGTAGGAGCGGGAGGGCGGGGCGGGGCGGGGTAGCTGTCTGGCAGGGAACGCAAGCTCTGGTCCCCAAAGCCGCGCGGGAGAGCTCTTCTGCTGCTAGCTAAAGGTAAGGCGCAGAGAGGGAATTTAAATGAGTTCCTCCCAGCTCTTGGCTCATTCCTCTTTTCTTTCTCAAGAGGTTGTTTTCAGGAAAACCAGAGAGGTCTCACCAGGGCACCGATGCCACTTGGGATTTCTTTTTTATATACCTCTCTTCTCTCCATAATTCCTCGAAACCTGGATGGTAGACAGTCTTCATTCAGACCTCTTGAGTCTCTCTACCCTTGACTGAAGGTACTACTCATGATGAATGAAAAAGGCTGTGGTTAGGGTCTTTTCTTCTCTTTATAAAGCAAAGCTTAAATTCTGAACACGTTCTGCAACCATCTTAATTTGTGACTATGGTAAGGGCACAAGAACGCAAGATCTATTCAGTCTGACCTAGATCTTTAGTGGAACAAGCCCAAGGTCACTCCAAGGTCTGAAGACACACAGAATGGAGTTGTGATGAACATTTCATTAACTTTCCAAAGAAATGGAACCGGATTTCCAGGTCATTACCGGCTAGTTTGGAACAGCAGCATTCCTGGAGAGAGATGGCTGGGAGGAATGCCAAACTCAGTGTTTATAAAGTTACGGATTTTGACAATATAGTAATAGAGAAGAAAGGCATAGAAATACTTTAGCTTGCTTGTGCATAAAGCTTCATTTTAATTTATTTACTACTTTTTCCTGATGAAAAGATCAGCACTATGATGAAAAGATCAGCACTGTGAGCTAGCTGTGCAACACTTTTGAGTCCTCTGCAACTGAAAGCTTGTGGAGGCCAAGATGTTGACAGAAAACTGAAAATGCTGAACCATGTAGCTATGGCATCAGTGGTAATTCTGTGGTCTTCTTCTACCAGTTTCTGTACTTCAGCCACAGTTTCTTCATCGATCAAGATTGATGGTCTCCCTTTTCTTGACTCATCTTTGAGGTCTTCCCAACCTTATTTAAAACACTTGATTTATCTAAAAACTGTTGTTTTACAGGGGCAGCATTCCTGTAAACTTCTTGCAAAGCTTCAATGATTTGTAAAGATATTCATTTATGTTTTATCAAAATTTTGATATTAGATCTGATCTCAAAATCAATTTTTATCATAGCACAAGAAAGTATCCCTTTTTTCTATTTTTTTTTAGGTTTTATTTTATTTATTTATTTATTTAACCACTCAGGCATATATAATAATTTACATCTCCAAAGGGCACATTCTGGAAGTCTGCTCCTGGCTACCAGCTCTTAGTCCTTCTCTTCTTGGTCCATGGATCTAGAGTCCTCAGTCACTCCCGCTCTCTATGCCCCCATCTCTGCCTCCATCTCTGGCGCTGCTGCTTCTCTGGATAAGGTCCCACATTCTGCTTGTGCGTTTCTCTCTTGATGGTCCTAGGGTCCTCTGTTTCAGGACTGTAAGATTAACCACTCCCCT
>NW_006408724.1:2068279-2069852 GCF_000296735.1 Chrysochloris asiatica
TGCAGATGAGTGGATTCCCACTCATAGAAATCCTATAAAGGGGTTCTGAGACTATACATCTTTGTCCCTCTTCTTTCTCCCTCAGAGGGGCTAGAGTTTGAACTGCCGCTCCTTTGGCTAGCAGTCCAACACGTAACCTACTACGCCATATGTTTATATATATTTCTTCTTCTTTTTACTACATTAAGAATGCTACCTCCAATTTGTAGTTTGGTAAAATTTAAAGAATATTATTTTTATTATGAATGACTATTGAACTTCACCAAAGTCTTTACTTTTATGCCTCTATTGAGTTGATCCACCACTCCTCTGTCAGTTTGCCATACTGCAGTGGCTTGTGAGTTGCTGTGATTCTGGAAGCTATGCCACATATATTTTAAATACCAGCAGGGTCACCAAAGGTGGATAGGTTTCAGCTGAGCTTCCAGACAAAGACAGACTAGTAATAAGGAGAGATGGACTACTTCCGAATATTTAGAAACTAAAATCCTTATGAACGAATATCAGTGGAACACAGCACCGGAATACTGAAACATGATGAAGAACACCAGAAAATATAGTCAGATATAGTGCTGGAAGATGAACCTCTCAAGTTGGAATACACTCAAAATATGATGGAAAGAGCTCCCTCCTCAAAGTACAGTTAGTTGACTGTGATGATGCAAATAAAGTAAAGCCTTCAGGACCTTCATTTACTGATGGGACACAACTCAAAATGAAGAGAAACAGCTGTAAATATCCATAACTAGTAAGAACATGGAATGCACAAAGTGTGAACTTAGGAAAATTTGAAATTGTCATAAATAAAATGGAACACATAAACATCCATATCCTAGGCATTAGTGAGCTAAAATGAACTGGTGTTTGCTGTTTTGACTCTGACAATCAAATGGTATACTATGCTGGGAATGACAAATAGAATAGGAATGACATTGCATTCATCATCAAAAAGAACATATCAAGATCTATCTTGATGTATAACACTGTCTGTGATAGGATAATATCCATATACCTATAAGGAAGACCAGTAAATAGCACTATTACTCAAATTTATGTACCACCCAATAAAGCCAGTGATGATGAACTTGAAGAATTCTACCCAGTTCTTCAGTCTGCAGTTGATCAAACATGCAATCAAGATGTGTTCATAATTACTGGTGATTGGAATGCAAAAAGGAAGGATCAGTAGTTGGAAATTTGGGCGATAGAATTGATGCTGGAGATAGCATGATAGAATTTTGCAAGACAAAGGATTTCTTCATTGCAAATACATTTTTTTGAACAATAGAAAAGATGACTATACCCATGGACCTCACCAAAGGGAATACACAGAAATCAAATTGACTACATCTGTGGAAAGAGATAGTGGAAAAGCTCCACATCATGTACTAAACCCAGGCCAGGGCAGACTGTGGAACAGAGAGACCATCAATTGCTCATATGCAAGTTCAGGCTGAAGCTGAAGAAAATTAAAACAAGTCCATGAAAGCCAAAATATGACCTTGAACATATCCCACCTGAATTTGGAGATCATTTCAAGAACAGATTTGATGCATTAGACACTAAAGACCGA
>NW_006408724.1:2071233-2091167 GCF_000296735.1 Chrysochloris asiatica
CATTGTTTCGTTCTGCTGTGCATGGGGTCGCTATGAGTCGGTTCTGACTTGATGGCACCTGACAACAACAACAATGCACAAAATATTAAATGATTCAGAAATCATCAAAAGAAGCTGGAAGGAAAACACAGAATCACTGTACCAAAAACAGGGTTGATGTTCAACCATTTCAAGAGGTAACATATGCTCAAGAGCCAATGATACTGAAGGAAGAAGTCCTGGATGCATTGACGGCATTGGCAAAGAACAAGACTCAGGGACTTGATGGAATTCAAGTCGAAATCTTTCAGCAAACTGATGCAGCACAGGAGGCACTCATTCATCTCTGCCAGGAGATTTGGAAGACAACTGACTCGAAGACATCCATATTTGAGCCCATTCCGAAGAGAGGTCACCCAACGGAATGCAGAAATTATGAGATAGTATCATTAATATCACATGCAAGTAAAGTTTTACTAGATAATACTTCCCGACGTTCAGCCAGATTCAGAGGAGGATGTGGAACAAGGGATATCATTACTGATGACAGATGGATCTTGGCTGAAAGCAGAGAATCCCAGAAAGATGTTTACCTGTGCTTTATTGACTATACAAAGGCTTTTGATTGTGTGGATTATGACAAGCTATGGACAACATTGCAAAGAATCAGTATTCCAGAACACTTAATTGTGCTCATGAAGAACCTGTACATAGACCAAGAGGCAGTTGTTCGAACAAACAATGGGACACTGCATGGTTTAAAATTAGGAAAGGTGTTTGCCAAGATTGTATTCTTGCACTGTACTCATTCAATCTGTATGCTGAGCAAATAATCTAAGAAGCTGGATTATATGATGAAATATGTGGCATCAGAATTGGAGGAAGACTCATTAACAACCTGTGATATGCAGATGATACAACCTTGCTTGCCGAAAGTGAAGAAGACTTAAAACATTTACTGATGCACATTTTGTTGTAATATTTGGCTTTATTTTCTCGAGCTGATCTTTGACCTTTTCTGTTTAGCTATTGTACCTCCTCATTTCTTTCATTTGTTTTAGCATCTCTATGCTGGAGAGCAAGTTTCAGTGTCTCTTCTGACATCCATTTTGACCTTTTCCTTCTTTCTTGACTTCTCAATGAATTTTTGCTTTCTTCATGTATGATGTTCTTGATGTCATCCCACAGCTCTTCTGGTTTTCGGTCTTTAGTGTTTAATGTATCAAATCTGTTCTTCAGATGATCACTAAATTCAGGTGGGATATATTCAAGGTCGTATTTTGGCTCTTGTGAACTTATCTTAATTTTCTTCAGCTTCAGTTTGAATTTGCATATGAATAATTGATGGTCTGTTCCACAGTCTGCCTCTGGCCTTGTTTTGACTGATGATATGAAGCTTTTCCATTGTTTCTTTCCACAGATGAGTCAATTTGATTTCTATGTATTCCATCTGGTGAGGTCCATGTGTAGAGTCATCTCTTATGCTGTCTAAAGAAGGCATTTGAAATGAACAAATCATTGATTTTGAAGAATTCTTCATGTGATCTCCAGCATCATTTCTATCACCAAGGCCATATTTTCCAACTATTGATCCTTCCTCTTTGCTCCCAACCTTAGCATTTCAATCACCAGTAATGATCAATACATCTTGATTGCATGTTTGGTCAATTTCAAATTGAAGAAGTTGGTAGAATTCTTCTATTTCATCCTCACTAGCTTTAGTGGTTGGTGCGTAAAGTTGAATAATAGTGGTATTAACTGGGCTTCCCTGTAGGTGCATGGATATTATCCTATCACAGACAGCGTTGTGCCTCATGACTGATCTGGATATGTTCTTTTGGACAATGAATGCAACACCATTCCTCTTCAATTTGTCATTCCTGGCATAGTAAACCATATGGTTGTCAGACTTAAAATGTCCAATACCAGTCCATTTCAGCTCACTAATGCCTAAGATATCGATGTTTATGTGTTCCATTTCATTTTTGACAACTTCCAATTTTCCCTGATTCATACTTCCTACATTCCATGTTCTGATTTTCAATGGATGTTTACAGCTGTTTCTCTTCATTTTGAGTTGTGCCCCATCAGCAAATGAAGATCCCGCAGGCTTTTCTCCCACGAGCTTTACTCAATTTGCGTTATCACAATCAACTCTACTTTGAGGAGGCAGCTCTTCCCCAGTTGCATTTTTGAGTGCCTTGCAACTTGAGGGGCTCATTTTCCAGCACTATATCTAATAGTGTTTCTCTGCTATTCATAAGGTTTTCAGTGACTAAAGATTCGGAAGTAGTTCATCACTCTTTCTTCCTAGTCTGTCTTTGTCTGGAAACTCATCTGAAACCTGTCCACCATGGGTGACCTTCCTGGTATTTAAAATACCGGTGGCATAGATTTCAGAATCACAGCAACTCACAAGCCACCACAGTAAGACAAACTGACAGATGAGTGGTGGCCGTTTGGTTTTAAGTGGAAACTGTCACTTTAAATTTTGAGGACATCTGTGTGCATGCATAGTAGAACCCTCCAGGGGTGGGGGTGCGGTGTCCATTCACTCAGGCATCCCCTCTAGTCACCAGAATGGAGGTGCGCAGACAGTGAGAGACCAATGAACAGATACCAAAAAATGAGTGTCCACATCTGTATCTCTGCGGTTTTGTCAGGCATTCATGGCTGTTCTGATCCTTCCCCTACTTGGTCTCTCCCAAGATGGCAGCTCCAGGAGTAGCTTAGTGTCTTGAATTAGAAAGCAATAGATTTCTTGATTCTGCTACAAATTCCCTTAGCTGTAAGCCTTCAAATCTTTTAAATATTCCTTTCTATGTGGTTCAGAGTTCTAGCACCATCCCCTGAGCCTACTTGGTCCGGTATTCTGTGTTGTTGGTGATGGAGCTCCTCACTGCATATCTACCCGATCTGTCATCTGTAGGGTCAGAGAAAAAGAGGAAGACTCCAGTGAGATGAATGGGTACAGTGGCAGCATCATTGAGCTCAAATGTAGCAACAATTGTGAGGCTGGCCCACAATTGGGTAGTGTTTTGTTCTCTTGTACATAGGGTTGCTATGAGTCGATACTGACTCGATGGCATCTAACAACAATGCTGTTGTTGTTGTTAAGTGCCATCGAGTCGGTTTCGACCCATAGCGACCCTGTACAGGGTTTCCGAGGGTGTAAATCTTTACGGGAGTAGAAAGCCTCATCCTTCTCCCGCGAAGTGGCTGGTAGTTTCGAACTACTGACCTTAAGGTTCGCAGCCCAATTCGTAACCACTACGCTACCAGTAACAACCATTAAAGCCAACACTGAAGAAATTGAAGAATTCTACCAATTTCTTCAGCCTGAAATTGATTACACATGCAATAAAGATCCATTACTAATTACTGATGACTGGAATACAAAAGTTGGAAGCAAAGAGGAAGGATTCAGTTGGTAGTTGGAAAATAGGACTTTGGTAATGGAAACGATGTTAGAGAGCACGTGATAGAATCTTGCAAGACTAATGATTTATTAGTTGCAAATACCTTTGTCAACAACATTAACAGTGACTATACATGTAAACTTTGACAGATGGAATACACAGGAATCAAACAGACTATATGTGAGGAAAACATTGATGGAGAAGTTTAATATCATCATTCAAAAAAAGATCATCGATTGTTCATATTGCAAGTTCAGGCTGAAGCTGAAGAAAATTAAAATAAGTCCTTGAGAGCCAAAATATGACCTTGAACATATCACACCTGAATTTAGAGACTATCTCACGAAAAGATTTAACACATTGGACACTAATGGCAAAAGACCAGAGGAGTTGTGGGATGACATCAAGAACATCATCTATGAAGAAAGCAAAAGGTCATTTAAAAGAGAGAGAAAAAAAGAAAAGATCAAAATGGATGTCAGAAGAGCCTCTGAAACTTATTCTTGAATGTAAAGGAGCTAAAGTGACTAGAAGAAAAGATGAAATAAAAGAGCTGAACAGAAAGTATATAGTGCTTATAATTATGTTCTACATATTAACAATGTCTAGTTAACATATTTCCCAACTGAACTCTGCTAAACAAAATGTCTCTCTAATAGGGATACATTGTTTTCCTACCCCTTCTTTTTGTGGTAAGAATCCTAATTTTATTGAGTTATGAAACCATAATATGTTCAAGGAAGATGGGTCTAATTCCAAGAGAAGAATTGTAATTGATCTAAGCCAGTCTGGTTTGACTCATTCACACATACCAGTGATTGGATTAGAAATGGGCATGTGACCCAGTACTGGCTACTGAGCCACAAGGGGAAATATTTTGTTGTTGGGGCATCTTAGATTTTTCTTTCTGATGAAAAAGAGAGAAATTCAAATAAGGGAAAACTTACTGCCTTTAGATGTGATTGTGTAGCATGTGATGATTGGAATGTGACAGCTAAACTGTGGCCTTGAGGAGACACAGTTGGGAGTAAATGCTAACATTCCAAGGCAAGAAATAGGGAAGGATATAAAGCCTTTGTTGTTTTTATGAACTTGTGTGCTACCAAATGGCATGCCACGGAGCAGTTTCTATGAACCTGATACTTCCTCGAGCTTGACAGACATCCAGAGGTATAAGCAATGATGGTGGGGGGTTAGGTAGGAGACAGGGACACTTAAAAGCACAATGGCACACCAAAGGAGGGGCTGAATAATCTTGAGATGGATGAGGCTGTCTTCTCCTGAAAAGGTTTATAATCTGGGAAACCCCATGGAGCAGTTCTACTCGATGTCAGTGGAGTTCTTTATTTGGGATTTTCCGTAGGTCAGCAGTTTAAAGTGTGGCCTTGTAGCTGGCAACCCAGTGCTTAGCCCATAGCTCCACTAGGGTTCCTTATGACATAGCGAAGTGCCACAAATATGAAAGGTGAAGAAACAGACAAGGGGAAGGACAGAATTTTGACTGATGCATCGCTGCTATCAACAGATATCTATCTTGAAATTGGAGGGGGGGTGGGGCACAACTTCAAGATTGCTCTGGATACTCATTACCTCACTAAGCACCTGCCTAGAACTGCCAACCTGCAGACTTCAATGACTGCTAACAAATGTTTTTCGATAAACCACGTTTTGCAGGGTGTTTTCTTATATCCACAGACGGAAAGGATCATTGACCCTCTAACTAGATGCAGGTATCTTTTGTTGTTGTGTTGTTAAGTGCCGTCGAGTCGATTCCGACCCGTAGCGACGCTGTATAGGGATTCCAAGGAGCCGCAGGTATCTTTAGACTACACATTTTATACAGATGGTATATGTGTATAAAGAAGCATGTTCTTGTGACACAGATGACTGTTCTGCCCTCTCTGTTTAGGCCAGCATGTTCTGGTGGTCTAGTCTAAGAACAAAGGCCTCTTGTCTAGTGAAGGACTTGGCTATAGGAGTCCACAGATGAGCCCTTCTTAACTCTGGCTGCACAGTCTGAAAGAAAAAGTAAAAAACAAACTTGTGCCTGCTTCCCATCATCAGAGATGCTGAATTGATGGCTGTACAGCAGTGTTGAAGTAGCTCTGGTGACACAACTATTGAGTACTCATCAGCTGCTCCCATAGAAAAAGACCTGGTGATGTCTTCTTATATCACACTACAGCCTTGGAAACCCAAGGGGCCACTGTACTTCCTTATGAGTTTGAATCAGCTCACTGGAACACAACAGCAGGGTAGGGACCTAGGTAGGGTCCAAGCATAGACCCTTCCTAGGGTGGGGTAATTGCTGTGGGGTATCAAGTCAATTCCAACTCACAGAGACCCTGTGTAGGATTTCTGAGGCGGTAAATCTTTACCAGAGCTGAAAGCCTCATCTTTTTCCAGCTGAGCAGCTGCTAGATTCAAACTGCTAACCTTGTGGATAGCAGCCACCCAGGCTCCTTGAATACTGTAGTAAAGGTTAAGATTTACTGTCTGAAGTGATAACTTAGCTCCTCTTGTTAGTATCGTTGTTGTTATTAAGCACGGTCAGGTTGGTTCTGACTCATAGTGACCTTGTATAGGGTTTCTGAGGTGCAGCTGGTGGATTTGAACTGCCAACTTTATGGTTCACAGTCCAGTGTTTATTCTACAGTGCTACACCAGGAATCTTAGTATAGTCCATGAATAACATGTGATCCTCCACCATTGTTCAAGTCCTTCTGATGTTTCCAGTTTAACCTTCTCCATAAATATGCACATCCTACTCCTTAATTTAAAGAAAACTACTTTAAGCTTTTTTTCCCCACAGGATTGCAGAGAGCTGCTGCTTCACTGTCTGAATTCCCCTACCATAGCTTCTTAACCAGCCAATTCCTGTTTCAAGACAACCTAAAAGAAGTATCTTCCTCTGGTCTGCAAGATGCTACAGGGTCTATCCTTCAGCCACCTCTCCTTTCCTCTTTTCCCTTTCTCATCTTCCTCCAGTGGGCAGCTCTGAACTGGGCCTCAGCACTGCTTTAACAGGCCAAGCACACTCCTGCCTTAGGGCCTTGGGACTGGAACATTCTTCCGCAGATAGTTGCATGGCTTACTCCTTCACTTCCTTCAGGTCACTGCTTAAATTTACTTTCTCAGTAAGGCCTTCTTTTATCATCCATCCCAGCAGTCCCTTTCCTCCTCAACCTGCTTTATTTTTTTCCCACAGAACTATAATCATGTAGCATTTTATATATATTCGTTTTTGTTTATTGTATACATTGGACATTAGAACTTTGTTTGGTTCAGTGTTTTATCCCAGCGTTGTTACTACTGCATGCCATCAAGTTGGTTCTGACTCACAGAGACCCTGCATAGAGTTTCTTAGGAGCAGCTGGTGGGTTTGTTCACATGGTGGTTAGAAGTCCACTGCTTATCCCACACCAACACCCATTCCAGCATTGCTGTTGTTTTTAAGCGTTGTTAAGTCAGTTCTGACTCATAGTGACCCTAGAATTCAATAAATGCTGTACTATTTTTTAAGAAGCAAGAACAATAAAAAAAATTTTTTTTTCTTTCTTATGTATCCAGCATCTAGCACACTATATGTCACATAAAAATGGTCAATAAATATTGAAATATTGTTAATAAAATAGGATGTTTATTTACATTTCTTTCACCTGATACCTATATACAGATATATGTACAGATTTCTATCCTAAAAGTGCTTATCAATCATTTGTTCTGCTCATATCGCTTCAGAAAGAATTTAGTGATAATCTTGTTAATATAAATACACCTTAAATAATTAAAAATGTTCAGGGCCTGTTTGTGTACCACTATGGCATATTCTAAGTAGTTATTTGCAGACCATTATATATCATGTAGATCCTTTATTGCTAGAATTGGTGACGGCTCTTTAGGACTGGTGGAAAATCAGAACCATCTAGTATTACATTAAGACTCGTCATTCAAAAAAGAACATACCAGACTAGCCTTTGGTGATCTAGTTTAAGGTCTTTCAAATTTCTATTGCATTTTTAAATTTCCTTCCTTTTTAAAATGGGAATGGTGTTTCTGATGACCCAGATGACCTTGCACACTTCTACATGGTCTCATTGTCAAGGTTGGACTGCTGTCAGAGTCAAATCTTGGTGGATGCATCCTGGAGCATGGTGTTACTATCTTATGGAAGACTCCCACAACTGTGTCTCTCCTCTATCTCCCTCGTTTCACATGAGTTTAGTGCTTCCTCTTTCCCACCTTAGGATCTAGCTGCAGCTTTTGAGTAATTCTACAAAACTGTTTGCCTGAAGTTTTGATTCCTCAAGGATAGAATGACCCACCACTCGTACCACCTGTCCTCTGGCCTTGGGACTAAGGAGACAGGGAGCTGACATCATTCTATCTTGCTCTTGCTGCCCGCGTAAGTAATTAACAGTTTGGCCTTTTGTTTCTGTTTGGGCTGTATCTATGGAAGTGTGGAGAGCCAAATTAGCAGCTGCCAGCATGCTGGCTGCTTAGGGACCGCTTAACTGCTTGAAATGCCTCAGAATGACGTTGCCCCTATGGGGACAGATACTCTCTGCAGTATTACATAATAAAGCCCTAACAGAGCTTCTGACAGCACAGACTAGAAGTTCGTTTTTGATTTTGCAGCAAATCACTGAGGTTTATTCTTAGTAACTGATTTAGAGTTATACTAACCTGTTGTTTTAAACATCATATGGTTGCCAGTAGCGTCATTCTGTCTCATAATGATATATAAGACAGAGGACAACTGCCTCTATAGTTTCGAAGGTTGTAATCTTTATGGAAACAGACTGATTTATTTACACTTGACAAGCAGCTGATGGGTTCCAAATGCCGAGCATTCGGTTTGCAGCTGTGTGCTTAACCACTGTTTCACCAGAGCTTCTTATAACAATCATACACATAACAAAAGTTGAAATGCAATAAAGGATATGGAAGAATCTGGTGGTTCTCTTACATTCTTCTATTGACCAACTTTCTCTGTTGGAGCTTTAACTTATTTCATAAAAGAATTATGGCACTGTATGATAATCACTGTGCTGATAATTGAGGCCATTCCCTGGAAACCTTATACAGGGTTGCTATGAGTCAGAACCTACTGTACAGGACTTAACAGCAACAACATGTATCCCTTATCATCCAACAAGCATCTTAGACCACTGTGATAGCACAGAAAGCATATAAAGCTAATAATAGTCCAGTTGTATTAATATATAAAGGAAATATAAAAGAAAGCAAATACCAAATAGATTTTGCAGGATAAAATAATAGTAAGAACCGACATTAAAGGGTAAAAACTTATAATTCAGTATAAAATTGTTGTTGTCTTTGTTAAGTGCTATCGAGTCAGTTCCAACTCACAGTGACCCTGTATAGGGTTTCTGAGGAGCAACTGATGAGCTTGAACCACTGACCTTGTGGTTCAAACCTACCTTCCAGTCCAGTGCATTAAACCTGCAGCGCCACACCAGGATACTACAAACGCATTACAGTGACTATTTAAAGACTATGTTTGAGAATCATGAGAAAATGTTACATGGAAAGGAAAGCCACGTAAAATTTACTCTATATTAAGAATGTGAAAAAACATATGTGTGAAATGAATTTGAAGGGACTGGGAAAGAAAATGTGTTTTTGGTGATTGAAACAAAGGGAGAATTCTAAAAATACTTTTTCTGTTGTCATGTTTGTGTTAACTACAAATGTTAGAAAAAATATCTGAATTGTAATTGCTTACTTCAGAAAATCTTCCTCCAGCCAGTCTTAAAAACAGATCACAAACAATGAAAGTATAGAAGCCATAGTGAATTTGTATTGACTCAACTTTTCAAGAATTGTCACCGAATTCATCAATACAGCGACATCATTTATCATGTACTTACTGAAAGCCAGGCACTGTGATTAAGGATCTTGTGTATATTCTCTCCTCAAATCCTCACAATAGGAACTATTTTATCATTTCAGGCTGTTGTTGTTGGGTGCTGTCCAGATATTTCAGACACATAACCACCCTATACACAACAGAACAAAACTGTCTGGTTCTGTGCCACCCTCATAATTCTTACACTTGAGTCCATGATCTATCTACCTCACTGAGGGTCTTTGTCTTTTTTGTTGACCTTCCATTTACAAGCATGATGTCCTCCTCCAGGGACAGGGCCCTCCTGATAATATGCCCAAAATATGAGACTTCTGTCTCGCCATCCTGACATCTAAGTAGCATTCGGGCGGTACTTCTTCTAACACTGATGTATTTGTTCTTCTGACAGTTCATGGTACTTTTAATATTCTTCTCCAACAACACAACTCAAATGCATCAATTCTTCTGTGGTCGGTCTTCTTTATTCATAGTCCAACTTTCACATGCATATGTGACAATTGAAAATACCATGGCTTGGGTCAGGTGCACCTTAGTCCTCAAACTGAATATATTCTCTTGAACACCCTAAACAGATCCTGTAAATATTAGAGTAATAGGAAGGAAATATGTGAACAGTTGTTCCCCATGAGGTTCCAGGTTTATGGTTTAAGCATCACCTCAGTTTACATTGGCTCTATGAAGATTCTCTGTTGCCATCAAAGCAATTCCATCTCATAGTGATCCTACAAAACAGAGTGGAACTGTCCCCTAGGATCTTTACTAAGGCAGACGGCTACATCTCTCTCCTTCAGAATGGCTGGTGGGTTGGAACCACTAACATTTTGGTTATCAGGGAAGCACTTAACTGTTTGTTTTCTTTATTTATTGTCCAACTTTCATATGCATATAAGACTATTGAAAATACCATGGCTTAGGTCAGGTACACCTTAGTCCTCACACTGATATCTTTGCTCTTGAATACTTTAAAGAGGTCTTCTGCAATGGAGATACATCGTTAGATTTTTTTTTTTTTTTTTTGACTGCTGCTTCCATGAGTGTTAATTGTGAATCCAAGCAAAATGAAGTCTTAGACCACTTCATTCTTTTCTCTATTTATCATGATGCTATGTATTGGTCCAGTTGTGAAGAATTTTGTTTCCTTTAGATTGAGGTGCAACCTTTACTGAAGACTGTAATCTGTGTTTTTCATCAGTGTGTATTTTAAGTCCTCTTCATTTTTAGTAAACAAGGTTGAATCATCTGTATATCGCAGGTTGTTAATGACTCTTCTTCCAATCCTGATGCCACATTCTTTTTCAAATAATCCAGTTTTTCAGATTTTTTGCTGAGCATACAGATTAATAAATATAATGGAAGAATACAACCCTGGTGTACACCTTTCTTAATTTTATACCATTCAGTGTCCCCTTGTTCTGTTTGAACAACTGCCTTTTGGTCTACGTACAAGTTCCTCATGAGTACAATTAAGTGTTCCGGAAGACACATTCTTTGCAATGTTGTCCATAGTGTGTCATGATCCATACAATCGAAAGTCTTGTGTAGTCAATAAAGCACAGGAAAACATCTTTTTGGTATTCTCTACTGTCAACCAAGATTTGACATTGACAATGATACTCCTTGTTCCATGCTTTCTGAATACGGCTTGAATTTCTGGCAATTCTGCTGCAGCAGCTTTTGAGTTATTGTCAGCACAATTTTACTTGCATATGATATTAATGTATTGTTTGATGATTTCCATATCCTGTTAGGTCTCCTTTCTTTGGAATGGGCACAAATATGGATCTCTTCGAACTGGTTGATCAGGGAGCTTTCTTCCAAATTTCTTGGCATAGATGAGTTAGTGCCTCCAGTGCTGCATCAGTTTGTCGAAAGATTTCAATTTGTATTCTGTCAATTCCTGTATCTTTGGTGTTTGCCACTGCCTTCAGTGCATCTTGAACTTGTTCCTTCAGTGCTGTCAGTTTTGATTATAAGCTACGCCTTGAAATGGTTGACCATTTGGTTCAGTGACTATATGTATACCTTCCATTTTCTTTTGATGCTTTCTAAATTATTCAATAGTTTGCACATAGAATCCTTGAGTATTGCAAGTTGAGGCTTGAATTTTTGCAAAGAAATTTTGTATGCCAAGAAATTTTCCTTCAGCTTGAGAAATGGTGAGTGTGTCCTTTCCTTTTGGTTTTCTAATTCCAGGTCTTTGAACATTTCATTATAATACTTTGAAATCTGTTCATCTCTTTTACTTACATTCATTTTTAACATCTCTTTGTTGGAAAGCAAGTTTTATCATCTCTTCTGACATTCATTTTTGTCTTTTCTTTCTTTCCTGTCTTTTTAGTGACCCTTTGCTTTCTTCCTGTATAATATTCTGGATGTCAGCTCACAACTCCTATGGTCTTCAGTTATTAGTGTCTAATTCAGCAAATCTGTTCTTGAGATGGTCTCTAAATTCAGGTAGGGTATGTTCAGGATCATATTTTAGCTCTCATGGACTTATTTTAATTTTCTTCAACTTCATCCTGAACTTGTTTATGAGCAATTGATGGTTTGCCTCATTTTAGCTGATGATAATGAGCTTTCCCACTGCTTCTGTCTACCAATGTAGTAAATTTGATTCATGTGTATTCCATCTGGTGAGTTCTATGTATATAGTTACCTTTTTGCTGTTTTCAAAAGGTATTTACAATGAATAAGTTATTGGTCTTGCAAAATTTTAATCATGTGATCTCCAGCATCATTTCTATCATCAAGGTCATATTTTCCAATTATAGATCCTTCCTGTTCGTTTCCAATGTTTGCATTCCAATCCCCAGTAATTATCAATGCATCTTGATTGCATGTTTGATCAATTTCAGACTGAAAGAATTGTTAGATTCTTCAGTTTCATCATTACTGGCTTTAGTGGTTGATGTAGAAATTTGAACATTAGTGGTATTAACTGATCTTCCTTGTATTTATATGGATATTATCCTATCACAGACAGCATTGTATTTCAAGATAGACCTTGAAGTATTCTTTTTGACAATGAATGTGACTCCATTCATCTTGAATTTTTCATTTGCAACATAGTAAATCATATATTATTGTCAGATTCAAAATGCCCAATACCTGTCCATTTCAGCTCACTAATGTCTAGGATATTGATATTTATGTGTTCCATTTCATTTTTGACAGCTTCCAATTTTCTTAGATTCATATTTCATACATTCCATGTTCTGATTATTAATGGATGTTTGCAGTGGTTTCTCCTCATTTTGGGTTGTGTCCCATCAGCAAATGAGGGTCCCAAAAGCTTTACTCCATTCATGTCATCACAGTCAACTCTACTTGGAAGATGCAACTCTTCCGAGTCATAATCTGAGTGCCTTCCAATCTACGGGACTCATCTTCTGGGAGTATATCTGACAGTATTCCGGTGCTATTCAGAAGGTTTTCAATTGCTAAACATTCAGAATCCTGGATAAGCTGTAGGGTAAGCACTGGGTTACTAATTGTAAGGTTGGCCATTGAAAACCACCAGCCATTACAGGGTTGTTATGAGTCAAAACCAACTTGACGGCATTTAAAAACAACAAACATTCAGAAGCAATCCACTTCTCCTTTTCCTAGGCTCTCAGTCTGGGAGCTCAGCTGAAACCTGCCCACTATGGGTGTACCCTGCTGGTATTTGAAATACCTGTGGCATAGCTTCCAGCATCACAGCCTCACACAAGCCACCACAGTAGGACAAACTGACAGATGAGTGGTGGTTACCGCTCCATTCATTTGCTTAGGGTCTTTTGTTCTGTTGTACACAGGGTTGATATGATGGCACCAAACAAGTCTTCAGGCTCCACCCCTGACACACTGAGTCTGGGGCCTAGTGACAGAGGCAGAATTTGACCCAGTGCATTGGGCCTCTTGAGTCTGTATAAAACAGTAAGTTCTTAGCCTAGAGGAGGTGAGGACCTACATGCCTTTCTGTAGCTTCTTTCAGTGGCTTACAGCAAGGAGCAGAGTGATGCAGCAGAACCCAGACTTTTCGTTTTAAAAACCAGTAAAATTTAAAACAGACTTTGGGTATAGCTCAAACAGTTAAGCACTTGCCTGATAACTAAAAGGTTAGTGGTTCCAACCCACCAGTCATTCTGAAGGAGAGAGATGTAGCCATCTGCCTCAGTAAAGATCCTAGAGGACAGTTCTACTCTGTCCTGTAGCATCACTGTGAGTTGGAATTGCCTTGATGGCAACAGGGAATCTTCATAGAGCAATGTAAACTGAGATGATGCTGAAACCATAAATCTGGAACCTCATGGGGAACAACTGTTCACATATTTCCTTCCTATTATTCTAATATTTATAGGATCTGTTTAGGGTGTTCAAGATTAAAGATGTCAGTTTGAAAACTAAGGTATACCTGACCCAAGCCATGGTATTTTCTTTTCTTTTTTTGATAGCCATTTATTGATTGACTGATTGGTTTTTATAGAGGATTGAGTGAAAGTTTACAGGGCAGGTCATCAGTTTTACATTCAACAAATCATACACCTTGTTTCATTACAATGATTATAATCCCCTCCAGGTACCATCAGTTAACAGTATTTCTCTCTGTTCACTTTAGTTCTTTTTTTTTTTTTTTAAACACTCAGACATATGTAATAATTTATACCACTAAAGGGCACATTATGCAAGTCTGCCTCCTGACTACCAGCTGTTAGTCCTTCTCTTCCCATGAATCAATAGTCCTCAGCTGCTCCCTCTCTCCATCTTTGCCTCCATCTCTGGTGTCGCTGCTTCTCTGGAAAAGGTATTGCATTCAACTTGTGCTCTTCTTTCTTGATGGTCCTAGGGTCCTTTGTTTCTGGACTGTAAGATTAACTACTCCCCTGTTCTTGTTTTATTTTTTAAATGTTTCATTGTGAATTATGTGATAGTTTACATGGGAGAACACTAGCTTTACATTCATTCTATGGTATATATTTCCTTGCCATGGTTACAGTCCCCTCCATGCATCATCAAGCAATCAAAGGGTATACCCTGCAAGCCTGCCCCCCACCCCCACTTTCGTCAGCACACAATCCCTCTCCCTCTCTGGGTCTAAAGTCCCCAGTTGCTCCATCTCTCCACATCATTGTCTCTGCCTCCATCTCTGGGGTTACTGCTTCTCTGGGTAGGGTCCTGCTCTCTGCTCTTCTCCCTTGATGGTAGATCTGTCTCTATTTTATAGCTTAAAAACTAAAATTACTTTAGATCTGCATGACGTTTATAGTTTAAATGATGAACTAAAATGTCATTTTATTAAACAAATTCCTGTTATGCTCAAACTGGTAACTTTGTTCTTTCTAATCCTTGTGTTTGTTTTTTTAAAACCACACTACTTTACCTAGTGCATCCTGTAACAATGTTTGACCAAAAGCCAGACAAGTTTTGATTTTATTTTGCCTGTTGACTTTATGGACAGTTCTGTACTTCATAAAACAAACCTAGTTTTCATTAAGTCCACTCCCACTAGTGACCCATTTGAGTCAGAGAACTGAGCTTTTCAGTGGCTGTGGTGTGTGTGTGTGTTTTCTGGAAGTAGATGCCAGCACCTTCTTCCTTCCAATCTTTCAGTTAACTGTTTGCACCTCCTACGGAGACCACATGCTATGTGTATGTTATTAAATGCCATTAAATGCCTGGCTCATGTGACTCTGTATAAGGCTTCCAAGGAGTAGTTTAAACTGAGTTTAAACTGCAGACCTTCCGGTACTTATCTTAACGTGCCATGCCAGGATTCCCTGTAAGGCATTAATTGAGTTAAAAGAAAGAAGGTGCCAAGGGAGCAAAAATGTCCTAAGGGAACTAGCCTGGGAGATTCTGCTAGCTATCAATGTTGTTTTAAGTGCTGTGGAGTCAGCTCCAACTCAGCAACCCTGTATATAGTTTCCTAGGCTCTGGTAGGTAGTGGTTACGAATTGGGCTGCTAACTTCAAAGTCAGCAGTTCGGGAGGAAGACAAGGCTTTGTGTTCCTGTAAAGATTTACAGCTTCGGAAACTCTGTGCACTGCCCACCACATATCTTTGGGAAAGCAGAAAGCTTCATCCTTCTTCCACAAAGGGCTTTGTTAGGGTCTGATAATTTGACTTTAGAAGGTCTAGCAAGACCTGAGTGAGTGAGGTTGGCACAAACAACACAGACAAAAGGCAAGGTTTATTAAGCTATAAAACTACACTTGTCAGAGAAGAAGCGGGCGTCTCTCTGGTGACAGAGAGAGAGCCCTCGCGTTCCGTTCTTTCTTCTTTATAGGGTTTGGGGCTCAGCTCCCTAAGGTTTAATTCTGATTGGTGGCAGGGTCTAGGTAGCACATAGTCTTCATCTGCAGCCTTTTTGGGTCTATTTCTCAGGTGTGTTGTGTTTCGTCATTTGCTCTATTTCTCAGGTGTGTTGGGTTCAGTTTCCTGGACTTGTTGATTCAAGTGCTAGGTGTTGGGGTGCAGCTGGGCCGCCAATTAGATTCCTAATCTGTCCTTAACAGGCTTCTCTGGGATTCAACAGCTGATCTTGTGGTTCACATTCCAGTTGTTGTTTTAAAGCGGCGTCCAGGAGGTTCCCACTCATAGCGACCCTGTACAGAGTTTCCAAGGAGCCGCTGGTGAGTTTTAACTGCCAACCTTGCGGTTCAAACCCCATGTTGTGGTCGTAATGCTTATCCTACAATGCAGTCAAGCCCTTAACTGTGAATTAACTCAATTTGATCCTAAGCAGGATCAGGTTACCTAGCAACCGACAAAGTCTCGCGAGATAAATTCGCGCCTGCGCGCTACCGTTTTGAATGCTGCCGGAACCTTCCGTCCCTGGACCAAATCTGTTTGTTTGCTGAGTATCACTTTGCTGCTTCAGGATCGTGTTACCCTTTGGGTTGACTTTTCCCACTGAGAGTGTAACCCAACTCAGGATAAAGAAATTTGAAGATAACTCAAAAGCGATTCCGCACGCCCCGTTTGGAAGGCGGGGCCTGAGACAAGGTGAAGACTGCGCACGCGCATCGCGTATACACGTGTAGTCTCAGGCGTGGCGAGCAGGTATCTGTATCGGTATTGTGAGTGGAGCTGGGCACAGAGGACTCGAAGGAGGTAAGAGGGTTGCAGTCCCGGTTGGGGGTCCAGCCTGTGCCTCACCCTGCCGGCACACAACGTTTTCGCGCCTCTCCCGCCTCCTCGGTCTGGGGACATCACCCGGAAGTAGCCTAGCCTCCGGCGTGTCTTGGTCCTTGCTTTTCTCTCTGCCTGGAATGTCTTCCCCAAGACCTGTGTTGAATATGTTGGACACTAGAAATAAAAGATAAAATGCAACCCTGGCTTTTTAATACGACACAGTCTAGAAATGGAGACGGGACCTCACAATAATTACAGTTTCGTATGCTAAGTAGTGGAATCCCGGTGTTGCGGTGCGGGTCAATGCGCTGGACTGCAAAGTTGATTTTGAACTTCAAGGTAGAGATTCAAATTTATCAGCCGCTCCACAGAAACCCTGTACAGGGTGCTGTGGTCGGAACCCACTCGATGGCACTTAACAACAACAGCAATCCTAAGTAGTAAAGTTGTTGTTATTGTTAAGTGCCATTGAGTCGGGTCCGACCCATAGCGACCCTGTACAGGGTTTCCGAGGGTGTAAATCTTTACGGGAGTAGAAAGTAAGGTTCCATTATTCTGCATTGGTTAAGCTCTGAGCTAACCTAAAAGTAGGCAGTTCGAACTTAAACAGCACTTTGAACCTACCAGCCGTTCTTCTCGGCGGGAGAAAGATGTGGCAGTGGGCTTCGGAAAGATCAAACAGCCTTGGAAACCTTATGGGGCTGTCCTGCCTTGACCAACGAGGGTCGCTGTGCGTGGGAATCTACTTCACTGTTAACCAGTACACCCACTCCTCACTTACCGGCGTGGTTAAGTCGTTATGCAAAATCGGTGTTATTCGAGGAGTGGTAAAGTATGAAGGTACCAGGTACAGTGGTGCCATTCAGTGGAGAAGGATTCGCTCTTTAGGAATTCAGCGACTGAGCACTGTCATCCCCTCAGTTAATAGAAACTGGCAGAAGGCCAGCCGTTAGCTGGACACTGTAGTAGATTTTACAAACAATTTCAACTCGCTTGTATTTCTTACCACCCCCACTGTCATTTCTTACAAGGACGATTATGGGCGCCATTTTTGCTGCTAGGAGCTCTGGTAGCGTAGTGGTTACGAATCGGGCTTCTAACCGCAAGGTCAGCAGTTCGAAACTACCAGCTGTTCCGTGGGAGAAAGATGAGGCGTTCTGCTCCTGTAAAGATTTACAGCCTCGGAAACCCTGTACAGGGTCACTATAAGTCGGAACCGACTCCACGGTACTTAACAACAACAACAGTCTTCCATCCTCCCTAGCGGTCCTTATCTTTGTGTAACACCTTTCTAGTCGTGCTTCTCCTCTGCTTTGAAAATTGCAGTGGCTTCCTACTTGACCATTGAGACCTGCAAAGGTCCAGGTGTTCACCATCTGGTCTTAACCTGCCGTTGTTAATACCTCACCACTCTCTCTTTGCCTATTCTGCTGCAGCGACCTGATTTCATTTCCTTTACTGCTGCTCCCTGGAAGACTCTTTCTCTCTTGGGTAGGCATCCTTCAGTCAAGGCTAAAAGATCACTTTCTCCCAGAGGCCTTTCTGAACTGTGCTCCTTAGGGTACTCAAGGTTGTGACTTTGGAAGCAGACCGTCAGCCCTGTGTTACGAGATGCTTTTGGGTGTTTTTGAACTGCCAACCTTTCAACTAGTAGTTGACTGCTTAACTGTTAGTGCCATCCAAGGATTGCCAAGTAAGTCATTCCCCTGTTACATGCACCCTTAACTTTCTCTTGGTCCCTGATCCGTTATTACCTGTTAGATATATCTTCTTCATGGACTCTAAGCTCAGTGAGGCCAGTAACTGTATTTACCTTGCGTAATACTTCATCTTTATGGCCTGGTGCATTGTGAATAATCTAAAAGTGTAAGTAAGAAAGTAGTTATTGGGCAGAGGGTGGGAGTACTATTTCAGGCAGAGGAAACAGTAAAGATAAAGGCGTGGATGTCAGACAGCGATAACTTCATTCCATAGTTTGTGGTTCAGTGTTGGGGTATAAAGTACATGCTGGGTCATAAGGACAAAGAAACTGATGGAGAGACAGGGTCAGAGTGAGGAGGGCCTTGAGTCTCACCTTTAGGAGTTTGCAGTTGATCCCTTTAGTAATTGAGGCATCCAAGGCATACAGAAAAAAGCACCTCAGAGAGGCCTTCTCCTTTTTTTTCCATTTTTCCAAAGCTGGTACCCTTTTTATTGGTACTGGTGGTCCCCAACTTACAAGGTATATTCAAGTTATGAAGAACCACACTTAACAATCTTTTTTTTTTTTTTTTTTTAAATCATTAGTAATATGTACTACATATGTGGGCCTTCAAAAAGTTTGTGAAAAACTAGTATTAAAAGATCAAGGAATTTTTCCACAAACTTTTTGAGGCCCCCTTGTTGCAGCATGTGTTTTGCTTATGTTGATTAGTATTGAGCTTATATGTAGCATTTCTAACACTCAAAGACAAAGATTGGATTCATAAGGATGCTGATAACAGGTAATAATGGAAGCTTAAAAGAAAAAGGAGCTCTGGTAGTGTAGTGGTTACGAATCTGGCTGCGAACCTCAAGGTCAGCAGTTCAAAACTACCAGCCGTTCCGCCTGAGAAAGGTGAGGCTTTCTGCTCCTGTAAAGATTTATAGCTTTGGAAACCCTGTACAGGGTTGCTATGCGTCGGAACCGACTCCACAGCACGTAACAACAACAACAAGAAAAAGATTAATGCAACTTAATGTCAGAACTGAACTTGGTTTTTTGTCCCCACACTAGATTTTGAAGACAGGAGGCGTTAGTTCCTATCTTGGTACCTCTCCAGAGCACATGAGTGATTGTAAGTACTAAGCCCACATTGTGTGAATGCTGAGACACATTGCCTGCCTGCAGCTTGGCAAGACCTCTGGTGTGTCATCACATGTGTCTTGCTCCTTGGTCATTTATTTCCCTTTTTTGTCTATCTTCAGTATGATGCTAGCCTCTGGCAATCAGCATAGTGGCTTGAGATGAGCTACTTCCTGATTGCTTGAGCTTGAAGGGGGTGGAGTAGAGGTCTGGGGGCTTGGGGAGGGCTGAACAGTGAGTGTGATATGAAGATGGCAGAGACACACATTTTGTTGTGTTAATTGCTGTTAAGTTGACCCCAACAAACTGTGACCCCCATGCACAACAGGATCAGATCCATAGGGTTTTCAGTAGCTGGATTTTTTTTTCTTTTTTAGTTTTCATTGTGAGGGGAGTGAAAGTTTACCGGGCAGATCATCAGTTTTACATCATTCAACAAATCATATACTATGTTTCATTACAATGGTTATAATCCTCTCCAAGTACCATCAGTTAACAGTATTCTCTCTATTCATTTTAGCTCTTTTTTTTTTTTCTTTAAGACACATAGGCATATATAATAATTAACACCACCAAAGGGCACATTATGCAAGTCTGCCTCCAGCTCTCAGTCCCTCGCTTCCCATGAATCTAGAGTCCTCAGCTGCTCCCTCTCTCCATGTCCCCATCTCTGCCTCCATCTCTGGTGTCGCTGCTTCTCTGG
>NW_006408724.1:2091267-2140872 GCF_000296735.1 Chrysochloris asiatica
CTTCTCCCTTGATGGTCCTAGGATCCTCTGTTTCTGGATTGTAAGATTAACTACTACCCCATTTTTGTTACAAAACTTCTACTTTTACAATTGTGACAGTTGCAATTAGTCATGATAGAGATGTTTTTGTTATGTGCTGCAGAGTCGGTTCAGACTCATAGCAACCCTGCATAGGGTTTCTGAGACTGTAAATCTTTACGGGAGCAGAAAGCCTCGTTTTTCTCCCACGGAACAGCTGGTAGTTTCAAACTACTGTCGGTGAGATTAGCAACCCGATTCAGAGCCACTACGCTACCAGAGCTCCTTGTTGCATGAATGCCTAAGGTTCTGGATGGGTCTCAGGATTCCCCGTAAGGTCCTACTTTGTAAAGTCTTTGCACGAGGCCTATTTCGCTTGGCAAGTTCTAGAACTCTTTTAGGTATTCCAATCAGTTATAGGGTGAAAATGGGCTTATAAGTTTCTCTAATCCTGTTTCCCAGCATTCCTTTCTAACCTACTCAAGTGTCTATTTTATAATAGTAGGCAATGGAAAACAATGTTCATAAGACGGTCAAGCATTTTAGTAGTATTTCCCGTCTTCAAACTATGCCTAGATCCCTATATCACAGAGCCCTGTTGTTCCAAGGTTGAGCATGCGTCACTATTTTACTTCTGTCCCATTTAGCCCATGCAAACCTGTCTCAGTGTTCTCCTATCTACCTTGTTTTTCCACCTCCTCCCCTTTCTTGTGTATTGTCCTCACCAGCACGTAAACTATGATGCGTTTGCCCTCTATCCTGTACTCTACCTTCAGCTCCCTCCACCTTTCCCAAACACCTTCACCCCCTCACCCCACCGGTAAGCAGCAATACCCCCCCTTTTTTATGGATATTTTTTCTTAAGCTTTTACAATAATGGTCTTATGCAATATTTGCCGTTTTGTGACTGCCTAATTTCACTCAGAATAATGTCCTTAAGGTTCATCCATGTTATGTGGTGGCTTGCAGCTTCCGGGTTATTCCTAAAGGTAGCATAATATTTCATTGTGTGTATGTACCACAGTTTGTTTATCCATTCTTTCACTGATAGGCACTTAGGCTGTCAACATCTTTTTGCTATTGTAAATAATGCTGCGTGCATATATCTGCTTGTGATATGGCTCATATTTCTTTTTGATAAATACCAAGTAAAGGAATCATATGGTATTTCTATTTCCAACTCTCTGAAGAAGCGCCATGCTGTCTTCCAGAGTAGTTGGACCATTTTGCGTTCCAACTCTGGTAGTGCAATGGTTACGAATAGGACTGCGAACCTCAGGGTCAGCAGTTTGAAACTACCAGGTGTTCCTTGGGAGAAAGATGAGGCTTTCTGCTCCCATAATGATTTACAGCCTCAGAAGCCCGGTACAGGGTCACTATGAGTCGGCATATAAGTACAACAACACTGGCGATATAGGAGGGTCCCAGCCTCTCCACATCCTCGCCAGCATTTATTGTCTTCGTATTTTTTGAACTTTGCTGTTATTGCTGGTGTGAGATGATATCTCATTGTTGTTTTGATTTGCATCCCTCTAATGGCTAGTGATCATGAACATCTCTTTATATGTTTGTTGGCTGCCTGGATCTCCTCCTTTGGTGAAGTGTCTGTTCATATCCTGTGCCCATTTTTTAATTGGGTGGTTTGTCTTTTTCTTGTAGAGGTGTTGTAGTTTCCTATATGTATTTGAGAAATTAGTCCCTTATCAGATATGTCATTGCAAGATTTTTTCCCATTCTGTGGGCTCCCTTTTTACTTTTTGGTGAAGTCTTTTGATGTACATAAGTTTTTAAATTTCAGTATGTCATAATAATCTATTTTGTCTTCATTTGTGTAATTTTCAGAGTTCGGTAGTCTGTATGTGCTCTGTATTGTTGTTGTTGTTAAGTGCTGTCGAGTTGGTTCTATCCCATAGAGACCCTGTATAGGGTATCCAAGAATCAGTGGGTGAGCTTAAACCTTCCGACCTTTCAGTTCAAACTGCTTTGTAGTCTGACGCATTTAACCCACAGTACCACACCAGGACTCCCTCAAATTTGTCCTTATTTTTTTATTGATGGCCTTTATAATTGTGGGATTCACATTTAGGTCTTTAATCCATGCAGATCTGGCTTTTTTTTAGGTGTGAAGTAAAGGTCTTGTTTCAATCTTTTGCATATTGCTTTCCAGTTCTGCCAGCACCATCTGTTTGTTGAAGACACTCTCCTCCACATGCGATATACTTAGGCTCTTTGTTGAAAATCAGTTGGCTGTATGTAGATGGGTTAATTTCTGGATTCTCAATTCTGTTCCATTGATGTATGTATCTTTCGTTGTACCAGTACCAAGCAGTTTTGACCACTGTAGCCATGTAGTAAATTTTGAAATCAAGGAGTGAGAGGCCTCCAACTTTATTCTTCTTTTTGAGCAGTGCTTTGCTTACCCTGGGTCTCTTTCCTTTCCATATAAAGTTTGTAATTAATTGTGCCTCCATATTTTTGAAGAATGTCTTTGGAATCTGGATTGGGATTGCATTATATGTGTAAATTGCTTTGGTTAATATTGGCATTTTCACAATGTTAAGTCTTCCTATCCTGGAGCATGGTATAGTCTTCCATTTTTATAGGTCTCTTTTGCTTCTTGTAGTGTTTTGTAGTTTTCCTTGTATAGGTCCTTTCTTTCTCTCGTTAGATTTATTCCTAAATGTTTTGTCCTTTGGGTGGCAATTGTAAATGGTATTGCTTTCCTAATTACTGTTTCAGCACTGCCATTATTAGTATAGAGTAATCCAGTAGATTTTTGTATGTTGATCTTACACCTTGCCACTTTGCTGAATCTTCCAATTAGGTCTAGTAGCTTTTTTATTGAGTCTTTGGGGTTTTTTACATATAGGATCATATTGTCTGCAAATAGGGAGAGTTTTACTTCCTCTTTGCCAATTTGGATGCCTTTAATTTCCATGTCTTTCCATATAGCTCTTGTTAAGACTTTCAGTGCAATATTGAATAGGAGCGGTGACAAAGGGTGTCCTTGTCTGGTTCCTGTTCTCAGAGGGAAGGCTTTGAGTTTCTCTCCTTTGAGAATATTGTAAGCTGTTGTTTTTGTATATATATGCTCTTAATTATGTTGAGGAATTTCCCTTCAATTCCTATTTTGTTGAATGTTTTTATCAGGAATGGATGTTGGATTTTGTTAAATGCCTTTTCCGCATCAATTGAGATGATCACGTGGTTCTTTTCTTATTTATATGGTGGATTACATGGATTGTTTTATCTAAT
Source organism: Chrysochloris asiatica (assembly GCF_000296735.1). NCBI lineage: Eukaryota > Metazoa > Chordata > Mammalia > Afrosoricida > Chrysochloridae > Chrysochloris > Chrysochloris asiatica. The sequence continues at coordinate 2,094,541 of NW_006408724.1, forward strand.
GTTGAACCATCCTTGCATCTCTGATATTAATCTCACTTGGTCTGGTCATATGTTATTTTTTTGATGTGCTGTTGGATTCTGTTGGCTAGGATTTTGTTGAGAATTTTTGCATCTATGTTCATGAGGGATATTGGTCTATAATTTTCTTTCTTAGTAATGTCCTTCCCTGATTTTGGTATGAGGGTTATGCTTGGTTCATAAAATGTATTAAAAAGTTTTCCATCCTTTTCTATTTTCTTGGAGTAATTTGAGTAGAATTGGTGACAGCTCTTCCCTGAATGTTTGGTAAAACTCACCAGTGAAGCCATCTGGACCTGGACTTTTTTCAGTTTGGAGTTTTTTGATGACCCATCAATATCTTTTGTTATGGGTCTGTTCAGGTTTTCTACTTTACTATGTATAACTTTAGGTAGGTTGTGTGTGGTTTTTTTTTTTTTTTTTAATGTATCAATCTCTTCTAAGTTTCCAAATTTGTTCGAGTACAACTCTTAATAGTATTCTGTTGCCATCATTTTTATTTGCTTTGATTCTGTTGTGACATTGCCCGGGTGTTTCTAATACATATTATTTGTGTCTTCTCCCTTTTTCTTTTGTTAGGTTTTTCGATTTTATTAACTCTTTCAAAGAACCAGCTTCTTGTCCTGTAGTTTCTTTCTGTAGTTTGTCTGTCTTGTTTATTTCTGCTCTAAACTTTTATTTCTGCTCAAAACATACCAAAATCTTTGGGACATGACAAAAAAGATGCTGGAGGAAAATTTAATGCAATAAATGCACACATCCAAGAAGAACAAAGAACTAAAATTAACACATTAATGCAGAATCTATAACAATTAGAAACAGACCAACAGAAGGAACCTACACATGGTCAAGTCTGGAGAATGTTCCATGTGCACTGAAAAAGAATGTGTATTGTGCTGTTGTGGAGTTGGATACTTTATACATATCTATGAGGTCAATTTGGTGTATGAGGTTGATTTTGAGGTTTAGTTCCTCTGTATCTTTGTTGAGGTTCTTTCTGGTAGTTCTATCCCTTTTCGAAAGCGGCATATTAAAAACTCCCACTATGATTGTAGATTTGTCTATTTCTTTCTTTAATTCTAGTAGTGTTTGCTTTATATATTTTGCTGTGCTTTCATTGGAAGCACAGATATTTATTATGGTTATGATATCTTGCTCAGTTGACCCTTTAATCATGAGATAGTGTCCTTTATTTCTTATGCTGGTTTTAGCCTTAAAGTTTATTTTATCAGAGATTAGTACTGACGCTCCTGCTTGTTTTTGTTTGCCATTAGCTTGGTATATTTTTTTCTATCTTTTAACTTTTAGTCAGTTTTTGTCTTTGTGTGTAAGGTGTGTCTCTTGCAGGTAGCATATTGGTGTGTCTTGTTTTTTATCCTGTCTGCCACTCTCTGTCTCTTCACTGGTGCATTTAATCCATTTGACATTCAGTGTAATTATCGATGTTGTTGTTAAGTGCCGTCGAGTCGGTTCTGACCCATAGCGACCCTGAACAGGGTTTCTGAGGCTGTAAGTCTTTACGGGAGCAGAAAGCCTCATCTTTCTCCTGCGGAGCAGCTGGTTGTTTCGAACTGCTAACCTTGGGGCTCGAAGCCCGATTCGTAACTACTACGCTACCAGAGCTCCTTCTTGCTGTCATTATGTTAATTTTTTGTGATGCTGTTTGTTCCTTTGTTCTTCATGGCTTCTTGTGCTGAGTTTATGTTTTTTGTGCTATTTCTACTCAGTTATTTCCTAGTTTTAATGTTTCCTTGTTCTTCTTGGATCTTCATTTTTATGGTATGTTGTGAAGTATTAACTTTTTGAGGTAACCCTATAGTGTACTGACTTTTCCCTCCATTTAAGACAGTCTATTGTATCCTGCAGTCTACCTGACTTTCTCATCACCTGGATCTCTGTTCCTATATTTTTTCCCCTTCTTTGACATTGTTATTATTTTCATCTTTGATTGGCCTCACAGGTCCTCTGAATTGGTTGTTGTAATTTTGTTTTGTTCTGTTCTGCACTCTGTTATCTTTCAACTGAGTTCCAGGTAGTATTGCCATGTGTGTCAATTATTGGTTGTTGTCTGTTCTTGTTGGTTTCCAGTCCAAAGAACTCCCCTTTAAGATGTTTTAAAGTGCTGGGGGTGGCTTTGACAAAGTCTCTTAGCTTCTGTTTATCCTGGAATGTTTTGATTGCAGCGTCCGAATTTGATTGAGAGCTTTGCTGAGTAGATGATTCTTGGTTGGCATTTTTTTTCTTTCAGGGTTTTATATATGTCTCCCCATTGCCTTCTTGCCTGTGTGGTTTCTGCTGAGAGGTCAGAGCTTAATCTGATTTGCTTGCCTTTCTAAGTAACACTTCTCTTTTCTCTGGCTGCTTTTAGGATTCTCTCCTTGTTTTTGATTTTGGAGCGCTTGATTATGATATGACTTGGTGATTTTCTTTTGGGGTCTATCCTTCCTGGAGTTCGTTCTTTCCCTCCACCCCCCTTTTTTTTTAATAAATTTTATTGATGTAAGGTTTTTATTGTGGATTGAGTAACACTTTACAAGACAGATCGGTTTTACATTCAACAAATCACACACTGTGTTTCATTACAACGATTGTAATACCCTCCATGTACTGTCAGTTTACAGTGTTGTTTCTCTCTATTCGCTTTAGCTTTTTTTTTTTTTTTTTTGTAAACAGGCATCTATAATAATTTACACTACCAAAGGGCATGTTATGCAAGTCTGTCTCCTGGCCACCACCTCTTAATCCCTCACTTCCCATGAATCTAGAGTCCTCAGCTGGAGCTCCCTCTCTCCATGACCCCATTTCTGGTATCACTGCTTCTCTGGATAAAGTCTCTCATTCCACTTGTGCTTTTCTCCCTTGATGGTCCTAGGGGCCTTTGTTTCTAGACTGTAAGATTACCTGCTCTCCTTTTTTTGTTACAAAACTTCTACCTTTACAATTGTGACAGTCGCAATTAGTCATAATAATTACTCTCTATTGAATCATAAGAATCTTATCTCTATGTCTTTTAACCAGACCCATCTTGACAAGATGAAAACTATTCAGTGGGGACTCTTTTTTTCCCCACACACTATTAAACTAAGCTCCCCATTGAAACCTTGTAAGCCAGTCATTTCCTGCCTTTATCGCCCCGTTATTTTAGGTAGCCAAAGTTGCCCATCTCTATCTTCCCTGTGTACACAGGGGATAGCATTGATACTTGATGTGAAGACTCCTTCCTTCTCTGTTGATATTTAGGGTTAGTACATCTATGAGTGTAGGTCAGTTTACCCTTATTTTCTTTATCACAGTATATTTTGTTCTTTTTTAAAAATTAAAAAAAAAATCTTCCTCTAGTCGAGTTCTGATTATGAAGCCATCAAGGCTAGGTCAAATGGGTACTGTCTGCAACTTTGGGTCTTCTTGTATGACCCCTCTCACTTCGTATCAGCTGGATGCTTCACTTTGAGCTCTAGACCTCTGTGGCTATGTCATTTTCCATGGGTTCAGGTGTCCCCAGGTCTCACCATATTTTAAAACAACGAGCCCTTCTCCCTCTCATCTCCAGAACCATGGGAGTCTGTGGATTGTGGTTGAACTCAGCCTATTTCTTCCTTGCTGACTTACCCCTATTCCACTTACCAGTAGATCAACATGGGCACCAGCAAGCTTGCATGCTTGCTTATGTATTCCATTTGAGTATCATTCTGGGTGGGGGGTGGGGGGGTGTCCTGAAGGAACTTGATCACTTGCCTTGATGGCTTCCCGGTGAACAACTTGCTTATTTTTGTAGTAGCCAGTCATACTGCCATTTTTGTTTTGGGTTTTTCCTGATGATCTTTCTTTGAAGATGTATTTTCTGTTGCTCTAGCTGTCTGAGCTGGTCTTTTTGTCCTTCCTAGTGTGAATGTCCCACCTCCAAATGTTCTGGATAGGGCTCAGAATTCCACCTAAGGTCCTGTACAGTGTAAAGGCTCCACAGGAGGCTTATTTCACTGGGAAAGTTGTAGAAGCCCTTTTAGGTATTCCAATCAGTTATAGGCTGAAGACGGGCTTACAAGCTTTCTGTAATCATGTTTTCCGACATTTGTTTCTTTCCCACTCTAAGTTTCAATTTTGCAATAGTAGGAAAGGGAAGCCAATGTACATGACAGTCAAGCATCTTAGTATTATTTCTCCTCTTCAAACTATGCGTAGATCATAGAGCCCTGTTGTTCCAAGGTCGAGCATGCATCACTGTTTACCTCTGTCCCATTTAGCCCATGCAAACCTGTCTCTCAGTATTCCTTTGTCTACCTTGTTCTTCCATTCCCTCCCACTTCTTGTGTACTGCCTTCCCCAACACCCGAACTATGGTGTTTCTGCCCCCTACCCTGTACTCTACTGTTATCATCCTCCACCCCCATACCCCAAACCCCCCTCCCACTCTAATCCCACTGGTAACCATCAAAGAATTTTTATTTTTTTAAATTTATTTTAGTATGGGCATCTTTTCTTAAGCTTTTACAATAGTGGTCCTATGCAATATTTCTCCTTTTGTGACTGACTAGTTTCACTCAGCATAATGTCCACAATATTCAACCATGATATGTGGTGGCTTGCAGCCAGCCTCCTTGCTTCAGGGTAGCATATATTACATTGTGTGTCTGTACCAAAGTTTGTTTATCCATTGGCTGTCTCCATATTTTTGCTATTGTGAATAGTACTGCTATGAACATTGGAATGCATGTATCTATTCATGTTCTGGTTCGTATTTCTTGTGGATATATTCCAAGTAGAGGAATTACTGGATCATTATGGTATTTCTGTTTCCAACTCTGCTGAAGCAACATACTGCTTTCCAGAGAGGTTGGACCATTTTGCAATCCCACCAACAATGTAGGAGGGTCCCAGACTCTCCACATCCTCACCAGCACTTATTATCCTTTGCATTTTTGAACTTTGCTGTTATTGCTGGTGTGAGATGATATCTCATTGTTATTTTGATTTGCATCTCTCTAATGGCTAAAGGTGGAGGGTCAGAGAAAAAGAGGAAGAACCCCCTCAACGAGATGAATTGGCCAAGGGGCAGCATTGATGGATTCAAGCGTGGCAACAGTAGTAGGGTTAGCCCAGAATTGGGCAGTGTTTCGTTCTGCTGTGCATAAGGTCGCTATGAGTTGGTACTGACTTGGTGACACCTAACAACAACAGTGGCTAAAGATTGTGAACATTTCTTCATATGTTTGTTGGCTGCCCGGATCTCTTCCTTGATGAAGTATCTATTCATGTTCTGTGTCCATTTTTTAATTGGGTTATTTGTCTTTTTCTTACAGAGGTGTTGTAATTTCCCATATATTTTAGAAATTAGTGGCTTGTCTGATAGTCATTGCAAAAGACTTTTTCCATTCTGTGGACTCCCTTTTTGCTCTTTTGGTGGAATCCTTTGATGCACATAAGTTTCTAATTCTTACATTGCCCCAATCTTCTATTTTGTCTTCATTTGTTTGTGTACTTTTCTCAGTGCTTCGTAGTGTGTATTCCCAGGATTGGTTGGTTTGTTGGTTATGTGCCGTGGAGTCGGTTCCAACTCATAGCAACCCTGTACACGGTTTCCGAGGCTGTAAATCTTTACGGGAGCAGAAAGCCTCATCTTTCTCCCGCGGAGCAGCTGGTAGTTTCGAACTGATGACCTTGCGGTTCACGGCCTGATTTATTACCACAATGCTTCCAGAGCTCCTTGTTTTGTCCCTTAATTTGTCCTTGTTTTTTCATTGATGACCTTTATAATTCTGGGACTCACATTTAGGTCTTTAATCCATGCTGAGTTGGTCTTTGTATATGGCATGAGGTAAAGGTCTTGTTTCAATCTTTTGCATATCAATTTCCATTCTGCCAGCACCATCTGTTGAAGACTGTTTTCCCCACACAATGTACTTTGGCCCTTTGTCAAAGATCAGTTGGCTGTATGTGGATGGGTTAATATTCTGCATTCTCAATTCTGTTCCATTGATCTATGTATCGTTTATTGTACCAGTACCAGGCTGTTTTGACCACTGTAGCTATGTATTAAATTTTTAAATCAAGGAGTGAAAGGCCTCTAACTTTGTTCTTGTAAAGCAGTGCTTTGCTTATCCTGGGTCTCTTTCCTTTCCATATAAAGCTTGTAATTGCATTTCCATCTCTGTAAAGAATGTTGTTGGAATCTGGATCGGGATTGCATTATGTGTGTAAATTGCTTTGGGTAGTATTGACATTTTCACAATGTTAAGTTGTCTTATCCTGTAGCATGGTATATTCATCCGTTTTTGTAAGTCTCTTGGTTTCTTGTAATAGTGTTTTGTAGTTTTCTTTGTATAGGTCCTTTGTTTCTCTTGTTACATTTATTCCTAAATATTTTATCCTTTGGGTGGCTATTGTCAATGGTATTGCTGTCTTAATTTTCTTTTCAGTGTTGTCATTATTAGTATAGAGGAATCCAACTGATTTTTGTTTATTGATCTTGTACCCTGCCACTTTGCTGGATCTTCCATTGAGTTCCAGTAGTTTTTCTGCTGAGTCTTTGGGGGTTTCTGTGTATGGGATCATATCATCTACAAATAGAGTTTTACCTCCTCTTTGCCAATTTGGATGCCTTTTAATTTCCCTGTCTTGCTGTATAGCTCTTGCTCAGACTTCCAGTGCAATATTGAATAGGAACAGTGATAAAGGGCAACCTTGTCTGGTTCCTGTTTGCAAGGGTTTCCGTTTCTCTCCATTAAGAGTGATGTAGGCTGTTAATTATGTTGATGAATTTCTCTTCAGTTCCTACTTTGTTGTATGTTTTTATCAGGAACGGATGTTGGATTTTGTCAAATGCCTTTTCTGCATGAATCGATATGATCATGTTGTTCTTTTCCTTTTTCTTTTTAAATGATGGATTACACTGATTCTTTTTCTGTTGTTGAACCTTCCTTGCATCCCTGGTATGAATCCCACTTGGTCATGATGTATTATTTTTTTGATGTGTTGCTGAATTATATTGGCTGATATTTTCTTGATAATTTTTGCATCTATGTTCATGAGGACTGTTGGTCTATAATTTTCCTTGTTAGTGTTGTCCTTCCCTGGTTTTGGCATGAGGGTTATGCTTGCTTGAAAGAATGTATTAGGGAGTTTCGCATCGTCTTCTATATTCTGGAATGATTTGAGTAGAATTGGTGACAGCTCTATTTCCATTTGCTCCGTTGTGACATAATCCATTTGGTTTCTTATGTGTGTTATTTGTGTCTTCTTCTCTTTTCTTTTGTTAACTTTACCAATGGTTTGACAATTTTATTAACCCTTTCAAAGAACTAGCTTTTTGTCCTATTGATTCTTTCTATAGTTTTTCTGTTTTCTGTCTTATTTCTGCTCTAAACTTTATTTCTTTTTTTCTATTGACTGTTGGTTTACTTTGCTGGTCTGTTTCTAGTAGTTGGAGATGTTGTGTTAATGTGTTGATTATGGTTCTTTGTTCTTTTTGGATGTGTGCATTTATTGCTATAAGCTGTCCTCACAGCTTTGCTTTTGCCTTGTCCCAAAGATGATGGTATATTGTTTTTTCATTCTCATTTGTTTCTAGGAACTTTGTGAATTCACATTTTCTTTCTTCTACTACCCAGTCGCTTTTCAGCAGGGTGTTAATTTAATTTCCATGTTTTTGACTTTATTTCCTTGCACTCCCTATTGTTGATTTCTAATTTGATTGCATTGTAGTCTAAGAAGATGCTTTGTAATATTTTGATGTTTTTAAATTTACAGAGGCTTGTTTTGTGGCCTAATACATGGACTATTCTGGAGAATGTTCCACGTGCACTGGAAAAAAATGTGTATTGTGCTTTTGTTGGGTTGAACGCTGTGTACACATCTGAGGTCCAGTTGACTGTGTTTACTTCCTCTGTGTCTTTATGGAGTTTCTTTCTGGTTGTACTATCCATTTTTGAAAGTGGTTTATTAAAGTCGCCCACTATTGTAGATTTGTCTATTTTTTCAAATCTGTCAGAGTTTGCTTTATATATTTAGGAGCTCTTTTCATTGGGAACATAGATATTTATTATGGTTATGTCATCTTTTCACTTGTCTCTTTAATCATGAGAGAATGTCCATTTTTATCTATTATGCTTGGTTTTGCCTTAAATTTTATTTTATCAGAGATTAATATTGTCACTCCTGCTTGTTTTTTTTTTTTTTTTTTTGCAATTGTTTTGGTGTATGTGTTTCTCCATCCTTTGTGTATAAGGTGTGTCTCCTGCAGACAGCATATTGAAGAATCTCGTTTTCTTATCCATTTTTCCAATCTCCGTTTTTAACTGGTACATTTATGATTTGTGGGTGTATGTGTGTGGGGTGATGCTGGTTTCTGTTCTGCAGGTGTTCCTGTGCTGAGTTCATGTTTTTTGTGTTCTGTCAGTTTCTTCAAAGTTCAGTGTTTCCATGATTTTGGATTTTGATTTTTTTTGGTGTGTTGTGAAGTATCAATTTTCTTTGAGATTACCTTATATTCTATTAACTTTTCCCTCCTTTTTATCCTATTTTATCCTGTAATATACCTGACCTCACTACATGGATCTCTGTTCCTGTGTGTTTACCCTCTTTCACATTTTAATTGTTTTGATTGTAGACTGACCTCCCAGGTTCTCTGAATTTGTTCTTAATAGTTTTGTTCTGTTCTTGACTCGTCCGTTTGTTGATTGAGTTTTGGGTGGTGCTGCCAAGTATGTTAATCTGGTTGTTATCTGTTCTTGTTGGTTCTCAGTCCACAGAACTCCCTTTAGGATGTTTTGCACATCAGGGTTGGCTTTGGCAAAATCCCTTGGCCTCTGCTTACACTGTCATAATTGATTGACAGCATTGCAGGGTAAGGATTCTTGGTTGGCAGTTTTACATATGTCTCCCCATTACCTTCTTGCCTGCATGGTTTCTGCTAAGAGATCCTAGCTTAACCTGACTGACTTGTTTTTATATGTAATACTTTTCTTTTCCCTAGCTGCTTTCAGGATTCTCTCATCTTTGATTTTGGAGAGAATCGTGGTGATTTTCTTTTGGGGTCTGTCCTTCCCAGGGTTCATTGAGCTTCTTGAATGCTTATCTTTTCCCTTTTCAGGATGTTAGGGAAAAGTTCTTCCAGCCGCTCTTCAACTATCTAGTCTCTGGACTTGTGTGATTCTTCCTGTTCTGGAATGCCAATAATTCTTAAGTTATTCTTCTTCATGTTGTCCAACATGATTCTTAGGCCTTCTTCAGGTCTAAGGCCTTTTTTTAAATCCTGTTTTCTGCTTAGACCTTTTTTTTTTTTTTTAAATCCTTTTATCTGCTTGTTCTTCTGACTTAGTAGTATGGAGAGATTTGTCTTCCAGCTCACTAGTTCAGGCCTCCATTTCTTTTAATTTACTCCTTTACCCTTTCAGTGTATTTTCCATTTCTGATATGTTATTATTAATCATTCAGACCTCTTTTCTCTAGGTTTTGTATTGTTTCCAATGCTACATCTGTCTTATTTGATTGTTCCTGTAGCTGCTTTCCTGACTTCTTCCTTATCTTTCTCAACTCCTCTGTACAGTGTTTTGATTCATTTCATTATCATTTTTCTGAATTCCTTCTCAGGCATTTTCAAAGCCCGCCCTCCTTTTAATATGAAGTCTAGGTCTACCTCAAGCTCACTTGTCTGTCACTTTTTCTTGTTTCTGGACTTGTCCAGAGATGATCATATGTTTCTTTGGCATACTCTGTAGTTAGCAGTGACCTTAATACTTAGATGAATGTATAATGATACTTTGTTATGCATTATGATTGCCTCTGGGTAGATGTGATCAGGAGATGGGCTTCCTTTTTTTTTCACTCTTAAGAGTAACTGTCTCAGGTGTATGGAGTCTGGTATTGGTACTTGCCTGGATGGTGGGATTTTATTTATAGGATGTGATCGTAGCTTGCCTATGTGACCACAATTGCTGTCTCTTCTTGGGTAATGTAGGGAGAGATAGAGCCCCCAAAGGTAAAGAGGGGACCAAAAAGTCGAACAGCAACAGCAAAAAAGACAGATTGGATATTGTAGTCTATAATCACAGAAAAGAGAGAAGAGGGGGAAAAAAAATCTGTAGCCATATACGCATATGACTTTAATGCCCTTCTCTTGGCTTCTTGCCTTCAAGACCGCTTGAGAAATTTTAAGATGCCACTGTTGGTCATTGATATGTAACTCAGGATTTAATTTTCGGGCTATTTCCTTATTTAGTCTGTCTCTGTTTGCTCCACGACCCCTGTTCAAGCCTTTTTTCCTAGTAATAAACACTTCTGGGCTGACTTGTCCGTTTTGTGCTGCCGTGTGGTTTTAAGCAGGGCTTTTCCCTTGAGTTCTACTGTGCAGGTCTGTGTGCATGCGTAGTAGATCCCTCTGGGTGTGGTGGGGGGTGTTCACTCACTCAGACACCACCTCTAGAGACCAGAATGGAGTTGCGCAGGCATCGAGACCAATGAACAGATATAGGAAAAGAAAATAATGTCCACACCTTTATTTCTTTGGATTGGTCTGGCGTCAGTGATACTTCTGATCCTTCCACTGCTCTGTCTTGCCCAAGATGGCTACTTTGGGAGCCGCTGAGCCAGGCGGATCCCCGAAAGCACTAGATTTATTGCTTCAAATTCCACTGGCTGTAAGCCTTCAAACGTTCTAAGTATTTCTTTCTATGTGATTGAGAGTTGTGGGACTGTCTCCTGAGCCTACTTCATCCGGTATTCTGTGTTATTGCTGATGGAGATCCTCACTGCACTTCTCCTTAATTGCCATCCAGCCCCGAGTGGTTGCCTTTTATAAGATCATCAGCCTTACTTTTTAGTCCCTCACTCTAGAAGCGCTGTTAAAACCAGTTTAATACGATAGCAACCACTGACAGATGCACTTGAGGTGTTGAGGGTATATCCTACAAGCCTGCCACCCCCCCCACCCCCCCCAGTCGTCAATACACAGCCTCTCTCCCTCTCTTGGTCTAAAGCCCCCAGCTGCTCCATCTCCACATCATCGTCTCTGCCTCCGTCTCTGGGGTCACTGCTTCTCTGGGTAGGGTCCCACTCTCCGCTCTTCTCCCTTGCTGGTACCAGGGATCTCTTTTAGACTGCAAAGTTAATTACTCCCCTCCTTGCTACAAAATGTCTACATTTCCAACCCTCACAATCAGTCCTGATAACAATTATTCACTATTATATCACAAGCGAGCTATGCGCATTTCCTTTCATCAGTCCCGCCTAGACAGATTGGATACTACTCAGTGGAGATTCTACCTTCATGCCCTCTGGACCTAGATTCCCTCTTGAGAGCTTGTAGCCCCCCCATTTTGGGTAGTCAATGTTGCCCATACTTGTCTACTCTGTGTATAGAGGGATTGGGAGTGATCATTGCTGTAAAGATTTGTTCCCTCTTTTGAGCTACTGCATCCACAGGTGTAGGTCAAGTTCATCAAATTGTATAAGATTTCTCTTTTTTTCCTCTTGTTTCTTCTAGTTGAGCTCTGATCATCCAGTTATTGAGGCCAGGTCAAATGGGTATTATAATCTGCAAGTGTGGATGCTCTTGTGGATATGCCCTCTCTTCTTATCCACTGGACACTTCACAATCCACTCCAGTCCTCCATGGCTATGTCACTGACTCTGGGCCCAAGAGTCCCCAGGTCTTGCCACACTGCTGGCCAACCAGGTCTCCACCAGGTTTCACGGGAATCTTTTGAATGTTGTAGGGCTTAGCTTGCAGCTTCATTGCTGTTTTTCCCCACTTCCCCTTATTGGTGACGAACGTGGTCACCAATCAGAGCGTGTATTCCCACTGAGTCTTAGTCTTGGAAGAGGGTTTGCTCTGAGGGGACCCGACCACTTGCCTTGATGTCTCCTGGCAAGCAACTTGTTTGTTCTTACAGTAATCAGTCGGTCTGCCTATATTGTTTTGTATTTTTCCTGTCGGTTTTTCTTTGAAGAAGTAATCTTCTGATATACTAGCTGCTCCAGGCTGGTCTGTTTGTTCTTTCAAGTGGAAATTTCCCACCTCAGAAGATTCTGGACGGGGTTCAGGATTCCACCTATGTATGCTCTTACGTAATGCAAAGGCTCTGCAGGAAGCCTCCTTCACTGGGCATGTTGTAGTCCCATTTTAGATATTCCAATCAGTTAATAGGCAGAAGATGGACTTCTAAGTTTTCAACGGTGATATTTCTAGCTATTCTTTCTTTCCCCCTCAAGTGTCTATTTTATAATGGTATGCCAGGGAAACCAAGATTCATAAGACAGCCAAGCATCTCAACATTATTTCTCCCCTTTTTCCCATTCCAGCCATGTCTCAATCCCTGTATCCCAGAGCCCAGTTGTTCCAAGGTTGTGCATACATCATTATTTACCTCTGTCCTACTTAGCCCATTCAAACCTGCCTAATTGTTCTCCCATCTGCTTTGTTTTTTCATTCCTCCCCCTCCCTAGCACCCAGACTATCCTGCATGTATTCCCTACCTTGTGCTCTACCTTCCCCTCTCTCCCTTCACCCCCCCTCCCCCCACATATCCCAGTAGCCAGCAAAGAGCCCCTTCCCCCTTTAGTATGGGTTCTTTTTCTTAGTCTTTTACAGTAGTGGTCCTATGCAGTATTTCTCCTTTTGTGACTGACTAATTTCACTCAAAATAATGTCCTCAAGGTTCATCCATGTTATGTGGTGCCTTGCAGCCTCCTTGTTATTCTTCAAGGTAGCATAATATTCCATTGTGTGTATGTACCAAGTTTGTTTATCCATTCTTCAGTTGATGGGCACTTTGGCTGTCTCCATCTTTTTGCTGCTATGAACACTGGTGTGCATATATCTACTCGTGTTATGGCTTGTATTAATTGTGGGTAAATACCAAGTAGAGGAAATTGCTGGATCATAAGGTATTTCTATTTCCAACCTGCTGAGGAAGTACCATATTGCTTTCCAGAGAGGTTGGACCATTTTGCTGTCCTACCAGCAATGCAGGAGCGTCCCAGGCTCTCCACATCCTTGCCAGCATTTATTGTCCTCTATTTTTTGATCTTTGCTGCTGTTGGTGTAAGATAATATCTCATTGTTGTTTTGATTTGCATCTCTCTGATGGTTAGGAATCGTGAATATTTCTTCATATGTTTGTTGGCTGCCTGGATCTCCTCCTTGTTGAAGTGATTTCCTTTGGTTCCGATGTGACATCACCCATGTTGTTTCCAATGAGTGTTATTTGTGTCTTCTCCCTCTTTTCTTTTGTTAGGTTTGCCATTGGTCTATTTTGTTAACCCTTTCAAAGAACCAGTTTCTTGTCCTGTTGATTCTTTCTATAGCTTTTCTATCTTATTTCTGCTCTAATCTTTATTATTTCTTTTCTTTTGGTAGCTGTAGATTCCCTCTGGTCCTCTCAGCATCACTTTTGCCGTGTCCCAAAGATTTTGGTATGTTGTGTTTTCTTTCTCATTTGTTTCTAGGAACTTTGTGAATTCACGTTTAATTTCTTCTATTACCCAGTCGCTTTTCAGCAGGGTCTTATTCAGTTTCCATGCATTTCACTTTATTTCTTGGCACTTTCTATTGTTGATTTCTAATTTGATAGTGTTGTGGTCTGAGAAGATGCTTTGTAGTATTTTGATAATTTTAAGTTTATGAAGATTTGTTTTGTGGCCTAAGACTTGGGCTATTCTGGAGAATGTTCCATGTGCGCTGGAAAAGAATGTGTATTGTGCAGTTGTTGGGTTGAATGCTCTGTACACATCTATGAGGTCCAGTTGGCTGATTGTGTTGTTTAATTCTTTTGTGTCTTTGTCAAGTTTCTTTCTGGTAGTTCTATCTATTTTTGAAAGTGGTGTATTAAAATCACCCACTATTACTGTAGATTCATCTATTTCTTTTTTCAAATCTATTGGAGTTTGCATTATATATTTTGGAGCTCTTAAATTGGGAGTATAGATATTTATTATGGTTATTTCATCTTGTTGAGTTGTCCCTTTAATCATGAGATAATGTCCATCTTGATCTACTATGCTGTTTTTTGCCTTAAAGTTTATTTTATCAGAAATTAAAGTAATTTTTAAAGTAATTTTTTCTGAATTCCTTCTCAGGTATTTCCAAGGCCTGCCCTCCTTCCAGAATGTAGTCCAGGCCTATCTCTAGGTTATTTGTCTCAGACATTTTATTGTGTTTCTGTACATTTGCTGATGATGTCATCTGCTTTTGCTTCTTAGACATGTTTAGTGTTTATCTGTGGCCTTCATACTTAATTCAGTATGTGTTTTGGTATTTTTTCATGCTTTCTGATTGCTTTCACGTAGATGTGATCAGGATGTGGGCTTCTCTTTTCACTCTAAAAATTGCTTAACTCAGGGTAACTTTCACAGGTGTTGTCTGCCTCCCTCATATATGGCAGTAGGTATTGGTTCTTGCCTGGGTTTTGGTATTTTGTAGAAGGTGGTTGTAGCTTGACTATATGGAAGTAGTTGTTGTCTCTTTTTGGGTACTATAGGGAGAGAAAGAGTCCCAAAAAGGTAGAAGGGGGAGCATACAACAGCAAAACAGCACAAGCAAAAAAGCAACAACAAAAAGACAAAACTAGACTGAATACTGTAATCTATAATCACAGAAAAGGGAGAGGAGGAAAAGAGGGGATTAAAAAAATCTGTAGCCTAATAAGACGACTTTAATGTCTTCTCTTCAGCTTCTTTCCTTCAAAGCTGTTTGAGCGATTTCAAGATGCCATTGTTGGCTGTTAAATTAAATCCTGAGGTACAGCTTATTTTTTGGCCTGTTTTGTTTTTTAACTCTACACTCCTGTCCTGGCCTTTCCTGTATTTACAAAACAAAAAAAAACCAGTTTAGGGCCAGCTCTTGCATGGCAGAAGAACCCACCAGTGGTGATGGTGGGGGGTGTCCACTCACTCAGGCAACCCCTCTAGTCACCAGAATGGAGGTGTGCAAACAGTGGGGGCGGGGAGGATGGGTAATAACAGATACCAACAAAAAGAAAATGAGAACAAAGCAAAACCGACAAAGTGTATTGTCCAGCTTTGCTCCGAGGTTCCCATGGTGTTTTTCCGTGGTGTGTCTGCTTACCTGCTTGGTCTTGCTATTTGGTTTTGCTCAAGTTGTTGGCTTGGGGCCGCGTGCCTGGCAGAATCGCGTGCCTGGCAGAATCAAAAGTACGCAATTCCTTACTTTTGCTTCAAGTTTCACTAGTTAGGAATATAAGCCTTTAAACCTTTTAAATATTCCTATCTCTGTGGTTCCAAGTTTTGGAGCTCTGCCTTGAATCTGCTTTGCCTGGTATTCTGTGGTATCACTGATGTCCTGTTACTGTGGTTTTTTTTTTTTTTCAGGTTTTTATTAAAGTTTACAGGGCACATCATCAGTTTCACATTCAACCATTCATATGACTTGTTTCATTACATTGATTATAATCCCCTCCATACATCGTCAGTTAACAGTGTTTCTCTCTATCCTCTTTATTTTTTTTTCTTGTGGGGTGGGGAACTTTGCCTTTTTGGAATTTACAGTCTCGGCTTTTAGGGAAGGTTTTTACATTTATCTGTGGATATCCAGGCTGTTATTGTGTTTTAAAAAACAATCATATCTGGTTCATTATGGATGGCCTAGAGAAGCCTAGGCCTATGGGCAGTTCACTTGCTGACATCTAACAGTAAGTCTCTGAGGCCCTCGCATTGTGAGTCCTGTCTGGGCAAATGGTGTGTAGCTTGCTCACCGTTGACCTTGTGCCTACGGGGCTGCCTGCCCATCACCGGTGCTCAGTGAGTGTCTGTTGAATTCAGTGATGAAAGTTCAACTAGAGAGCAGTTTAGAAAACAGTAACGTATGTATACTATTGCTCCCATACAGCCATTCAAAGAATAATGATGAGTAAGTAGAAACATGGAACATGTATTGCCTCTATATGAAGTAAAGACTAAGTCAGTATGAGGAAATGGGGGAAATAAAATTCATCTTAATAAGAGAGCTTACGTGTATGTCTCATAATTGAGCCTACATAATTAAGCTTGCTGTATTGGCTGATCATGAATCAGAATGAGTACAAGTCCTAAGACATGCATTTCTAATTAACATGTCCTTTTACTTCTCTACAAAGGACTTCAAAATGGCAGCAGCTCCTCAAGCACCAGGGAGGGGGTCTGTTCGGAAGACAAGACCTTTAGTCGTAAAAACGTCATTGGACAACCCGTACACTGTCTGCTGGAGTACTCTGGAGAAAGAGGATACACGCTTTATATTACAGACCCTTGAAGACCGATTTAAACATCTTGGACTTCAGAAGATTGAGGATAAGAAGAAAAGAAAGCCACCTTCTTTCAAAAACCAGAGCAGAGAAAAATGTAGCAGAGATGTTGGTGTTAGCGAGGATAGGAAAGAGGAAAAACCCAATGATAACCAACAGGTGTCAGGGTGGACTTCCTTGCATGCCAGGCAGCAGCTTGCCATTGGTGTCAACGAAGTGACCAGAGCCCTGGAAAGAAATAACCTGCTCTTAGTTCTCGTGTGTAAGTCAGTCAAACCTGCCATCATCACCTCGCACTTGATTCACTTAAGCTTAAGCAGAAGTGTGCCTGCTTGCCAGGTACCCCGTCTCAGTGAGAGAATTGCACCTGTCATTGGCTTAAAGTGTGTCCTTGCCTTGGGGTTCAAAAAGAATACAACTGCCTTCATGGATGAAGTCAGATCTATAATTCCCAGAGTGCCCAGTTTAAATGTCCCATGGCTTCAAGACATAACTGAAGACGCAGGGGGAAATCTAGAGACAGAATCTTTGCTAGAGACAGAATCTTTGGAAAGGCAAGACAGTGAGACAATGGGAACATCATTTGAAAACCTCTCGAAGGAAAAGAGGAAGCTGACTGAAGGTGAGCAGGCTTCCGCTGTAGTGTTACAGCCCCTGAAAATAAAGAAATTAATTCCAAACCCTAATAAGGTAAGGAAACCACCCAAAAGTAAGAAAACAACTTCAAAGTAACCTTGTATAAACTTGTCATTTTATACAGTTTGTAAACAGAAACCTGTAAAGAAACCTTGGAAGTAATAAAACGAGCCACTTTGACATAGACACTTAGAGGACTGTTGGTATTGTTCCTCTCAATGTATGTCGTAACCATATAGCACAGATCAGCTGAGGTTTAAAAACACTTTAGTGCAGGGAGATATTGAAAAGTATGAACATCAGAACAAAAGTTTATTGAAACTAATGTCCATGCTTGTATAAATTTACTTTTTTAAAGGTAGTTACAATGTATATAAGCGAGAACATCTGTATTCTACAACACTTACCATCTTTCTAAATGTGCGTGCCTGGTTCTAGTTAGTAGGGTAAGAGAAACTGGACTGAAGATGCATTATCAGTTTCAAAGGAAAATTACTAAATGCTAGGCAATATGCTTTCTTCAAAAACAATATTTCTTCTTTTTTTAACTTAATGTCAATTTGACTTTTTGTAGGTAGGCACAGGTTTAGGTGAAAGGCTTTAATATCTACAGAAAAAGTCAGATAAAGTATTTTCACCAGTAGTTAGCTTTCTCGGGAATCTAACATGTATAAAAAGTATGTGGTAATTGGGTGAACGATGACATAAAGAGGATCCTGGATTCTCAGAGGGGGGCACAGGCAACAATGGGCACCCTTCACATTGGGGGTGGGGAGGAGGTTACAGGATTGTCAATATTTCTTTTCAGCCTAAATGCTGCGTGACTCAAGATTTGAAGTTTTTACTTGGTGCCATTTTGGTATAGCACTGCGGGGTTGACGTTTAAACTGTAAGGTTGGCAGTTAAACAAACTTACCAGCTACGCCTTGGAAACCCTATATGGGGTTGCTGTGGGTCAGAACCAACTCAGTGGCACTTAACAGGAAGAGGAAGAATCCTTCATAAAACAGTAGTTTGGTTACAGGATACAGGTTTGTCTTTCAAAATCTAAGATTTTACATTTAATTTAATGTTACATGCTGTGGAGTCGGTTCTAACCCATAGCTACTTTGTATAGGGGTTCCCAGGAGGGACTGGTGGTTTGAACTGCCGACCTTACAATTCAAACCAACTTTGCAGTCCAGTAAATTAACCCATAGTGCCACACCTTACATATACAGGCAGTTTTACTAGTTGTCTATTTTTAAATCTACTGAAATTATAGAGGCAAATGTATCATTTTAAGAGTAACTTGGTAAAAGAATAAGTATTCTAAAACCATTAGAATTTCATAAAAGAA
The DNA here is from genome assembly GCF_000296735.1 of Chrysochloris asiatica. Classification (NCBI taxonomy): domain Eukaryota; kingdom Metazoa; phylum Chordata; class Mammalia; order Afrosoricida; family Chrysochloridae; genus Chrysochloris; species Chrysochloris asiatica. Next base: position 2,112,766 of record NW_006408724.1, read on the forward strand.
TCTCTAAAGGAGCCATTTCATCATGAGGGTAAACTCATGACAAACTGTATGCTATAAAAATAAGCGGGGCACAGTTCCTAACAAAAGCCTTGACTCCTAACAAAAGCCTTGACTCCTCCAAATTAAGTTAAAATCACTTGGTGTCTCAGAAAAGACTTCATTGAATTGGTTCCTGAATTGGTTCCATTTTGCTTCTTGAAACCTTTGTCCCATTAAGAAAAAATGGTAAAGTAATTGAGGTTGAGCCATCCTGAATAAGATTTTCACAGTAGTAGTGTGAAGTCTGTACTTTGTGGCCCAGGTGCCCCCTCTAGTGGCTGTCCTCGGGATCCCACAGGGTGTAGGCTAGTTCTTAGGATAATAGCAGACTGTAGAAAGTATCCCGGGGCCAAACCTGCTGGAAAGGATTTAGGCTTTGTTGACTAGTATGTGCAGGGATTCAGCTCTGCACTGTGGTATGAAACCAACAGGCAATATACATAAGTGGCTGTGTTCCCACCAAAAAAACTTTATGCATTTCATGTAATTTGCATTATGTCACAAAACATTATTTTTTTGATTTCTTGTACCTCCTCCAACCATTTAAAAGGGTAAAAAACCATGAGTGGTACCAAATCAGGCAACGGGCCAGATTTAGCCCAGAGACCATGGTTTGCTGACACTAGTACTGATAAGGTTCATGTGATTTTTAACACAAAGGAAATATTAATACATTGTCTAAAACAATGACATTTTCTGGACTGAACAGCCTAGGCACTGGTTACAGTAAAGGCAGGACAGTAAAGTGTCTACTTCTGTGATGTTTGAGTCAAGGCCAGTCTATGAGGCCTCATTTAGCATCTCCCCTACCTCACCCCAGACTATTGGCAATTATATACACATATATGTACACTGAAACTTTCAAATTCTAGATAAAAACACCATCAGTAACAAAAGTATGAATACTTATTTACAAATAAGACCTCTTCCATTCACATAACAGCTTTCATGATAAAGTCAGCATAAAGGAACATGTGTAATTCTGCATCATGTAATGAGCACATCTAGACTCTCTATATCCTGTCAGCATTCAAACTCCGCTGGGCCTTCCTTGTGACTTTGGAGCTGTGGTCTCCTCCTCCTCACATAGCCTTGACATTGGTAGAAGAAACGTGTTTGAGCAGCAGCCGAAAAGCCTCTTCTGTCCTGGGTGTGTGTCCTTCAGAGGGCACACTTCCCATTTGCACAAAACTTGGCTTTGGAACTAGTTCACTGATCCATGAAGATCAAAGTACAAGTCTATGTTCATTCATTTGGCAACTCTGTGTACAGAGAAAGTAACATACCAGCCACCAGCAAGCACATTTTCATTTTGCTCCACACTTAAACATATTCTCCACCTGTTATTTTGATCCAGAAGTTTCCCAGTGACTCCATGTGAGATGCGGTAAGTAAAAACTTTCAGAATGGATCCTTTATCCTGTTACATGGGCAAATGTGCCACTACTTAATAAATAGAATCGCAGTTTTTATCTTCACACAATAGCAAAGAATTTCTCAAATGACTCCATAACTTCTCTACAGCCCGTACAAAAACTGTCCCATTGCTAGAGAATGGGAAAATACCTTCTCTTCATCAAGAGACAACCCAAAAACTGAAAAATAGAGTAATACTCGTGATCTTGGTATTCTTTCATCCCTCCCACAAACGGGTAAACTACAAAAAAGATGACGGTTTATGTTCTAGCTAGAGATGTGTAGTGCTGTTCTCCTTGTTTCTGATTGTTACCAACTGCTTTACTTCCACTTATGTTGTGCTTTTACTCTTCTTTGGAATGGAAGTTCCAGGAATCATTAAATATTAAATGGTGATGGCAGTTCTAAGAAATAAAAATATCCATCTACTGTAATACAAGTCCAACCTACAAGAAGGGAATACATGGAATAATAAGATCAGGTAAGCACGAAAAGTTAGATTATGTAGTTAATAGATATGTATTTTTTTGAAAGCCACTTAAAAACAAAATATTAAGGGAAATAGAAGCTATTTTCCAGGTAAACTTATTTTTTTACACAGGCTAGATCAACGTCTCTTACCTTTTCAGAATCTGTCCCTGGACACCTCCAGTTGTACAGGTAATACTGCAAATTGCCATCTCCTATACCAAATTTGAGTTTTTCCAAGAATGTCTTATTTTCCATCAAATCTAGTGCATTGAATACATCAAATCCTTTCTGCCAGTGTAAAAACAATTAATTAATAGTGTCAAAGGACTAGAGAGTGCTTGTTACATTATTTCTGTAAGACATTTAGTTCCTCCATGAAAAGCTCAAATATGCAATTAGAATAGGGATTGCCATCTGTAATATGTAGTGTAGTGTAAGAATTCAGTAAAAAACTGGCTAATAAAACTAGCCAGTGAATTTGATGGGATTTGGTAAAGTAATCCAGAAATGTCAAATAAAAAAATTGGGTATGATGGCTAATACTGACACAGTAAATAATTATTAAGATTAACAGTTGTCTAGGAGTCTTCACAGGGACTGAACTTTCCACGTTCTGACTTAGCCAAAGTTGTAGCCAAGCGACCAAAGTAGTACAAGACTTTCAACTGTGTATTTTATCATGGAGTTATACTGAAAAATAATTTCAGTAATATTTTCAGTTAAAAAATGTTCTATTTTACTGGGCTTTCTAGGAAAGTAGTTGAAAATGAGCCATAGGACCAAAGAATCTGAGGGTCACGTTGATTTTTTGATTCCTAAGTAGTAGCTTTTAAAAAAATCACTTTGGTTATCAAGTATTAGGAAGACACTGATATGCTGTTCCTAATGTATTGTGAACAACATTTTATTTTATTCAAGAGAAATGATAATGTTGCAAGAATGAGACATTATCCTAACTTCTATACAGATGAAAGAAAAGGTCCATTATGAATAGAATTCTTCTAAATTATAAAATTCAGAGACTATTAGTATTTATTTGTACAGAGTATCTTTTTTATTTTTTAAATTGCAATGGAATATATGAAAATAGCTACTAAAATTTTTATAGAAATTCTTATCCAAATTATTCCTTTAAATGATAGTATCAAAAAATATATATATATTTTGAATGAATTCCACCTATTTTGGAAAAAAAAATTGCAGTGAGCTGTTTTTATGTATTTTTACCTATCTTGAGAAAATGGTACAGAAAAAGAGTAGCATACCAATTTGGCTATGATGAGTGCATCATTCATGAGGTCTAAGAGGGGCGTCTCCGTGTGAATGTTGTAGAAGGAGTACGCAGCTTTGAGGCTCTTGTGGACAGGGTGATGCATCACTGTTGAAGGGAGTGTGTAGAAGCTCAGGAAGTCAGTCAGTTCTCCCCGTGCACTCTAAAAAACAGGAAATGTCAGGTAATCCTCTCCTTGGAAAAAAATGCACTACACACAATTTATGCACCAACCATTAAAGCCAGTGAGGATGAAATAGAAGAATTCTACCAACTTCTTCAATCTGAAATTGATCAAACATGTAATCAAGATGTATTGATCATTACTGGTGATTTAGGGAATGCAAAGGTTGGGAGCAACGAGGAAGGAAGGATCAGTGGTTGGAAAATATGGCCTTGGTGATAGAAATGATGCTGGAGAACACATGATAGATTCTGTAACACCAATGATTTGTTTATTTCAAATACCTTCTTTAGACAGCATAAGAGACAATTATACGTATGGACCTCAGGAGATGGAATACACAGAAATGAAATTGCTACATCTGCAGAAAGAGAAGATGGACAAGCAACATATCAGTCAAAACAAGGCCAGGGGCAAATTGTGGAATAGACCACCAATTGCCTATAAGCAAATTCAAACTGAAGCTGAAGAAAATGAAAACAAGTCCACGAGAGCCAAAATATGACCCTGAATATATCCCACCTGAATTTAGAGATCAACACTAAAGACTGAAGACCAGAAGAGTTGTGGGATGACATCAAGAACATCATAGATGAGGAAAGCAAAAAGTCATTAAGAAGACAAGAAAGAAGATCAAAATGGATGCCAGAAGAGACACTGAAACTTGCTCTCCAGCATAGAAATGCTAAAGAAAATGTACATGAGCTGAACAGAAAATCTCATGTACAAAGGTCAGCTCGAGAAGACAAAGTCAAATAGTATAATGAAATGTGCAATAGTATAATGAAATGTGCAAAGATCTGGAGTCAGAAGAAGAAGAACATGCTCAGTAGTTTTAAAGCTGGGGAAGTGAAGAAAAAGCTCAAGCCTCGACTTTCATTATTGAAGGATTCTCTCGACAAATTATTGAATCCAGAGAAGATGGAAGGAAATGGTTCATGTTCAACCATTTCAAGAGGTAGCATATGATCAAGAGCCAGTGATACTAAAGGAAGTCCAAGGTGCATTGAAGGAATTGGCAAAGAACAAGGCACCAGGAATTGATGGCAACTTGAAATCTTTCAAGAAAGTGAGGCAGCACACAAGGCACTCACTCATCTAAGAAATTTGGAAGAAATCCATATTTGTGCCCATTCCAAAGAGATTTGGACATGGAAATACTAACAATTATTTTTTAAAAATTGGGCTTAATGGTAAGTCCATAGATATTAAGATATGTGAAAAGTCACAGGTTATAACAAAATATTCTGTATCACATACAGAATCTGTATTACATACAGATATTAAAGTTCTTATATCCAGAATACATAAATAACATAAATAACTCTTACAACTTCACAGGACAAATCCAATAAAACCTTTGAAGAAATGCTACTCAAAAGTAAAGAAGATACATAAATGCTAAATATAAGTGATATTTAAAACTATCAATCATCCGGGGAGTGAAAAAAAAAGCCCTATTACTGTGCCGATCCATGGTAGGGGTCCTTCTCTTTTTCACTGATCCTCGTTTTCAAAGCATGATGTCTTTCTCCAGGGATTGGTCCCTCATGACAACATATCCAAAGTAGGAGAGGCAAAGTCTGGCAATCCTGTTTGTTTGTAATAAGACATATTTGTTCTTTTGGCAATCCATAGTACTTTCAATATTCTCCAGTACCACAATTCAAATGCGTCAATTCTTCTGTGGCCTTCCTTACTCATTGTCCAACTTTTGCATACATATGAGGTGACTGAAAATGCCATGGCTTGGGTCAAGTGCACCTTAGTCTTTAAACAGCACTTTCGCAGCTGATTTGGCTAATTCAATACGTTATGTGACTTCTTGATGGCTGTTTCCATAAACATTGATTATACGGCCAAGTAAAATGTAGTGTTTGACAAATCTTTTGGTTATCATGATATTGCTTATTGGTATAGTGAGGATTTTAATTTTCTTTACACTGAGGTACAATTCATACTGAAGACTATAGTGTGTGAGCTTCATCAGTAAGTACTTCAAGTCCTCTTTGCTTTCAGAAACAAGAATGTGTCATCTGTATGTCACGTTCTTGTTCTTCATATAATCCAGCTTCTTAGACAGTTCCTTAGCAAACAGATTGAACTACTGCCTCAAGAACACTCTTCAGAATGTTATCCACAGTTTGTATGATCGGCATAGTCAATAAAACACAAGTGAACATCTTTTTAGTATTCTCTGCTCTAGACAAAATCTTTCCAATGTTAGCAATGATATGCTCCACATTCTTTTCTGAGCCCAGTTTGAATTTCTGGTAGGCTCCCTGTTGGTGCTCTCCTGCAATCGTTTTTAAATCATCTTCAACAAAATTTTTTACTTGCATGTGATATTAATGACACTGTTCAATGATTTCCACATTCCATTGGATCACCTTTCTTTAGAATATGGCTCTTTCCCAGTCAGTTGGCCAGGTAGGTAGGTACCTGTCTAATTTCTTGGCATAGACTGACCACCTCCAGCACTGAATCAGTTTGTTGAAAGATTTTAATTTGTATTCCATCAATTCTGAAGCCTCGTTTTTCACCAATACCACTTGAACTTCTTCCTTAAATACCATCAGCTCTTGATCATGTGCTACCTCTGGGACAGTGATTGTCTATCTTCTTTTGATGTTTTCTGCATCATTCAATATTTTGCCCAAAGTCAAAATTAAACATTCATTTCTTTCAGCTTGAGAAATACTGAACCAGGACACCCTCTTCTCAGTATTACCTGCAGGCAGGCCTGTGTGGCTGATCTCTCAGTCATAGGCTCCTGCATCGATAAATTTCCAAAGGACACTTCACTCCACTAGGTTCAGCAAACCTAGCTCCCCAATTAAATGCCCAGAGGCACCCTACTCTGTGTGCAAGCCTCCTGCTCAGTCACTCAGCTTTACTTGCTCTGTGGACTCGGAAGCTCACTGCTCTGCTGCTGCTTTTGCTCTTGATTCTGCAGCTCCTGCTTCTCTTCTGGTGTCACAGCTTTCTGTCTCTAAGTTGAGGATGTTCAATATGCAGGAATCTTGGGGTGCAAAAGACACACTCCCCTACTGCCTCTCTTCTTGATGGTAGTGAGATCCCCCTTCTGCTTCTAAGATCGCTCGTTTTATACCCAGCAGAGAATAGCAAAATGGACACATCTTATTTGGCTCTGTTAACATCATTCACAACTGAATCATATAATCCATCAGCATCTTTCTCTACTTTCTCTTACTCAGACCCATCAGCAAAGAGCTGATATGCCTGGGTCAGAGAAAGTGGGAGTTTACAAAAACTTTGGATAGAATAGACTTCACAGAAAGAAACTTAATTGTACAGCATTTTCATACTTATCACCTTATCTTTACCTCCACTACAAACGTGTCAATGATGTGCTCCTGGGGGAGAAACCAGTGGGCTACTTCCTCTTCATCCATCACCGGGGCCAGATGAAATTGCTCCAGGTAGCTGTTGATTAATTCTCTAACTGCTTTGATATCTTTTGGTTCCATCGGTCTCAAACCTGAAGTCTTTGTAACCTTGTTAGAATGAAAACAGAACAAATTTGGAAGTTTAAATTTAAGAATGAGTACAACTGTACTACTCAAAAGTGGGGTCTACAGATCAGTTATCATAGCTTGTTAGAAAGGCAGAACCTTGGCCCCAACCCCAGGCCTACTGAATCAGAACCTTCAGTTTAATAAGTTCACTATAGATTCATACACTGAAATTTCAGAAAAACTGGCTAGAAAATATGCAGGACAACATGTATCAGTCTCATCTCTGTACTGCAGCTCTTTGGTCAGTATGACCAATGAACCAAATAAAATCAAAGGTAACATTTCACTGCAAATTGAGCTGTATATATACATCAGTGCAAAGTATTTTCAACAATTTACATAAGGCCAAAACAAGCTTAGCACGTCCTCTGGAGGATCCTGTTTTAAAATTGCTAAGTCGGACAGTTTGAAAGTACAGCTGAATGTACCAGCGAGACCTGCGGTTTAGTGAGTATGTATTCTATGTAAAGGATATAATGATTCTTGTTCTCACGAACAACAAAAATGAATTAAAAAAAAAAAAATCATCTGTCAAGATGAGAAGGCAAGCATTTTGGTAGCCAATTATTTTCTAAAAAGTAATGGCTGCCAGGAACTGAAACCTGGCCTCTCATGCTATATTTTTGGTAAAAAGATGATCATGACTCATATGGGACAGGCATTTGCATTCATACTCGACATCAGCAAACTTTAAATTAGGTCACAGGAACAGAAAGGTCAGGACTGCTCAATTACTTATGCTCAGTGCATCTCCAGATAGCATGTGGCTTTCTAGGACTTTTCACTAGGGCACCTGTGACTAGAAGAAAGAACACCCATCCCTTTTTGTAAAAACACACGTACATACAAACTTAGAACTATAATTATTTTCTAATAAACTTGGTATCTTTTCTCAAGATACATTAAATTTGAGGGTAGCCTGTACAGCAGTATTTCTAACTTTTCTTTTCTGCCCTAGATTATTTCTAAATGATTAAAAAAAAAAAAAAAAGCCTGTTGTAGAATTGGATAATTAAAATTACTGTGTTCCCCTAGACTGAAAATAGGGTAGAATTCCATGGCAGATAATTTGTATCTTTTGAGCATCAGTTTTGATTGACTCTAATGGGTGGCTGGATGCCCTGTGCTGAGGTTGCTACGTCGAGGGACAGAGCGATTGATCATTGAAGACTAGGGCTTTGTATTTAGATCCAAATGTTCTTAGCCGAGTGTTTTACTATGTACCATTCATTATGATTTATGTAATCTATAAAGATCACAGAAATGTAGCCTAATAGATAAATGACCTAAGCTCAGAGAACTTAAGCTCTTTGTGTCTTTTCAGATGTGAAAGCCTCAGAAATATTACTTCTCTTTGAAATGGGCACAAATATGAAGATCCCTTATAATCAGTTAGCGAGATAGCTGTCTTTGAAATTTTGTGTGTAGATGAGTGAGTGCTCTACTTCTGCATCAGTTTTGAGGTATTTCAATTTGTATTCCGTTAATTCCTGAAGGCTTGTTTTTTTACCAATGCCTTCAGTGCAGCTTGGACTTCTTCAGTACATCATTCTTGATTATGTGCTGCCTCTTGAAATGGGTGAGATTGACGATTTCTTTTTGGTACAGGGACTAAGTATAGTATTTCTTCCATTCAATATTTTGCCCATGGAATCCTTTAATATTGCAAATCAAAGCGTCAGTTCTTTTAGTTTAAGAATTGTTAAGTGTATGTTCTTCCCTTTTGGTTTTCTAACTTCAGATATTTGCACATTTTAGGATAATAATTGAATTTGTCTTCTCAAGCTGCCGTTTGAAGTTTTCTGTTTAGCTTTTACTTCCTCATTTCTTCCAGTTGCTTAGAGTCTCTACACTCAAGAGCAAGTTTCAGAATCTCTTCTGACATCCATATTGGTCTTTTCTTTGCTGTATTAACAACCTTTTTGCTTGCTCTGGTCTTCGTTTAACACATCAAATCTGTTCTTGATTTTTTCTTACTTTGGTGGTTCTCAACTTAGATCTCAACTTAGATATCTTTTCCACAGTCTGTCCCTGGCAGATGAGATTCTCTATTGTCTCTTCCCTCAGATAGAGTCAGTTGGATTCCTATGTACTTTATAGTCATGAAAAATTCTGTCATGTGATATCCAGCATCATTTCTTTCACCAAAGTCCTTGTTTCTAACCTTTACATTGCAATCACCAGTAATTATCAATGCATCTTGACTACAGTTTGATCAATTTCAGACTAAAGTTCATAGAATTTAGTGGTTTGTGCATAATTTGAATAATAGTGGTATTAACTAGTTTTCCTTGTAGGCTTATGGATATACTATCACAGACATTGTACTTGAAGATCGATCTTGAAATGCTCTTTTAAATGATGAATGTGACACCATTCTTCAATTTGTTATTCTTGGTATATAGTAAACCATGTGATCGTCCGATTCAGAATGGCCAATACCAATCCATTTTAGCTCACTAATGTCTACGGTATCTTTATGTGTTCCATTTCATTTTTGACAACTTACAGTTTTCCTAGATGTGTATGTCGTACATCCCATAGGCTATTAATGAATGTTTGCAGTTGTTTCTCCTCATTCTGAGTTGGGCTCTGTCAACAAGTGAATGTTTTGAAAGCTTTGTTTCATTCATGCTACTTTGAAGAGGTAGCTCTTTTCCAGTCATATTTTGAGTGTCTTCCAACCTGAGGGGCTCATCTTCTGGAACTACATCTAATAATATGCTGCTATTCGGAAGGGTTTCAGTAGCTAAACATTTAGAAGTGGTCTAGAAGCTTGGCTGAAACCTTTCCAGCATCACAGCAACATGCAAGCCACTACAGTACAACAAACTGATAGACAAGCGGTGAGAATAAAGACCACAGTAAAATGTTAACTCTCATATTCAGAAGTCCATGAGGAAGGAAGGCATAAAGCTCGTACAATAAGAATGAGTCAATAAGTCAAGTTGGATCTATACAGCAAACCTGATGTTCAATAAGGTTCTTCTTTTCTTGCTTAGCAGTATAAAATGTATAAAATGTCCTTAACATGATGCAAAGTCTATACTTCCATCCTCTGTTGGTGTGCCCGTTAATTTACTTATTTTCCTTTCCTTCCCACTGACATAACAGGGATGGAAGGCTGGAACAGACCTCTCAGAGCTTTCTGGACCTGTAACTGTCCTTTCCTGTCTTAAACTATGCTCCAACGACTGCATGGCAAGGCAGGTGGTGGGATTCAGTCATGGTGCTCCCTACAGGGAGTGTGAGAGGTGATAGCAGAAGCTTGGGACCTAGCTGATATGCCCCTTGGCTAAAGCCTGATGAGCAACTTGTCAAAACTTGCTTAAGAATAGTTTGCGTTCATTACATTCTAAATGGCCTAAAAAGCCCAGTGATGGGTATGAAACCCCTTTATTCTTCATCCTATTTTAGGCAAAATACATACAAGTGGGTGCTTCTCTTCCACACAGGCTAGACTGTTTTAGGTTCAATAAACTGAAATTCAGGGAACCAAAGAGAACAGTACTAGTCCTCAGCAAAAAAAATGGCATGTTTGAAATTTTTAGTTCAATTTGCATATAGCAAACTTATCTAAACACTAGCAAGGATACCTAGAATAAATGGCACCTTAAAAAAGGGCAGTCCACCTTAGCTGTGTACTGTGCCCCATTTTTCTCACTCACTGCATTTGTGGGTCTATGTGACTCTTCCTCTCAATCTCTTTGGGTCTTGACCATGAGTACAAATTGTTCTTGACATCCCCACAAAAATGAATTAGTAAATATTGATGGTAATACCAACAGCATGGCCTCTCTACACATTTTCCAATTTCTCTGTTTCGGTGCTTACACCCTCTGATGTGTTTAGCATCGTTTCTGTCAAGCTAGCCTGAGGGGCCTGCTTTCTCTTACCCAGAACATGTGTCAAGCCAGCTGCGGTTTTCACTTTTATCAGTTCTGACCTGTGCTTCCCCTTCTTCCTTGGGATCCCAGAGAGGCAGTGAGTTAAAGAGAAGGGAGGAGCATCTGTTTGAATCCTCATGCCTGCTTGGGAAGCCCAAGGATGATGATACTGACATTTCCAACTATTCTGTTTCCTTCACGTCCACTCTTCTCCCTGTGAAATTTGGCCTAAGACCAGGCATTATTCAATTCTTGTGTCATCAGAAAAACAGCTACTGATTACATTGGTTGGGTCAACACAAGACTGGCCAAAAGACAAAAGGAACTAGTCTAATGTATCTAGTTGTTGTTATATGCCATGGAGTCGGTTCCGGCTCATAGCGACCCTGCATAGGGTTTCTGAGGCTGTAAATCTTCACGAGAGCAGAAAGCCTCCTCTTTCTCCCACAGAACAGTTGGTAGTTTCGAACTGCTGACTGTGAGATTAGCAACCCAATTCGTAACTGCTACGCTACCAGAGCGCCTTACTGTATCTAGAAAGATTATAGGTGATCTACAGGAACATGGCTACATGCCATATGAATTCCTCAATCAAGCTACAATATTTATTACTTTGTTTACTAGAAAAGAAAGAATAACTGACAAAATCAAAATTTCAAACATACTACACTCCAAGAGGGTCCCTAACAACCCCATTCTTGAGGTATTCATGTCCTTGTACAGTCCCTTGAATGCGAATTTGGGATCTGTGACTTGCTTTAAACAACAAAAATACAACAACGGTGACTGGAATGTGTCTATGAATAGAGTACATCAGATTCTGACTTTTATCTTGCTACCACTTTCTCTCTGTAGACTCTTCCCTGCTCCTTTTGATGAAGGAGCTGCCATATCATGAGCTCCCCTATGGGGAAGCCCATGTAGCAAGGGCTGTGAGTGGTCTCCAGTCAACAATCAGCAAGGAACTAAGGTCCTCAAGTCCAACAGCACACAAAGAACTGACTCTCGCAAACAACCACATGAGCTTGCAAGGAGCTCCTTCCCAGTCAAGTTTTAATTTAAGACCTCAGCCCTGGCTGATACTTTCATGAGAGACCCTGATGAAGAGGCCTTAGCTTAGTGAATGCATGCCTGCATTGCTCACCTAAAGACTCTATAGCAGTAGATACCTTACCTTATACACTGTCCATATCCAAAATAAAACCAATATTGGTAGGCATATTGAAGTTTTTCCCTAGGAAGACAACTTTTCATACTAAATCTGCCATTTAAAAGCATAATTTAATAAAACAGGATTTCTTCCTGAGTCTTTCCTCAAAATTCGATCCCTGGGTTCCATTACGTTGGTATCATCAGAGGCCTGAACATTTCTCTTCCCTCTTAGTTGATAGACTGTAATACTCAGAATTTCAAAACTTACATGCAGCAAGTTCAGTCTCATTCAACTTACAAACCGAGAAACCTAAAAAGTCTTTAAGAAAAAAGAAAAGACAGAGCAGCCTATACTTCCAAATGAGCTCTTCTGCTTTCTCTAGCCCCTCAGTCCATGCATTCTTTCTAGCAACATACATCCTCAGATACATGAGTTAATTTTCAGATCTACAAATAAATCATTCTTTTTTGTATTTAAAAGCCTTGATTGTTAAAACTTCGAAAAATTGCAAATCATTTTTACTTACATCTGGAAGTCTGTATAGCTTCATTGTTCTCTGTAAAGTCATATTTCTACTCAAGTGAGAAAATTTCACTTCTACCAATTTTCTGGGGTTTAGTGATCGATGCCAGTATCTGGAACACAGAGAAGGTTTTTAAAATCAAATTGCTCTGTAATTCTCCAAGGTTCCACTCTATCTCAGTGGCTCTGTTAAATAAGCATTTACTGTTGGGCACGATCCCTCTTTCTAGGCAATACTTTTATCAGCCTTTCCCCCTACCCCCCTTCTATCCTGGAGTCCTGGTGTGGCGCTGTGGGTTAATGCACCAGACCGCAAAGCCGTCTGAACTGCAAGGTTGGCAGTTCAAGCTCACCAGCTGCTCCTCGGAAACCCTACACAGGGTCACTAAGGGTTGGAACCAACTCAACAGCACTTAACAACCACATACTATGTCCTGTATCACTAGTCTTTCTTTGGAGCTTGTAAACTTTCATCTCTTTCAGTGAAAAGAAATCTTCAAGCCTGGCTTACAAGGGTTTAATTCTCATTGCTAATTCTACAAAAGACAACCATAAAGTTAAAAAAATATGGTAAGACTTGTCCCAAATTACTAGCGTTCAGTTCTGTATAATGCACACCAAAGAAAACTTTTTAAGAAATTAGTTTATGTTCGTGGAGTACATATGTGGTGGTGTAGGATAAGCACTACACTCCTAAGGTTGATGGTTCAAACCCACCAGCCACTCCTTGGAAACCCTATACAAGGTTGCTATGGGTCGAAACTGACATGACAGCACTTAGTGACAACAGCATCAGTTTATGTTCCCAGATGAATTACGTATTGTTTTAAAAGTTGTACCTTTGAAGTCTATTTTATTTATAAAGGTGGTAAATGTGAGCCATGAACTGAAACTCACTTGATGGAAGTGGGTTTGATTTTTTAGTTTTGTAGTACATTTACTTGATGTTTGACCTTGATTTGAGTCAATAAAAATAGTGGTGGTGGAGGGATGTCAAGTCATCTGCAACTAATTTTGACCCTTGAATAGGGTTTTTGAAAGGCACCCTGATAGTGTAGTGGTTACAAGTCAGGCTGCTAGACTCAAGGTCAGCAGTTCCAAACTACCAGCCGTTCTGTGGGAGAAAGGTAAGGCTTTCTGCTCCCGTAAAGATTTACAACCTCGGAAACCCTATACAGGGTTGCTGTGAGTCAGAACCGACTCCACGGCACACGACCACCACCGCCCTAGGTTTCCTGAGGCTGTATCTCTTATGGAAGCAGAAGGTTTTATCTCTTCTCATTTCCATGGAGCGAAGCAGCTGGTGAATTTGAACTGCTGACTTTGCAATTAGCAGCTCAACATGTAACCCACTACACCAATAGGGTTCCTTAGGATATTAAAAACAGGTTAGTCAAGTGACAACCTGATAAATTTTCTCACTGGAAACAAGTTTTGAAATCTTGGTAAGAGCAGATGGATTCACAAAAACAGAGCTTAAGTCGTCTTATTCTTAGCTAACATGTATGTATGGGGCCCTAAAATTGATGCATATCTAGCTATTGGAAACGTTCCACAAAGCACAGTATAGAACTGAGTGTTAGAGGTGTAAAGGAAATGGTACTAACGTTTGGTATTTCAAGATCAAACGCCCTGGGTTTTTCCACTAGTCTTGCAGGTGAAATAGAAACAGAGATACATAACTAGCCTCATTAGCAGGAAAATGTCACCAAGGTTTTTTATCTTCATGCGGCACGGCAGTGTGATATACTGGAAAGGGTACTGGACTCAACAACTCTAGGCTGTAGTCTCCATCTATGCTTTCAACAAACCACATATTCACAAACAAGTGCCCATCCCTCCTCCAAGCCTCTGTTTTCTGTTACATATGAGAAGAATGATACTTCTAGCAAACACATCAGTGAGCCTCAGCATGCTTCCTAAATATAAGGTACAAGGTAAGAACTTGGTGCTGTTACCTGCACGTGGCCACTGGCTTGGGAAGAACCACCCCAGCAGTGTAAACAGCCTGGAAGATGCCTTCCAGGTTCACTCTTCTGGTTATTTCTCGAATTAATACGGGGGCTACCCGCTTTGATCTCAATTTTTTGTGAACACAGAGAAAGTTGATTTCTACCATCTTCTTCACACTAAGAAATAAAGTTGTCAAAATTAGACCAAATAAAAGATGAAAACTATATCCTTAAAATTTCCAAGATTGAAAAGATTAAAAAGGCCTCCAATTCTGATAATCTTTAAAAAAAAAAAATTCTGTCATTCAGACACTATCAGGTTATAAACTTCCCCATTCCGCCGCCACCACCAGTTGCTTTCGAGTCAATCCTGACTCACGGTTGACACCTCGTGTGTCACAATAGAATTAAGCTCCATCGAGTTTTCAAGGCTGTGATCTTTCGTTTGCTGACTGCCAGGACTGTCTTCCAAAGTGTCTCTGGGTGGGTTGGAATCACCAACTTTTCAATTGGTTGGAAACTGTTTGTGTCAGCATATGATTCAGATTAGTTGCCATCAAGTTGATTCTGACTCCTGGTAATCCCACATTACAAAACAGAACAAAATTACTGTTAACTTTAGGCCACGGAGACTCCAACCTCCTTGTTCTAAACGTATTTTAGGCCTCAAGTTTTCAGCTTCGAAAAGGGATCACATGGCTCTTACCGTTTCTGTATGTTGTTTCCTGTAGTGTGTACAATTATAGCAATAAGTGGGTCACCCAGGCTCCACAATCTGATAAGATGTTGCTTTGTAGGATGGTACAAACCCACAGGATCCCCAAGTGTCACCAATATTTTGAGCTAGAATAAGTCTGCAGCTTCAAAGCGTACTCTCCAGGCTCTAGTTCCAGGTGACAGACAATTCTCTCACACAGTTCAATAATTAATTTCATTCCTGCTAGAGTACTTGGAGGATCCACTGTTTGAAACACAGTATTACCTGAGGTCAAACACGTTTATCAGTACATAAGCTAACCAAATAGACTTGCAGGCAAACAAACCTATTAGGCATTAGATCTTTGACTTTTAAGAGCTGGAAACCCAGAGCTTATCCTAGGGAGAGAAAATTTTCATCTCGGAAAAAATTTTGAAGTGCCATCGAGTCAGTTCTGACTCATAGTGAACCTGTATAGGATTTCCAAGGCTGTAAATACTTGTGGAGCAGCTGGTAAGCTCGCACCGCTGACCTTAGTCTAGTGCTTATCCTGCAGAGCCATAGTGCTCCCATGAAGTAATCCTTAAAATCCCATTACAATTGCAATTTAAAAAAAACAAAGCCCACATTTTCTTCAATTGTCACATTGGTGAAAGTGCTTCCAAGCCACCAACAGCTGGTATCCACTGCTCTTTGAAAGTTCCCTTTACACCACTTTACTTCTACAAAAAACCTGTATTAGTACCTGTTTTCACTAACTAAAACAACTATCAGATTTTTTATTTCTATGGGGAAAAAAAGGTAAAGAGTGAAACTTAGTATTCAGCATTTCTTTTGCAGTGAGCCACTAAAGAGGTACCCTGAATTCGGAGAGAGGAGTCCCCCAGCTCCTTCCCCTGGAACAACCGCTACAGCTTTGAACTGTGTCTGTGAACACGACATCCTAGTGTTAACTTTAGGTTTTATGTGTCGAGATGATATGGTAGGTTATTTTCTGGGTCTGTTAACACTAGTCTTTCCCATGTAAATTAACGGTAACTGTTTCTTCAGTTTACACTGGATTTCTGCTTGCAGAAGTTCTATTTTGGGGTATCGGGAACCTCTACTCACAAAGAGGACTGGAAGCTTACATATACATAGTCAACTCCTAATGGTCCCCACACATCACCAAAGCAAATAACACCGGGCCTTTGTGCTCGGGTGTGACCTGTATTCCTGCCCTTACCTCAGGAAAGCCTGCTGACAAGATGATGGAAGAATGAAGAGGGAAAAGGGAAAAGAAACACACACAAACCGACCAGCTGTAATCCGTACCTGTCGTAAATCCGAATGTTTGCCGGTATGGCACTTATGAACCCTACTAGTTTTTTATTTGAAGACACTCTGACTCCACAGTGCCACTGCGGGAGCCAGCCTGGGGGACGCAGAGCCCTGCAATCAATGTAGACGAGGAAAACAAGAGTCAGTGTCCAAGAGCCAGTCAACCCAACCATCAATGTAGACGAGAAAAACAGGAGTCACTCGGTGTCCACTAGTCATGTCAATCTAACCACCACCATCGCCGGCATCACAGCAGGCTGAGACTTACCACAATAGGAACTCGGATGAATAGTCGAACCGGAACATATTGTCATCATCTTCTACATAGTTCTCATTTAACAATGTGTATAACTCCTTGAGCTACAAGATAGAACAAGTGTCCTGTCTATGGTGCTCAGAACCAATGCAGAAGCAATTCATATGAACACAGGTGTGGGATTAGATGCTGACTCACCACTTCCGCGTTACTCAAATCTAAGGTGTCCCACATGAAACCTTGTGGCAAAGAATATGGTTCTTGACGTACATTGTCTTTATCTGGCTCAATTGCACCATGAGATGTTATGACTTCATCTGGAAAGGGAGGGAAAGGGGTAGAAAGACAAAAAAGAATATTCTAAAAACCCTAAATGCCCAGTTAAAAAATAAAGACATATTTAGGACCCTTGGGCATAGACAACCTTAAAAGAATATACTATTAATTCATCTACAGGGGTGCTTCAAAAAGCTTGTGGAAACATTCCAGTTTTTTATTTTTTCATGAAATTTTTGAAGCCCCCTCTGCCTCTGGAGCAAAATAGGGTAATTGTTGTTTCATCAAAGTAGAAATCCTTGGTCATCATGTGAAAAAACTGGTGTCATAAAAATAAAAGGTTTGATATGACAGCTTTGGAGACTTATTTTTGTACCACATTTCAGCAAACTGGGGCCAGGTCATTGCAAAGGGCTGCAATGACTTCTGATCCCTTCTAGCAAAATCTAAAGTCAGTTTCCGACCTCTGTATACTTCTCTCCATCTCTAAAGCCAGAACTCTAGTCCAAGTCGTTGCAGTCCTAGCCTTCTACAAGGATGTTGTGGGCCGTGGAGTCAGTTCTAACTCATAGCGACCCTGTATAGGGTTTCTGAGGCTGCAAAGACTCATCTTTCTCCAGTTAAACAGCTTGTAGTTTTGAACTGCTGATCCTGAGGTTAGCAGCCCGATTCATACCTGTTTCTATTCATGCCTTTTCCAACTCATTCTCTGCAGAGCTTCCCAATGTTATGAGAACAAAATCCAGGCTCTTCACTGTGGCTGCTGCCTGCCTCTCCACTCACTGCATTCACCTTGTGCCCAGGGTTTTAGCAACAGTGGCTGGCCTCCCTTAGGCTAGCCCCTTGATTTCTCCATATTACACATCCCTTCCCATGACTAAAGCACTTGCCTAAAACCATGTCCTCCCTAGTTGACTTGCTTCCTGGCCACCAATTATCCCACTTATTCCACCACTATATTCTGGTGGTGCTGCGGGTTAATGCATCAGACTGCAAGGTCGGCAGTTCAATCTCACCAGCTGCTCCTTGGAAACCCTATACAGGGTTACTATAGATTGGAACTGACTCGATGTCATTAAACAACACCGTTCTGGTGTGACACTGTAGTATAAGCACTGGACTGCTAACCACTAGGTCCAGGAGCTCAGAGTTAAATTCAAAAACCCCCAATACATTTAGATTCTTTATAGCTAATGGTAACTTGGGGGAGTGTGGTGGCTCTGTAGGACAAGCACTGGACTGTGAATCACAATGCCGGCAGTTCAAGCCCACCAGTCACTCAGGCAGAAAGATGAAGCTTCCTGCTCCTGCAAAGATTTACAGCCTCGGAAATCCTATACAGGGTCTCTATGAGTAGGAACTGACGTGACAGCACTTAACAACAAAGATGATTCATTTCAATGCCATTTAACATGCTGGAAATTCATGAGTATTCATGTAACTTTTACTACTAAATACATTTCTAAAGACAAAAAAGGCAAGCTGATTTAGTCCTTTCTTCTTTCAACACTCGGAAGCTCATTCTTTCTATTTAAATTATCTGGGAGGCGTGGTAGCTTAAAAAAGTTTGAAAACCACTATTTGAAAGCACAGAAAAGGGTTGTTCCTGATTTTTATGTGATGAACTTGATTATTTGTTCATTTTGATTTTCGACTCATAGTGACCTCATGTAACCAAGCAGAAGTGCCGGATAAGGTTTTCTAGGTGTTTGACTAGACTACAAGGTTGGTTTGAACTGCAAGGTCTTGATGGCACATAACAACAATCTTTATGGGAGGAAATCACCAGGTCTTTCTTCCGCAGAGCCACTGAAGAGGTTCCAAGTGCCACTGAGCACTTCCACATTTTGTCACCAGGGTTCTCTTATCTGTACATAGCTAAGCTCTTAAAACATTGGTATGACAATTCACCCCTTCATAGTATATAGATTCCAGAACCTAATCAATCAAAAAGAAAAAAACAACTATGTGACAACTTAGGAGCTCTGATAGCATAGTGGTTACGAGTCAGGCTGCTAACCTCACAGTTCAAAACTACCAGCCATTCCATGGGAGAAAGATGAGGCTTTCTGATCGGGTGAAGATTTATAGCCTCGGAAACCCTATGCAGGGTCACTATCGAAACCAACTCCACAGCACAAAATCACCAACCACCATCAATTATATATTTTTAATGTTATGGCACTTAAGAATAAATAAATTTTGTTATGTGAACTTACATAAAAGTGTAAGCAATCTCTCAAGCAAATGTGATCAAGCAGGTGCAAGCACCCACGGAAGAAAGGCGTACTTTCAGAGAATTTCTAACCATAACCAAAACCCCTCACAAAGGCCTTCATGAGGTGTCCCAATTCCCTTTTGACATGTAATGTGATTGAACTGATATTAATTAACTCCACTGGTGAGTGTTCAGAATCCTCTTACTAAATAGTACAGAATTTCCCATTCCAGTGAGATTTAATAGGGCACATTCTATGTCGTTTAGAATAACTGAGGTATGAAACTACGAAACATTTATGCACAAGAAAAACAACTCCATGTAATTCAGAAGAGGAAAAAAAAAGAGCACAGACCAAGGTTCCCTTTTCATATGTGTGTGTGCATGTAGAAGGAGCACTGGTGGCACTGTAAGATAAATACTGGACTGCTAACCATAAGGTCAGGAGTTCAAATCTACCAGCTGCTCTGTAGGAGAAAGATGAGGCTTTTTACTCCTGTAAAAAGATTTTACAGCCTGGGAAATTCTACATCAGGTCACTATGAGTCAGAACTGACTCGACTGTAGCACCACACCAGGACTCCAGCTAGTTGTGTGCTATGTGGACTCCTGGTGGGCGTGCTAGGATATGCAGTGGGCTGCTAACCACAAGATCAGCAATTCAAACCCACCAGGTGCTCCTCAGAAACTACACATGGTTTGCAATGAGAACCAACTCAATGGCACTTCGTAACATTTAAAAAAAGTGTCAAGTGTAGAGGAATGGAACTTTTTAAGAGGAACAGTACCCACTGCCATAGAGGGACAACTGATAGGACAGAGAAGAACTGCTCTGTAGGGCTGCTGAGACCTCAAACCTTTAGAGACAGTCAGTCTCATCTTTGTCCTGGGGAGCAGCTGGTGGATTTGAACTGCCACTCTTGTGGTTAGCAGACCAACACTTAACCCATAGTGCCACCATCTAGAAGGGAAGTAATTAGACTCAAATGATTGCTTTTTAAAGTCAGTGCCACTCCCTAAAATGTAATCATTTACTAAAAAATATATTGTTGTTAAGTGCCATCGAGTCAATTCTGACTCATAGTGACCCTGTACAGGGTTTCCAAGGAGTGGCTGGTGTGTTTGAACCCTTAACCTTGTGGTTAGCAGTCCAGTGTCGATCCTACAGCACCACACCAGGACACCAAAATATATATTATTCTCATGTAAATCTCTAACCTACCGTATACAACAAGGTCTACAAATTGAGTCTCTTGTGTTTTTCTTGTTAATCCAACATTATTGGTGGTAAAAAAAAAATAGAAATGCTTACTTAGTTTGGGTACTGGCTGCGTGTCCCAGAACTGGTATCTGTGTTTGGCAGCCTCATCAATGTTCCTGGCTGGGCCCTGGCACGCGGATAACAGCTCCATTGCTCTCTGGATATCCTGCAATTTCTGCATTGGAATGGTGGGATTCTAGAACAGCAAAGACATACAGACACAGACTATGAGGATGCAACCACTACTCTCATGCCTAGGGTACACGTGTATCTGCCTTGGAGACTACTTCATCTACAAACTATCCATCCTCCTCTCTAAGCCTGGTCAAGGCTCTGGGCTCAACTATGTTGCCATACCAAAGAATAAGCAAACTGATGATGTTAACGATAACACTTGTATAATTTTAATGAGCTCTGTCAGTGTGGGGAGTCTCAAGGCCATTACTGCGTCCAGCACTGTGGTTTCCGACCCATCTGCAAATGATCCTCCACCATGACTCATCCAGGAGGGGAAGCAAATGGAGGGGCATGCAATGCGAGCATTACTATCACAGGGCAGCCAGTCAGCCACGATGTGGGGGTCACTGTTAGAGTTAATGCTCAGCAACAGCAATGGCACGACATAGCATGTAACTTCTCAGACGGAAACTAGGCAGACAAGGGGAATTTTAGTTCATTAAAAAAAAAAAAAAGAAGAAAGAAAGAAAAATCTGAGTTTAGTGCTGAGCTGGGAGGAAGTGATAATCATGAAAGGAAACCTTTAATGACTCTTTGCCTTCCTGGACTACACCCTACCCTTCTCCTTACCCTAAAACGAATCTCCAACAAGAAGGCCAAGCAGGCTCCTCTACAAATTCTGATCCTTGGCAACCATAGCCAGCTCACCCCAACCCAAGTGTGGAAAACAGCCTCCATTTGAAATAAAACATGTTCTTAGTCTATAAACACAATACCTTTATATTCCAAAGTTCCATCTCTAAGAATTCTGTACCTCACCCTTTTATCCTTCAAATGGTAATATATTGCAATGGGAAAGTAAATTATAGGACTGAAACAAAATCTATGATTGTGTTAAATATGAAAAGTTTAAAAAAAAAAAAGTATTTCTACAAAAGCACAGAAACTTTCATTAAAAAATTTATCAAAATGTGACATCATGGTTTCTTGACAAGCCCTCCATATATAAGTCTCTACAGTTCTGATGGTGGTGTTTTCATCTCTCTAGCCCTTCCCCGAAGAATACTTGCACTCTTTGATTTACACCGTGTCAAAATGGCAATTTTGTCAACCTTGAGGGACTCAAATCCTGTTCCTTTTTAAATGTTCCTTGAGTTTGGGGGAACAAAAAAGTCTTTGCAAGCTCAGAGCTGTAGGGTGGATGGGGACAGGTCTCCTTAACAAAATTCTCATAGGACAGCTCTCACTCCCCTCAAAGAATGAGCAGATGCATTGTCACAATGGAAAAAGATATCCCTCTGCACAACTTTCCTGGCCTTTTTCTCACCAGTGCAGTTCTCCATTTTCTAAAAACTTCTTCAGAATACACTCCTTCAAGAACATTTATTAAAATTATCCCTCTGGAATCCCGAAAATCAGTTGCCATACCATTATGAGCTAAGCTCTGCCTTGAACTTAACTGACCTTAGCAGATCACCTACCTCAGAAACTACTGTTCTAGCTGGCCTTCACTCTCTGGATCATACAGATATATCCAAACCTTGTCCCTAGTTATGAATCACTCCATAAAATCATCTTCATTTTACTTAAAAGACTGATGGAAACTCTGAGCTAACTGATGTTTGTGCACTGCTTTTGGTAGCCATCGAGCTTGCTGAGGCCAAGATGTTCACTGAAAATAAAAAATGCTGAACCATGTAAGAGCCCAACTTCAGTAGCTATCACACCCAATAGTAATTCTATGTTCTACCAATTTCTGGACTCGGTTATAGTTTCTTCCCTCTCGGCTCATCTCTGAGGTCTTCTTGATCTTCCTTAAAATGCTTTATCCATCTAAAAACTATTGGTTTATGTATGGAACCATTCCTTTAACTTGTTGCAAAGCTTCAATGATTTGGGAGGATACTCACTTAAATAATAGTTAAAAATGTGCTACTAGCCCTTACCACAAAAAGTATCCTTCTTGGCTGATGAAATGAAATGCAGATGGGTCTCGTGATGCAATAGTGAATAATTGTTATCAGGACTGATTTGTGAGGGTTGGAAATGTACAGATAGACATTTTATAGCAAGAAGGGGAGTGATTAACTTGGCAGTCTAGGAATGGAGGTCCCTGGGACCATCAAGAGAGAAGAGCCAAGAACGGGACCCTACCCAGAGAAACAGTGATGTCTGAGATGGAGGTAGAGATTATGACGTGGAGCGATGGAGCAGCTGGGGACTTGAGATCCAGAGAGGCAGAGCAACTGTGTGCTGAAGTCTGGGGGCGGTAATGTAGGGGGCAGGCTTGCAGGGTATACCCTGTGGTTGGTTGATGATGCATGGAGGGGATTGTAACCATGGCAATGAAACTATATACAATAGAATGAATGTAAAGCTAATGTTCTCCCAGGTAAACTATCACATAATTCACAATAAAACATTTATTTTTTTAAAAAGTATCGTTTTTGAAGGCTTCCTAATGAAAGTAAGATAAATATATTTCTGAGAAGACCTTGTCTATAGCCATCCACTGATTGAAGAGGCAGATTTAAGCGTGTTTTGTTTGGAATAAACCTGTGTTATGTGTTAACTGGAATGCTAGTAGCACTACTTTTTGACTTACCCTTGTATGCAAAATAGAAACTTTTTAGGATTTTGTTACCATACTAAGAATGCTCTTAGCCCTAGCTCAGAAGTGGTTAGAAAAAATTTAAGAGCCCTACAGTTTTCCTGAATGCACCAGGAACACCAGGAAAGGTACAACTGATCCTCCATGGTTTACAAACAGCAACTTTGGACTTCAGTCCAAATTTGAGTCTGAAGTTTGAGGTCTGGGGCAAACAACTTAACCTGAAAAATTTACGCTGAATACAAAGTGCAGAATAGGACTGACTTAATCTAGTCCGCTCTGTGATCGCTTTACTTGTCAAGTTGGTTCCGACTCATAGAGACCATGTATAGGGTTTCCAAGGCTGGAAACCTTTGCAGGAGCAGAAAGCCTCATTTTTCTCTCACGGAGCAGCTGATGGGCTCCAACTAATGACCTTGTGGTTCCAAGATCAGTGTTTATCATACAGTCTTTTATGTTCCACGAAGTCTAATTTTGTTGTTGTTAAGTATCGTGGAGTCGGTTCCGACTCATAGCAACCCTGCAAAGGGTTTCCGAGGCTGTAAATCTTTACGGGAGCAGAAAGCCTCATCTTTTTCCTGTGGAACAGCTGGTAGTTTCAAACTGCTGACCTTGAGGTTGGCAGCCCGGTTCGTTAACCACTACGCTACCAGAGCTCCTTTAAGTCTAACAGTAGGCAAGCTTAATGTCTCCTCTTAAATGTCTAGCAGCACAACCCAGAATTATATTTTGATTGGGATCACAGACATGCTAATTTAACAAACTCATCTGTCAGTCTGTCATACTGTGGTAGTTTGATTCTGGAAGCTATGCCAGCAAGGTCACCCATGGTAGGCAGATTTCAGTTGAGCTTCCAGATGAAGACAAACTAGGAAGAAAGACAAACAGACTACTTCTGAATATTTAGCCACCGAAAACCTTATGAATAGCAGTGTAACACTGTCAGTACCAGAAGACTGAATATTGAAACTTAAGAAAGAACACCAAAATATTGCCAGATATAGCACCAGAATAAGAGCGCCTCAGGCTGGAAGGCACTCAAAATATGACTGGGGAAGAGCTGCCTCCTCAAAGTAGAGATGACCATGATGAAGTGAATGGAGTAAAGCTTTTGGGACCTTTATTTGCTGATGGGACACAACTCAAAATTAAGAAAAACAGTTGCAGACATCCATTAATAATCATAACATGGAATGTATGAGTATGGATCTAGGACTATTAGAAATTGTCAAAAATGAAATGAAATGAATAAACATTGATATCCTAGGCATTAGTGATCTGTTATCTTTCAAGAAAGTGAGGCAGCACAAGAGGCACTCACTCACTCATCTCTGCCAAGAAATTTGGAAGACAACTATCTGGCTGACTGATTGGAAGAGATCAATATTTATGCCCATTCCAAAGAGAGGTGACCCAACAGAATGCGGAAATCATCGGACAATCTCTTTGATATCTCAAGCGAGTAAAGTTTTGCTAAAGGTAATACAGAAATGGCTACAATCATACACTGACAGAGAACTTCCAGAGGTTCAAGCTGGATTCAGAAGAGGCCGTGAATGAGAGATATCATTGCAGATGTCCGATGGATCTTGGCTGAAAGCAGAGAATACCAGAAGGATGTTTACCTGTGCTTTATTGACTACGCAAAGGCTTTCGATTGTGTGGATCATGACAAGCTATGGACAACATTGAGAAGTATGAGTATTCCAGAACACTTAATTGTACTTCTGAGAAATCTGTACCTAGACCAAGAAGCAGTTGTTCGAACAGAACATGCGAACACTGAATGTTTTAAAATTGGGAAAGGTGTGAGACAGGGTTGTATTCTTTCACCATACTTATTCAACCTGTATGCTGAGCAAATAATACAAGAAGCTGGGTTCTATGAAGAAAAACGTGGCATCAGGATTGGAGGAAGACTCATTAACAACCTGCGATATGCAGATGGTACAACCTTGCTTGCTGAAAGTGAAGAGGACTTGAAACATTTACTTATGAAGATCAAAGAGCACAGCCTTCGATATGGATTACATCTCAATGTCAAGAAAACAAAAATCCTCACCACTGGACCAATAAACAACATTCTTATCAATGGAGAAAAGACTGAAGTTGTCAAGGACTTCATTCTTCTTGGATCAACTATCAACACTAATGGAAGCAGCAGTCAAGAGATCAGACGACGTATTGCACTGGGCAAATCTGCTGCACAGGAATTTTTTTTTAAAGTATTGAAAAGCAGAGATGTCAGCTTGAGGACTAAGGTGCGCCTGACCCAGGCCATGGTGTTTTCAATAGCCTCATATGGATGCAAAAGCTGGACAGTGAATAAGGAAGATTGTAGAAGAATTGATGCATTTGAGTTATGGTGTTGGAGGAGAATACTGAAAGTGCCATGGACTGCCAAAAGAACCAATAGATCTGTTTTGGAAGAAGTGCAGCCAGAGTGCTCCTTGGAGGCCAGGATGGCTAAGCTTCGTCTCTCATACTTTGGACATATTGTCCGGAGGAAACAGTCGCTGGAGAAGGATGTCATGCTGGGTAAGGTGGAGGGTCAGAGAAAAAGAGGAAGACCCCTAACGAGATGGATTGGCCAGGTGGCATCATTGATGGACTCAAGTATGGCAGCGGTAGTGAGGTTGGCCCAGGATCGGACATTGTTTTGTTCTGCTGTGCATGGGGTCGCTATGTGTCGGTTCCGACTCGATGGCACCTGACAACAACAACAACAACAACAGTGATCTGATATAGACCGGTATTGGCCATTTTGAATTTGATAATCAAATGGTTTACTATGCAGAAATGACAAATTGAAGAGGAATAGCGTTGCATTCATCATCAAAAAGAACATTTCATGATCTGTCTTGAAGCACAACACTGTCTGTGATAGAATAATATCCATGTCTGTAAGGAAGACCAGTTAATAACACTATTATTCAAATTTACACACCAACCACTAAAGCCAGTGATGATGAAATTAAAGAAGGTCCACCAACTTCTTCAGTCTGAAATTAATGAAATATGCAATCAAGATGTATTAATTGGTGATTGAAGTGCAATGGTTGGAAACAAAGGGGAAGGGTCATTAGTTGGAAAATATGGCCTTGGTGATAGAAATGAAGCTGGAGATGGCAAGTTAGAATTTTGCAAGACCAATGACTTCACTGCAAATACTTTTTTTTAAAACAACATAAAAGATGACTAACAACATGCACCTCAGCAGATAGAATACAAAGAAATCAAATTAACTACCACTGTGGAAAAGTTCCATATCATCTGCCAAAACAAGGCCAGGGCAGAATGTGGCAAAGACAATCAACTGCTTATAAGAGCCAAAATGTGACCTTGAACATATCCCACCTGAATTCAGAGATCATCAGAAGAACAGATTTGATGCAACAGACACTAAAAACCAAAGACCAGAAGGGTTGTGGGATGGCATCAAACACACCACACAGGAAGACAGCAAAAGGTCATTAAGAAGACAAGAAAGAGAAAGACCAAGGATATCATAAGAGACTCTGTACACTGCAGACTTCTTCAGTGTACAGATGCTAAAGCAAATAGAAGAAATGAGGAGGTAAAAAGCTGAAAAGAAAGTTTCAAAGGTCAGCATGAGAAGACAAAGTAAAGTACTATAATGAATTATGCAAAGACCTGTAGTTAGAAAACCAAGAGGGGAAAGCACACTCAGCATTTCTTAAGCAGAGGGAACTCAAGAAAAAATTCAAGCCTCGAATTGAAATATTGAAGGATTATGGGCAAAATAATCAATGATGCAGAAAGCATCAAAAGAAGATGGAAGGAATACAGAGTCACTGTATCAAAAAGAAATTGTTGATGTTCAACCATTTCAAGAGGTAGCATACAATCAACAACTAATGATACTGAAGGAAGAAGTCCAAGGTGCACTTAAGGAATTGGCAAAGAACAAGGCTCCAGGAATTGACGGAATAAAAACGAAAATCTTTCAACACCTGATGCAGCACTAGAGGCACTCACTCATCTATGCCAAGAAATTTGGGACAATTACCTGGCCAACTGATTGGAAGAGATCTATATTTGTTCCCATTCTAAAGAGAGGGGACCCAACGGAATGCAGAAATCATCAAATCATCACATAATATCATTAATACCGTAAGTAAACTTTTGCTAAAGATAATTCAAAAGCAGCTGCAACCTACATTGACAAAGAACTTCCAGAAGTTCAAGCTAGATTCAGATGAGGACATGAAACAAGGGATGTCACTACTGACATCAGATGGAGCTTGGCTGAAAGCAGAGAATACTAGAAAGATGTTTACCTGTGCTTTATTGACTACACAAAGGCTTTCGAGTGTGTGGATCCTGATAAGCTATGGACAACATTGAGGAGAATGAGTATTCCAGAACATTTAAGGAAACTGTACGTAGACCAAGAGGCAGTTGTTTGAACAGAACAAGGGAACACTGAATGGTTTAAAATCAGGAAAAGTATGCACCATGGTTGTATTCTTTCACCATATATATTTAGTCTTTATGCTGAGCACATAGACCAAGAAGCTGGGTTTTATGAAGAGAACCATGGCATCAGGATTGGAGGAAGACTCATTAACATCCTGTGATACACAGATGATACAACCTTGCTTGCTGAAAGTGAAGAGAACTTAAAAAACTTACTAATGAAGATCAAAGATCACAGCCTTTAGTTTGGGTTGCACTTTATAAAAAGAAAACAAAAGTCCACACCACTGGACCAATAAATAAACATCACTATAAACGGAGAATTCAAGCCTCGACTTTCGCTATTGAAAGATTCACTGGGCAAATTATTGAATGATGCAGAATGCATCAAGAAAAGATGGAAGGAATACACAGAGTC
>NW_006408724.1:2142272-2148673 GCF_000296735.1 Chrysochloris asiatica
ATCGAACATTGTTTCGTTCTGCTGTGCATGGAGTCGCTATGAGTCGGTTCCGACTCGATGGCACCTGACAACAACAACAACAACAATAAACGGAGAAAAAGATTAAAGTTGCCAAAGACTTCATTTTGCTCGGCTCAACCGTCAATGGTCATGAAAGCAGCAATCAAGAAATGAAACGTATTGCATTAGGCAAATCTGCTGCACAAGCCCTCTTTAAAGTATTCAACAGCAAAGATGTCAGTTTGAAGACCAAAGTGCGCCTGACACAAGCCATGGTATTTTTAATAACCTCATATGCATGTGAAAGTTGGACAGTGAATACAGAAGATTGTAGAAGTATTGATGCATTTGAGTTATGGTGTTAGAAGAGAATATTGAAAGTACCATGGAATGCCAAAAGAACAAATCAATCTGTGTCGGAAAAAGTACAGCCCGAATGTTCCTTGGAAGCCAAGATGGCCAGACTTCATGTCTCATAATTTGGACATATTATCAGGAGGGACCAGTACTGGGAGAGGGACATCATGCTTGGTAGAGTGGAGGACAGGAGACAAAGAGGAAGACCCCTAACAAGATGGAACGGCACAGTGGCAGCATCAATGGGCTCAAGAGTACCAACAATTATGAGGTTGACGCATGACCGGGCAGTGTTCTGTTCCATTGTGCATAAGGTCGCTATGAGTCGGTACTAACAACAACAAATTTAACAAAATAGTTCTAATATCCCAATGTATTGGATTAATGGCTAATTTTGCATGTTTGGGTCTCTTGTGAACCTCCAACTGATTTCTAGTAGAACAACAGTCATATTTTAACCCTAAGAATACAATCTACAACTTAAACTGAGATTTTAATCTTAGCATTATCAACTAGTAATATTTAAACATGTATCAGCAAAAACCCAGTCTTACCAAACTATATCAATAGTGTCTATACTCGATTTTTCATTCTCAGTATTTTAGTTAAATCCTGAGTCAATTAATTAAATCCTTTAGTTAAATTTTGTCAGTGAGTCAATTCCAACTGAAGGCAATGCGTGCATTAGAGAGTAGTACTGCTATAGGGTTCTCTTGTCTGTGATATTTAAGGAAGCAGACTGCCAGTCTTTTCTTTTGTAGAGCTGCTGGCTGGGTTTGAACTGCCTATCTTTAGGTTGTAGTCAATCACAAACTGTTTGTGCCACCTAAGGACAGCAATTTGTCAAACTCAAACACATATGAATTAGCATCTCTCATGATATCCTAACTCCATGAAGAAACCTCAGCGTGGTTTACACCACCTATCCCTAGCTTCATCAAGTCAACCAACACTGTCTACATGACATGGCCATTCATGAAATAGTTGTATCCCAATGCCTACTATTTAAATACTTCCTTTAAGCAGATTGAACTAAGCACAATTTTCAAATCCACAGTGCCAGTAAGGAAAACTCATCTACATAAATTCTTAAACCTATATCCATTCACCTTCCGTAGTTGCACCACCTGGGGAGAAATGGATTCATGTTAGGAAAGGTGAGAATGTGTACCAACCCCAAATTAACTTCCCACGATTATATTCCTGAGGGAGAGTAAGTGCTCTCGTTCTTCGCATTTGCACTCTATGGAACACTAAACATTACCTGCACTCTTTACCCAATATTTTCCAAATTTACCATTATGGAAAAAAGACGTGCAAGCCCTCTACCACCCACTAAGTACGGAAGAGTCCACAATCAAATATCATTGCTATTTGGTTGTTGAGTGCTGCCCAGAATGCTCCCCAAACACAGTCCACTCTACTTTATGGTATTACCTACAGTGGTCATCAGCTTGAGGGTAAGGGGCCTCTGCTTTTAAAAATCCAATGGCAAAAGACTACACTGAAGCAATTTTGACTTACTTTTAACTAGCAGAAAAAGAAAAAAAGAAATTCTCTACTGAATAATGTTAACATTTCCTTGTGCCTTGATTAACTCTAGTTTCTTCCAAGTGACCAGAGGTGGGGATAGGGTTGGAATCACCAGCGGTACAGAGGATGGGTAGAAGCTGATGGGGATGGTGCAAGCAATAAGGAGATGCCAACAACACCACACTTATCTGATGAAGCAAGGTTCAGAAATGAGGGAAATATTTTGCAAGCTTACAGTGGCATCCTTTTAATTATGAGTTACCTGGGAAATTACGTCTCGTGGGTAGAACATTCACTATATGAGAACCAAATTAAACAGCTAGAGAGGAAGGTTCTATTTTCTCTTCACACCACAAAAGTCAGTTAGGGAAAAACTGGGATAAGTCATTTTATTTCTCAGAGACTCCATAAGTAGTAGAAAAAATACCTGCCAAGACTCACCTCATGGGATACAGTCTACACTTTTATACAAAAGAAAGATGTTAAAACTCCACAAAACTTGCCTACTGGCTGTAACTACCATATACACACACAATGCCTTAAATCCACTGCCAACTCATCAGGGCCGACACGTAGTGACCCTTCAAGACACAGCTGAACTGCCCCATAGTGTTTGCCAAAGCTGTAGCCTTTAGGAAAGCAGATTGGCACACCTTTCTCCCACAGAGCAGCTGGTGGGTTTGAGCTGCTAACTAACCTTTGGTTAGCAGCTTAGCTCTTAGTCACTGTGCCACACACATTGTTCTCTACAATCTAAAAAAGCATTTCATAAAAGTTATCTTATTTTAGCCTCATTAACAACCCAGTGAGTTGGGCAGAGGCTATCACCCCCGTTTTATAAATACGGAAATGGTCTGATGAGGGTAACTTGAGCAAAGGCACAAAGCTTGTGAGTAAGGGAGCCAGGACTAAACCCAAGGTTTCTACCTCCTGGGTCACTTCCTGTACACCACATACTATCCCAGGATAACTTATTCTGAGCTACAACCAATTATCAAAACAATCTCTATTTTGTTGTAATTATGATTCTACCCTTGTCCCCCATGAACTCTTGCATCGAAAGGGCTCTGTACTTCCCAGCACATGAGGGCTGGGTTCATGGCCAGGGGTGACTGAGGATTAGCCCCACAAAGCAGTGGATATACTACCAGATGCCCACAGGACACACCAACACTTTACCTTCCGGCATTCTGCCAACACAGAGCCCAGCCGGACAACTGCTACTTTGGTCTAAAATGGGATTTTCTGCAGGGAGAATGTGAGGATGAAAGTCCCACCCTTCGCAATATAATGAAAAATGGCCACTGAGAACTGGCCTGATGCAAAGCCAACAGAAGACTTACCCATGGCTGTTCCCGATGAAATCTGCTGCCAGATGGTGTTGTGCTATTCAAGTAATTAGACAGACACCCAGAAAAATTAAAATGTGAATATCTTCCGAACTAAAAGTCATCAAATATTAAGTGTAACTTAAAAGAAACAAACAAAAAACACACCCTAATACGCTCACAGTAGGAGACTTTCTCCTATAGCTACAACCTAAGTACTAATTGACTTGAGAAAAGGGAGAAACATGGGAGATATCCACATACACACAAAAGCACAACGTGTACCTTCTAGTTATTTGGGTGCCGAAGGCAGTTTTAGGAAGTTTGTAAACAGGCTCCATTTACTAGTGCCATCCAACACGCAGTCACAACAGAAACCCTAACTGCACATCTGATTCAACTTGAGTGTTAAGCTGCATAAACCCTCTTTCACATGCATGAACAACCACAGAGGTTAAAATACAGCAAGGCTCTCACTTTTGAAGGCTGCTGGATTTTAATTTCCTGGGAATCCGATGCAGAATCTGACTTGGTGCCTCCAGAATTCGGTTTCTCCTTTTTTCTCTTTTGTTTCTTCTTTTTTTTTTTGGCTCCCAAATCCCCTCCGGGACTTCTGTTAAGAAATTCAAAGAGGGTAAAACAACAACAACATGAAATCATTATATAAAACAGCAACAAACTGATCATTCATAAAACACTTATGTTGTACACCGTAGTGTGATTGTGAATGGGAACTGGAAATCTGGATGGATTAAGAAATTAGTGCATAGACAATGCAGAGTTTAGGCCACATTCAGTCACACAGTAACAAGCTTAGATGTCATTTACGCAGGAAGATGTCAATATGAGCCCTAGTTCATAACTGAAGTCCAACAGCTTTCCCAGGTAAATTACCACTGCTTTAGTAACCCATAGTTCAGTCTGTCTCTTACATATAGTAAAAAGCTCCCCTGTAAAAACATCACTTGGGCATAACAAGTTACTAATCTTATCACAACAGAACTAAAGAAAATTGCATGTCTTTTGTGAGGTTTTTTTTTTTTTTTTTTAACATACATTTTATTACTAGGTATAACAATTAAAAACAAACAAACAAAAAGTCTCTACATGAATATTAAATGAACCATCAAAACATTTCAGTTTGGGATCCTTGTTATCTAATGTCTGTCATCTTCTGAAGAGCAAAAAGACCAAAAATGAAAATGAAAAAAAATTCCATTTACTTGGGTCCAGTTCTCCTACAAAAGTTCCCACAAGGTAAATTAATATTTAGTCAAAGATTATTACTGCCTGATGTAAACAAAACTGATGAGACAGTCAGAACCATGAGATTCTTCTACATTAGTCAGTTCTACCTGTTCCTCTCAATTTTCTCTTCTTAATGTTTTTCTAATTATAAAATACATGCCCACTATGCTGTTGCACAGTGTCAAGTCGGTCCCAATTCATAGTGACCCTGCATAGGGTTTCCAAGGCTGCAAATCTTTACAGGAGCAGAACACCTCCTTTGTCTCCCATGGCGGGGCTGGTGGACTCGAACTGCTGACTTTGCAGTTGGCAGCCCAACATGTAACCCACTATACTGTTGTTGTTGTTGTTGTTAAGTGCCGTCGAGTCGGTTCCAACCCATAGCGACCCTGTACAGGGTTTCCGAGGGTGTAAATCTTTACGGGAGTAGAAAGCCTCATCTTTCTCCCGCGGAGCAGCTGGTAGTTTCGAACCGCTGACCTTAAGGTTCACAGCCCGATTCGTAACCACTACGCTACCAGAGCTCCTTAACCCACTATACTAGCACCATGAATATATGAGAGTAAATAAAGTATTGCTACTGGGTTCCAGCTCACCACGCATGGGCTTAATCTGGTTTAAGTATATTCCACTATTAGTGGATGGCTGCAGACACTAATTTCTCTCAGGAATATATGAAGGGCTTCAAAATGGCATTAAAAGGTATTCTAATGTTTCCAGGTAATTTTGGAAGCCCCCTTGTACAGTGTTTCCAGGTAATTTTGGAAGCCCCCTTATACAGAGGAAGAGCTCCTGACTCTTGAGTGAGGAAGAGTTTCTATTCCATTTCCCAGAAGCCTTATGGAGACTGGGATTTGCGAATGAGAACTGACAGTTGCACCACTTCATAACCATGATGATAGGATGGTCATCATCAAAAGGGACAGATAATAAGTGTTGGTGAGGATGTGGAGAAATGGGAATTCTTATATGCTGATGGTGGGAATATCTAATGGCAGAACTGTGCATTCCTCAAAGGCTAAACTCAGAGTCACCATGTGCCCAGCAATTCTACTCCTAGGTGTATATACTCAAGAGACATGAAAAGTTTTTGTGTCCATACAAAAACTTGCACACGAACGTATCCTAAAAGTATATATAGTTCAACTTAGGCTGTGAGCGAGTCCTGAGTGCTGGACAGTGGAATACGAACGGAAGTGACTGATGTATGCCACTTCCATCAACTGATGAGAGGATTCATAAAACACAGCCAACACCTACGGTAGGATATTATGCAACAATAAACATTAACGAAGTACTGCTTAATCAACAACATGGATGAACCTTGAAAATACTATGCTGTTATGACCAAAACAAGTACAATGCAAAAGAAGGTGACCACGGAGGAACAGAGATCCAGACAATGAGAAGGTCAGGTAGATTACAGGATAAAATAGACTGCACTAAATGGACAGAGAATTCAATGGACCATAAGGCAACAAAGAAAATTAACACCTCACAGCATACCAAGAGAATGAGAATCCAAGAAGAATATGAAAACATTAAAACTATAAGGAAACGCACAAGAAAGAGCACACAAATCATGAATTCAACAGAGAAAGACAAACAGAACAAAGAAACAGCAACACCACAGAAAAAAACTAATATAATAACAACAAATAATCAATACCTATTGATAATTACACTGAACGTAAATGGTTTGAATGCACCTGTTAAGAGACGGAGGGTGGTAGAATGGATAAAGAAAACAAGATCCTTCAATATGCTGTCTGTAAGAGATGCATCTCACACACAGAGACAGAAACAGATTAAAAGTGAAAGATGGGAAAAAATATACCAAGCTAACCGCAATAAAAAGCGAACAGGAGTGGCAGTGCTAATCTCGGATAAAATAAACTTTAAGGCAAAAGCCAGCATAATAGATAAAGATGGACA